>NC_088807.1:6024972-6324972 GCF_011386835.1 Chrysemys picta bellii
GCTCCCCCTCTCACAGCAAGGGGCTCAGGCTCTCAGCAAACTCAGGCAGCATCGCTGTGTCAGTTACACCGAGGGCAGCTCCCCCGTCTGCCAGCGATGGGCTCAGACTGTGACTCCAGCATCGGTCTGGTGTGCCTGTGGTCCAAACCCCCGGTTAATGCTGTGTGGTGTGAGCCCCCACCCCTTTGTTCTGCCCTGAGAGAAGGGGGAATGGAAGTCCCCTATGTCTGTGGGTCTTTGACCCTGTCCAGGGGCTGGCACGTGTCAGAGGATGATAACGCCCTACTGCTGCTGGCTTCAGCGTGACTCCTTTCACTTCAGTGGTGGAAGCTGAGGGGGGACCAAGCACTGATCCCAAGATCCTCACTGACCTAGTGGCTGGGACCCAAAGCCTGAAACTGACTAGGAACAGAAAGTGAAACTGACCAGCCAGTCGGCTTCCAAAGATTTAAAGGAATTGAAGCATTGGGGGGGTGGGGTGGATGGGAGCTTCAAAGTGGTGAGTAATTCATCATAATTATGATGGTGATTCTTCGTTTTACTGTAGTGCCCTGGAGCCCGAGTCACTGGTCAGGACCTGGCTGTGCCAGGGGCTCGCTAAGCCCGGAACAAAAAATGTGTGTCGGCTCCTTGCTGTGTCTTTGTACAGCCCCTAACGTCATGGGGGCCTGGAGCAAGACTGGGGCACCGAGGTGCTACCGTAATACACCTAATAGCAATAAAACATGCAGCGCCTGGCACAGCGGGGGCCTGGCCCATGACTGGGGCTCTGAGCTACCAGGATACATATAATGATTGTTAATAAACCAATACACCACCAGCAAGTTGAGTCAATAGCTTCATATCCCTCCATGTGTTTTTCGTGATGCTTTGTTTCAGGCTGGGACAATAGAACTGATTTCCTCACAGTGCCCTTTAAGGTAAATTTATGGAGATATCCCATCTCCTAGAACTGGAAGGGACCTTGAAAGGTCATTGAGTCCAGCCCCCTTCCTTCACTAGCAGGACCAAGTACTGATTTTGCCCCAGATCCCTAAGTGGCCCCCTTAAGGATTGAACTCACAACCCTGGGTTTAGGAGGCCAATGCTCAAACCACTGAGCTATCCCTCCCCCCTGTAAAATGAAATTCCACATGGGAGTCCAAGCCCAAGCTTCAAGGCCACCTGCTCAGTTAAATCCCTTTTGCTGCATCCCCCGCCATGGCCAGCAGGTGCCAGGCTGCGGACACAGACAGGCCTGTCTGCCAGCAAGCAGCGTCATCCCCAACCAGCAGACGCGGGGCAGGCAACCTTGGGGGCTGCCCAAGGAACCCAGGCGTCCCGGGCTAGCTCTGAAGACAAGGGGAATCCAGGGGCCTAATAAAGCCCAGCTACCAACCAGTCAGAGGACACGGGGAGGGGCCCTCCGCTCTTCCCTCTGTAGGTAATTGTCCAGGAGTTGGATCTGTGTCACAAAGAGAAGACTCCAGGGTGACTTGATTCGGGTCTAGCAGGACCCTCCTGGGGAACAGAAATTCGCTAATAAAGGACTCCTGGCAAACAAGGGTCTGACACCATCCAATGGCTGCCCCTGAAGTGAGCAGAGGCGGATTTACAATGAAACGCTCAATGCCCTGGCACGGGGCCCCCCAACTACAGGGGGCCCCAGGGCCGGGCAGCCCAGCACCGTCCAGCACCCCCTGCGGGGAGCACCGCTGCAGGGACAGAAGCTGTGGGGCAGAGCAGGGAGGGAGCTGTTTCAGAGCCGTGCTGGAGGCACGGCGTGCAATGCGCTCTCCCAGTCGGTAAGCCGGGGTCCTGCTGCAGGCTGGCACGGGCGCCCCATGTGCCACAGCAGGCAGCCAGGGGAGGCAGGCCGGTGAGGGGCCGGCTGGGGGCACACTGTAGGGGAGGCGGGCGCGCTCCCCTGGTGGGGCGTCTGTCCGCGCTTGTCCTGCTGCCCTGCACCTCTGGCTGGACTGCTGCTGGCAGCCCCTGGAAAAAGGCCAGGGGAAGGGAGCCACAGACCAGGGGGTCTCAGCTCTCACGTGCTGCTGCCCAGGTCTAAGGTCTCCAATGGCGCTAATGGCCTGCTCTCAGGGCAGGGGGCGGGGTGGGGCAGGGGGCTGGGAGCACCCCCATGACCCAGCCCACACCCCCAGCTCCTTGCCCTGACTCCTGCACCCCCCCACATCCCCACCTGCACCCCTTGCACCAAATGGGAGCTGCCCCAGGTAAGCGCTCCGCACCCCAACCTCCTGCCCCAGCCCTGAGCCCCCTTCCTCACCCTAACTCCTGGCCAGACCCCGCACCCCAACCCCCCCAGCCCGCTCCTGCACCCTAACTCCCTCCCAGACCCAGCCCTGAGCCCCCTCCCACACCCTAACTCCTGGCCAGACCCCCGCACCCCAACCCCCAGCCTGCTCCTGCACCCTAACTCCCTCCCAGACCCTGCCCCCTCCCGCACCCTAACTCCTGGCCAGATCCCTGCACCCCAACCCCCCCAGCCCACTCCTGCACCCTAACTCCCTCCCAGACCCAGCCCTGAGCCCCCTCCCACACCCTAACTCCTGGCCAGACCCCTGCACCCCAACCCCCAGCCTGCTCCTGCACCCTAACTCCCTCCCAGACCCAGCCCTGAGCCCCCTCCCACACCCTAACTCCTGGCCAGACCCCGCACCCCAACCCCCAGCCTGTTCCTGCACCCTAACTCCCTCCCAGACCCTGCCCCCTCCCGCACCCTAACTCCTGACCAGACCCCGCACCCCAACTTTTTTTTACATTTTTTTATAAAGGGCTCTTATCCAAAGTGCTTTATACTAGTTAGCTAATGGTACAAACAATAGCTCTCGTCCCCTAACGCCCCTACTCTACTTACGCTACATTGATGACATCTTCATCATCTGGACCCATGGAAAAGAAGCCCTTGAGGAATTCCACCGTGATTTCAATAATTTCCATCCCACCATCAACCTCAGCCTAGATCAATCCACACAAGCGGTCCATTTCCTGGACACTACTGTGCTAATATTTGGAAAGATCATTACGTGGTTCGCTGAGACCCTCAGCAATTTTCAAGTGGTCTGTGGAAAAATAAGTTAGACTAGAAAACCAATCAAGGTACCTCACTTTATTTTCATTGACTTGCTGTTACTTACAGGAGGAGGATGAAGGAAAAAAGAATGAGAACCGGGGGCGGGGGGAGGTCAAAGAGAATGGTCTTTTTCTTGGCTGGGTCCCAAGAAGGGGCCCCCAAAATGAAGCTGACGCCAGGGCCGCACTATCTCTAAATCCGCCACTGGAAGCGAGACCAGTTCACACTGGCCATAAGGCGTGAATTTTTAACGCTGAGGATGATTAAGTGTGGGAGCAACTCTCTGACTGGGGTCGCGGTGGATTCTCCATCACTGGCCATTTTAAAATCAGGACCAGGTGTTTTCCTAAAAGAGCTGCGCTAGGAATTATTCTGGGGAAGGTCTCTGGCCTCTGGGCGTGTTTACACTTAAAATACAGGGGCACCGGCCCAGGGGGGACCGGGGGACACGGCCCCACCATTTTTTACCTGCTGTAAGGGTGAGCGATGGGGGAGAGGGGTCCTGGGGGAAGAGGTAGGGCAGGAGGGAGGCCTCGGGGAAAGGGGATGGTGCGAGGACGGGGACTTGGGGGTGGGGGCTCATGAGGAAGGGGTGGCATGGGACGGGGGCTTGTGCAGTATGGGGGGCACAGTTTGGGCACTGGTGCCCCCCCATTTTTAGGGTAACCCACCTCCCCGGCAGGTGGTAGCTAGGGTGATGGAGGAATTCTTCCCCACCGCGGGTTCGGTCGTCTAGTTCCACCTCTCCGGGGTGTGGATGTTTTGCACCGTCTGAGCGCCGCAGCTATGCCAGGGTAGATGGGCACACTGGTCCCGTCTGGCCTTGGAGCCTGTGAGTCTATGGCCCACAGGGGTGGCAGCCGCTGGAGATCACAGGGCAGAGAGAGGAGATTAGTGACACTGGACAGCGGCAAGAGACTGGAAGGACTTCGCCAGGGCAGGGGGGGATGACTCTGTCCTCCAGTGCGAGGGGCCCAGCGCCCAGAACCCTGAGCCCAGGGAGCGGGAGAGGGGGAGACGCGCGGGATATTGCCTGACTTGGCCTGCGAGCTGCTTTGCTCCCATAAGCTCTATTAAGCAGCTTTGCATCTGGCCACGGGAGCTTTCCGAAAAAATCCTGAGGATTGACAAAATGGGTTGAGTTTCCCAGTAAGCGGGGCTGTTAATATTACCCACAATGCCCCAGTGCGGCACTAGGGGGTGCTAAGCTGCAGGGACCGGGGTACAAGGAACTCAGCAGGGGGCGCTCTCCCCTCGCAGTCAGTGCTGGCCCCAGTGCGGCGCTAGGGGGCGCTGTGCTGCAGGGACTGGGGTGGGAGGGGTTCAGTAGGTGGCTCTCCTCTTACAGTCAGTGCTGGCCCCAGTGCGGCGCTAGGGGGCGCTGTGCTGCAGGGACCGGGGTGGGAGGGGTTCAGTAGGGGGCTCTCCTCTCACAGTCAGTGCTGGCCCCAGTGCGGCGCTAGGGGGCGCTGTGCTGCAGGGACTGGGGTGTGGGGGGTCAGTAGGGGGCTCTCCCCTCGCAGTTACTGCTGGCCCCAGTGCGGCGCTAGGGGGCGCTGTGCTGCAGGGACCGGGGTGTGGGGGGTCAGTAGGGGGCTCTCCCCTCGCAGTCACTGCTGGCCCCAGTGCGGCGCTAGGAGGCGCTGTGCTGCAGGGACCGGGGTGTGGGGGGTCAGTAGGGGGCTCTCCCCTCGCAGTCAGTGCTGGCCCCAATGCGGCGCTAGGGGGCACTGTGCTGCAGGGACTGGGGTGTGGGGGAGTCAGTAGGAGGCGCTCTCCCTCACAGTCACTGCTGGCCCCAGTGCAGCGCTAGGGGGCGCTGTGCTGCAGGGACTGGGGTGTGGGGGGGTCAGTAGGAGGCGCTCTCCCTCACAGTCACTGCTGGCCCCAGTGCAGCGCTAGGGGGCACCCCCCACCCCTGTGCACTTCTCCCCCTAGGCCCCTCTCCCTCCAGCGATGGCTGTGATTACAGGGTGGCCCTGAGGAAGCAAGGGGCTCCCTGCCCACTTGGTGCCCCATGGGCGAGACCCTTTGGCAGCCTGGCCCTGGTACCGGGATACAAAGGGGGCGGGGGGGGGGGGGGGGTCTGTGTCCCTGGAGGCCGTGTGGTGGGGGAGGGGTGCGCGGCGTCCAGATGTGGCGGCCGTGGACAATAGCCGAGCGGGAAGGGACAGATGGGGCGGCGCACACAATGCGGGAGCCGTTTAGCATTCAGGAGCCGCGCTCGGCCGCCTCCCCTCCTCCCCCGACGCTATTGAGCCCAGCCAAAGGCTGCAGCTCAGCCTGGCAGGATGAAAGGGCCCATCTGCTCCCAGCTCCCCCCGTTCGGCCCAGGCTGGGACACCAGGGAGGCCCCCCAGTGCCCGGCTGGACTCGGCCGCAGCCATCCAAGTGGGCCCTTTCCCTGCCCTCAGACCCATTCCAGGGGGGCCAGGGAAGATTTGCCCCTCCCTGGGGTTTCCCCCAGAATCCATTCCAGCGAGGGGCATGGAGCCACTCCGGCTCTTCTCCTCCTGCACCCCAGAGTCTAGGAGTCCGGGGCCCCTTTGCCTCTCCTCAGCTCCCCCGGCAACTGGCGTTCCTGTGCGGCACGACCCTCGCCAAGCGTCGGCGGCTCTGCGGGGTGGCACTGACCCAGCAGCTGCCTGGCTGGACTTGTCCCAGGTGGCAGGGGCCCATTGGCACTGGCTTCCCCCAGCAAGGACGCTGGGAACTGGAGTGGGGAGCCAGGGCCCTTCCATAAACCCGTGTGTATCCACCTGCTAGAGCAAAGCCCCCCCGCTCCTCGGCTTTATTTTAAGCTGTTATTTCATGATCACCCCCTGGCTTCCTCTTTCTCCCTGACGCTGCTCTAACCCCCAGCCCACGCTCCCTCTCGTTGCTGGGAATAGAACCCAGGAGTCCTGATTCCCCAACCTTCGCTGCACTAACCCCACAGCTGGGGAAAGATCCCACGAGTCCTTCCGCCCAGCCCTGCTACTCCCACCACCAGAGCCACTCCCTTCCCAGAGCTGGGATAGAACCCAGGAGTCCTGGCTCCCAGCCCCCACTCCCCGCTCTAACCACTAGACCCTACTCCCCTCACAGAGCTGGGATAGAACCCACGAGACCTGGTTCCCAACTCCCCCACTCTAACCACTAGACCCCACTCCCCTCCCAAAGCCGAAAAGAGAACCCAGGAGTCCTGTGCCTAAAACCCACAACGCCCCCCTAAAACATTTCTGTGCTGAACTACCCCTGTACCCACCCATCCAAGCCGAACGTCACTGGGTGATCGCCGTGCCTTACAGCCCAGATTGCCCAACAGAAGCTGCTTCTGGCTGAGTTGACCCTCCTGCAGGGTGAGACGTTGCAACCAGAAACATCCCCCGGGGTGGGGGTGGGGGGCCTCTGCCTCCCTGCTGGCCTGTGGGACCACACCCCAGCCGCTCACCCCTGGGGGGCACTGGAGACAGCCGGGAGTGGCTGCAGCCACAGGGAGTTCCCTCCCTCTGGGAGCCCTGTCCTTGCCGCTCTGAAGGACCCCTCGCCACGTCCCACCTGCATGGGTGGCGGGTATAGGAGGTCAGGGGGGGCGGCTTGGGGCCAGCCAGCCAGTGGCCTGGGGGCCAGGACGGCACTCGGGGGCTGGCTGGTGGCCTGGGGGTTGGTCGGACAGGCCGGCAGCTGGGCCAGTGCTCAGGGCCAGAAAGCGGCCCGGGGGTCGGGGTGGTTTGGCCAGGGTTTGTCCAGTCGGGGAGGGCTCAGAGCTCTGATGGGCGGGGGCCGGGGGGGGGAGAAGGGGTGGGGCCTCAGGCAGAAGGGGCAGGGCCGGGTGGCGCTAGCCTCCCCAAAGGGGGCATTCAAGTGCCGCCCACGCCCACCTGTCAGCATCTGTCAGCAAAGGTGCAGCCAAGGCCTGAGATGTGAAACACCCGCAGAGTGATCGAGTTTCAGGCCAGAAGGGATCCAGTAGCCTGCTCCCCTGTATAGCCCAGGTCATCCCAATCCCCCAGCTCCCCCGTATTGGAGCCGTCAAGAGATGGAGACCCCACCACTTCCCCGGGCCGCTTGTTCCGATGGCTGATCACCCGCATCATTACCCAGCGGAGCCTGTATTTCTCCTGGGGATTCACCTGGCTACAGCTGCCCTGATCCACCACCGAGCCTGCTTTGTAAGGGGGAAAGAAGCTGTTTTGAAGGATGGTTTTGCACCAGGTGAATTAGAAAAACACCAGGCGGTTCTGTCTATCGCACGCAGCCATAACACGCGCCCCCCACCCTTTGTGAGCCTCCATTTCCCCATCTGTACAATGTCCCTGCGGCACGCGCTTTGAGATCCGCCCGACGACGGGAGCTAGGGATGGTTCCTGCCGGAGTTGTTGCTCTTGTCTTTGGGCCAGCGGCTAGAGGGGAACCTAACCTGCAATTCCTCCAGCACCCGGGCGGTCAATGACTGTTTGCCAGATGTCAGCTGAAAGCTGGGGATCAGGGATCATGGCCTGTGTCCCGGGAGGGCAGTGTGGTGGAGTGGTCGCAGATGAGGGGGCAGGCCGCTCATCTAGAGAGCAGGGCCAGGGCTAGGTGGCTGCAAACTCGCTAGCGTTAGGGGTCTCCAGGGCTACCTTAGGGCTGGGGTAATTGCTGGAAACACGGTGGCAAGAACACGCAACGTGCCGGCATCGTGTTGCTAAAGCCACGCCGCGGTGGAACCGGTCGCCCAGGGCGGCTGCGGAATCTCCGCTGGACTGACAGCTGGCAGGAGCGGGCGAGTTATGACGTGCTCCTGCCGGGAGTGCAGGGGGCTGGACTCGAGGCCTCTCGAGGTCCCTGCCAGGCTCTGACTCTGTGATCTATTATAAAAATGGAAGCAAGCCGAGGTCACCGAAAAAGGGAAGGGTCCGCAGCTGTGAATGGGCCTCTTCCCAATTAGTGATACTCCTCTCATGGAGCGCTGGTCCTCAGTAGCTCCCAAAGTGCTTCACGAGGATCATTATCGCCATTGCACAGCAGGGGAAATGGAGGCACAGGGAAGGTCCCCCACCAGGCCAGGCCAATGCTATACCCACTGGCCACACTGCCACCCGTAAGTTCTGACCTCCTCTCTCTACGTTGACTCCCCGTCCAGGGTTTAGGGCAAGGGCTGGGGCCTGAGCTTCAAGGCGCTCAGGGACCTGGGCCCAGGGATGGAAAAGAGCTGAAAGTGTTGGGGTGGGACAGCTCTGCTCCTCTGGCCCGGTGGGACTTTCCACTGTCAGGGTGAAGTTTGTCTGGGTGGGAGCCGGTCCCAGCCTGTGGAATGAACTAGGACCATCCCAGCCCCTGCCCTGCCCACCGGCGCCCTCCTTCAACCGCCTGCTCAGACATCCCCACAGTGCAGTGTGTATGTGTAAACCCAAACATCTACCAAAACAACCCACTCCACAACATGCCCAATTCTCCCCCTGCAGAGGGAACGAACCACACGGGATGGGTGTCTGTCACTGCAGGACCAGGAGGTGCCCAGATGCCGCGGTGATCCCGGCAGGATAAGAACCCGGGAGAACATGAAAGGAATTTAAGATCAAATGTGAGGTTTTCGGCAGCAAAATAGAACAATCAGCCCATTTACAAAGCCTCGTAGCCAGTGTTTGCAGGAGTTATTTCACTTCCCCCTGCGGATTGGGATTGGGCGCAATACCCCAAGGGAATCCCAGTGTGAAATGGACCCGAACTAGAAAGTGAAACGGACCGGCCTGGGCACTGCATACCGGTGCAAAATGGTGTAATGTCTTGCTGATTCTCTCATTTACCAGTTCTGCCGCTGACACCAGTGGAGTTAATCCGGATTCACACCTGGGTCAGTGAGAGGGGAATCAGTCCCGCTGACACCAGTGGAGTTAATCCGGATTCACACCTGGGTCAATGAGAGGGGAATCAGTCCTGTTGACACCAGAGGAGTTAATCTGGATTCATACCTGGGTCAACGAGAGGGGAATCAGTCCCGCTGACACCAGTGGAGTTAATCCGGATTCACACCTGGGTCAATGAGAGGGGAATCAGTCCCGCTGACACCAGTGGAGTTAATCCGGATTCATACCTGGGTCAGTGAGAGGGGAATCAGTCCCGCTGACACCAGTGGAGTTAATCCGGATTCACACCTGGGTCAATGAGAGGGGAATCAGTCCCGCTGACACCAGTGGAGTTAATCCGGATTCATACCTGGGTCAGTGAGAGGGGAATCAGTCCCGCTGACACCAGTGGAGTTAATCCGGATTCACACCTGAGTGAGTGACAGGGGAGCCAAGCTCGCCACAGATGGTCTTTCCCTGAAAACTCCAGAGCTGGGTTCACAAAACGATGCTGGTTAAAAAGTTTAAGTTACGAAGAAATTGAGGAGTGTGTGTGGGGGGGTGAGGTTGATAGAAAAAGGCTTTTTTGACTAAATGGAAATTTTCACTGATCGTGTCCAGGTTTGCCAGAAATTTTTGGTTTCTTGTAGACAAATTAATGGACATGAGAGGCCGGCCTTGTGCAGCCCACCTCCACTAGGCCAACAGGTGTGTTCTGCCTGCTGCTTTACCTAAACACAAGGTAAGCTCACACCACGCTAATCCAGGACACCTCCAGTTTGCCCTACTGGGCTAGGGAGTCTAGCCCAGTAGGGCAAACTGGTCTTGAAATGGTTCCCTGGATCAGGCTCCAAACAGACACTAACGATACCTGAGATCGTTAAAAGAGGAAATCGATTAAAATCCAGTTCGCTTGCCTTCATTTCCCTTTCACTTTTTACTGTGTCATTAGCACTTTCCAGACCAAAGTTTCGTTCCTACCTGTATCTGTCACCTATAGAAGACCCAGTTGTGTTCAGTTGCTCCCTCACTCCAAAGACACCAGCCTTCTAAAACCTACCAGCCCCCGGCGTGAAGCTGTCTGCCATTTCCCCCCCAGTGACAGGGGTCCCCATGTTTTATTTCACCAGGCCGCTGATGTTGGAGGATCAGACCTTTTTCAAAAAGGAGTTACCACACACACATGGCAGTGATTGATTGATCAGCTGGGCTTTTCCCATGTCAACAGCCTGTTTATGGTCAGTTTCACCTTCAGGGTCCTTATTACTGCATGAGATGGGTGTCCGGCACTCCAGGGGATGGGTGTTTTCACTCCCGGGGATGGGTGTCAGGAACTCCCAGGGATGGGTGTCTGGCATTCCAGGGGATGGGTGTCAGGCATTCCAGGGAATGGGTGTTGTCACTCCAGGGGATGGGTGTCAGGCACTCCAGGAGATGGGTGTCAGGCACTCCCAGTGATGAGTGTTGGGCACTCTAGGGGATGGGTGTCAGGCACTCCCAGGGATGGGTGTTAGGTACTCCAGGGGATGGGTGTCTGGCATTCCAGGGGATGGGTGTTGTCACTCCAGGGGATGGGTGTCAGGCACTCCAGGAGATGGGTGTCGGGCACTCCCAGGGATGGGTGTCGGGCACTCCAGGGATGGGTGTCGGGCACTCCAGGGATGGGTGTCGGGCACTCCCAGGGATGGGTGTCAGGCACTCCCAGGGATGGGTGTCGGGCACTCCCAGGGATGGGTGTCGGGCACTCCCAGGGATGGGTGTCAGGCACTCCAGGGATGGGTGTCGGGCACTCCCAGGGATGGGTGTCGGGCACTCCAGGGATGGGTGTCGGGCACTCCCAGGGATGGGTGTCAGGCACTCCCAGGGATGGGTGTCGGGCACTCCCAGGGATGGGTGTCGGGCACTCCAGGGATGGGTGTCGGGCACTCCCAGGGATGGGTGTCGGGCACTCCAGGGATGGGTGTCGGGCACTCCAGGGATGGGTGTCGGGCACTCCCAGGGATGGGTGTCGGGCACTCCAGGGATGGGTGTCGGGCACTCCCAGGGATGGGTGTCGGGCACTCCCAGGGATGGGTGTCGGGCACTCCAGGAGATGGGTGTCAGGCACTCCCAGGGATGGGTGTTGGGCACTCTAGGGGTTGGGTATGGTCACTCCAGGAGCTGTGTAGATAGCTTGATGCGGAGTGTATAGGGATGGATAGATAGATTGGGGTGTTTGGGGATATATCGATCGATCAATAGATTGATAGATGCATAGATAGAGATGTGTATAGGGGTAGATGGGTGAGTATGAAGAGATAGCTCAATAGACAGATTGGTAGGTGTCTGTGGGGATGGATAGATGGATCGGGGACTATGGGGACAGGCAGATAGATAGATAGATTTGTGTAGGGCCAGGCAGGTGTGTAGGCAGGGACAGATGGATGGATGGATGGATGGATGGATGGATGGATGGATGGTGAGGGATCAGGGTGAGTGGGGGCAGATAGGTGTGTAGGGAGGTATAGATGGATAGATAGATGGGGATGTGTGGGTATGGATAGATGGATCGGGATGTGTGGGGGCAGGCAGGTGGTTAGGGAGGGACAGGTCGATAGATGAATGGACAGATGGATTGGGGTGTATGGGGCTGGATAGATGGATCGGGGTGTATGGGGCCAGGCAGGTGTTTGGGGGGGATAGCTCGATGGATGGATGGATAGTTGGGGGTGTCTGGGGAGGGATAGATGGATCAGGGTGTGTGGGGGCAGACAGGTGGGCAGGGAGAGGCAAATGGATGGGGTGAATGGGGCTGGGTGGATGGATCGGGGTGTGTGGGGGCAGACAGGTGGGTAGGGAGGGGCAGATGGATGGATGGATAGATGGGGGTGAGTGGATGGATTGGAGTGTGTGGGGGCAGACAGGTGTGTAGGGAGGGACAGATGGATGGAGGGATGGATAGCTGGGGGGGGTGTGGGGATGGGTGGATGGGTCAGGGTATGGGGAGGCAGACAGATGCGTAAGGATGGACAGATGGATGGATGGATAGATGGGGGTGGATGGGGTGGGTGGATGGATGGATGGATGGGGTGGATGAGGATGGGTGGATGGATGGATAGATGGGGTATATGGGGATGGATCGGGGTGAGTAGGGGCAGACAGGTGTGTGGGGAGGGACAGATGGATGGATGGATAGATGGGGATGGATGGAGATGTATCGAGGTGTGCGGGGGCAGACAGCTGAGTAGGGAGGGGAAGATGGATGGATGGATGGATGGATGGGGATGGGTGGATGGATCGGGGTGTGTGGGGGCAGACAGGTGGGTAGGGAGGGGCAGATGGATGGCTGGATAAATGGGGGTGGATGGGGATGGATCGGGGTGAGTGGGGGCAGACAGGTGTGTGGGGATGGGTGGATGGATGGATAGATGGGGGTATATGGGGATGGATCGGGGTGAGTGGGGGCAGACAGGTGTGTGGGGATGGGTGGATGGATGGATAGCTGGGGGTATATGGGGATGGATCGGGGTGAGTGGGGGCAGACAGGTGTGTGGGGATGGGTGGATGGATGGATAGCTGGGGGTATATGGGGATGGATCGGGGTGAGTGGGGGCAGACAGGTGTGTGGGGATGGGTGGATGGATGGATAGCTGGGGGTATATGGGGATGGATCGGTGTGAGTGGGGGCAGACAGGTGTGTGGGGAGGGGCAGATGGATGGATAGCTGGGGGTATTGGGGATGGATCGGGGTGAGTGGGGGCAGACAGGTGTGTGGGGATGGGTGGATGGATGGATAGAAGGGGTATATGAGGATGTATGGGGGTGAGTTGGGGCAGACAGGTGTGTGGGGATGGGCGGATGGATGGATAGAAGGGGGTATATGGGGATGGATCAGGGTGTGTGGGGGCAGACTGGTGTGTGGGGAGGGGCAGATGGATGGATAGATGGGGGTATATGGGGATGGATCGGGGTGAGTGGGGGCAGACAGGTGTGTGGGGAGGGGCAGATGGATGGATAGATGGGGGTATATGGGGATGGATCGGGGTGAGTGGGGGCAGACAGGTGTGTGGGGATGGGCGGATGGATGGATAGATGGGGGTATATGGGGATGGATCGGGGTGAGTGGGGGCAGACTGGTGTGTGGGGAGGGGCAGATGGATGGATAGATGGGGGTATATGAGGATGGATCGGGGTGAGTGGGGGCAGACAGGTGTGTGGGGAGGGGCAGATGGATGGATAGAAGGGGGTATATGGGGATGGATCGGGGTGAGTGGGGGCAGACAGGTGTGTGGGGAGGGGCAGATGGATGGATAGATGGGGGTATATGGGGATGGATCGGGGTGAGTGGGGGCAGACAGGTGTGTGGGGAGGGGCGGATGGATGGATAGATGGGGGTATATGGGGATGGATCGGGGTGAGTGGGGGCAGACAGGTGTGTGGGGAGGGGCAGATGGATGGATAGATGGGGGTATATGGGGACGGATCGGGGTGAGTGGGGGCAGACAGGTGTGTGGGGAGGGGCAGATGGATGGATAGATGGGGGTATATGGGGATGGATCGGGGTGAGTGGGGGCAGACAGGTGTGTGGGGAGGGGCGGATGGATGGATAGATGGGGGTATATGGGGATGGATCGGTGTGAGTGGGGGCAGACAGGTGTGTGGGGAGGGGCGGATGGATGGATAGATGGGGGTATATGGGGATGGATCGGGGTGAGTGGGGGCAGACAGGTGTGTGGGGAGGGGCGGATGGATGGATAGATGGGGGTATATGGGGATGGATCGGGGTGAGTGGGGGCAGACAGGTGTGTGGGGAGGGGCAGATGGATGGATAGATGGGGGTATATGGGGACGGATCGGGGTGAGTGGGGGCAGACAGGTGTGTGGGGAGGGGCAGATGGATGGATAGATGGGGGTATATGGGGATGGATCGGGGTGAGTGGGGGCAGACAGGTGTGTGGGGAGGGGCGGATGGATGGATAGATGGGGGTATATGGGGATGGATCGGTGTGAGTGGGGGCAGACAGGTGTGTGGGGAGGGGCGGATGGATGGATAGATGGGGGTATATGGGGACGGATCGGTGTGAGTGGGGGCAGACAGGTGTGTGGGGAGGGGCAGATGGATGGATAGCTGGGGGTATATGGGGACGGATCGGTGTGAGTGGGGGCAGACAGGTGTGTGGGGAGGGGCGGATGGATGGATAGCTGGGGGTATATGGGGACGGATCGGGGTGAGTGGGGGCAGACAGGTGTGTGGGGAGGGGCGGATGGATGGATAGATGGGGGTATATGGGGATGGATCGGGGTGAGTGGGGGCAGACAGGTGTGTGGGGAGGGACAGCCAGGTCAATTGGGGAGGGGGTGTAGCGGGATAGCCAGATGACAGTAGCCCACGCCCAAATCCCCCCCTTTCTTGCCCTCCTCTGCCAGCCCCGCCCCCACCCACTTGCCCCCCAGCTCCGCGCAGCCCGAGGCAGCTAGGCCGGGCTGGCAGCCAATGTGCTGGGGGCGGGGGGAGGGGCGGGGGCGTCGCTCCGACGTCAGGGCTGGGCTCGGCCGAGCCGGGCAGCTGGGGCGAGGATGCTGCACTGGGGACCGGCGGCCGCGCTCTCCGCCTCGGGCTGCAGCGATCGCGGGAGGTTTTAGCCCTTCGCCTGTGCCCGCGGCCGGCCCCTCCGCCCCAGCTCCCCCCAGAGCCGCTCAACCCTTCCGCCGCCTTTCCCCCCACCTCCCCCCGGGGGGCAGCCCGCGGAGCCCTTCTGCCGGGGGGGAGCGGAGGGTCCTTTGCGCCTCCATCCCTCTCTTCCTGCCTCCTTTGTGCTTGTCCCTCCCCAAGCCCCCGCCGCCCGCCTTGCACCCCCCTTCCTTCCCGTGGGGGGAGGGGGCGAGAGGGAAGCGGGGGGGGGGCTGATATCACCCCCCCTGAGCCCGGCTGCTCGAGCTGCCCTCCTTTGTCAATTGCATCTGGAGGCTCCCCTCCCCCCGTGCACCCTCTCAGCCCCCCCACCCGTGCCCCCCTCTTCCCCCCTCTGCCCCCCACTCCGTGCACCCCTAGGCTCTGCCCCACGCCCGTGCACCCCTCTGTCCTCCTCTCCGTGCACCCCCCTTTACCCCCACCCCGTGCACCCCTCTGACCCTACCTCAGTGCACCCCCTTGCCCCCCATCCCGTGCAGCCCTCCTCCCCCTCCCATCTCTACTCCCCCCCCCCCCGCGCCTGTGCATCCTCCTCCTTCCTCCTCCTCCTCCTGGCGAGGCGGCCGGATCCCGAGCGGGGGCTGGGAGATTCGCCCTGAGGATGAAGATGATGGCAGGCGGCTCGGTGCACCAGAACGGCATCTTCTCGGCCTCCCACCAGCAGCCCCAGCAGCCGCCGCCCCCCCACATGGAATCGGACCCCCCCGACTCCAGGAAGAGGCCCCTGGAGACCCCCACCGAGGCCATCAGCACCAAGCGCAGCAACACAGGAGGTGAGCGGGGGGGGGGGGGAAGGCTGCAGCACCCCACTTCCCACTGCGGGGACCTGTGCAGCCAAGGCAGAGTCTCCATCCCCCCCCCGCTCCACTCCCACCCCCCGGGCCAAGGACAGGGGTCTCCTGCTCCACCCCCCGGGCCAAGGACAGGGGTCTCCTGCTCCACCCCCCGTTCCCCACGCCAACCCGATCTACCCCCCCGACTATCCCCTTCCCTGCTTCCAACCCACCCACCTGGAGAGGGGATCCCCACCCCCATCCCGCCCCCTCCAAGGATGGTGATCCCCTCATCCTGCCCCCCACAGATGGGGATGTGCCCCATCCTGCTCCACACAGATGGGGATCTCACCCCCTGATCCTGCCCCCCACCCCACAGAGGGAGATTTCCTCTCCATCTTGCCCATCCCCCCCACAAGGATAGGCAATTCCCCCCATCCTGCCCCCCACCCTGCAGAAGGGGAACCCACCTCTCCATCCTGCCCCCCCCCCATGGATGGAAATTTCCCCTCCATCCTGCCCCTCCCACCCAAACACCCCCCCCCCATCTAGCATGTAAACCCTATTGCTCAGATTCCCCACCTGGGACTGAACCCCCCCTCTCCCCCCCGCCCCGCAATCCTAGCGTTAAAAAATAATAATCCGATTGCCGTGAAACGCTGGACATCGGCAAGCATCTGCAGCCTTCGAGCGGGGGGCGGGGGAGATGTAAAATTCCAGCCCTCTCCTCCCTTTTCCCTGTGTGCCCCCCCCCCACGCCAAAAATAATCGCAACAGACATCTCTATAGCCAGCTGCAGTGTCAAAATGGAGGCGAGAATAACTGTCCATTTGATAGCGGCTTGGTGGGGGAGGACGGGAGGGGGGTGACACACGCACACACAAACACACACACAAACACACACACAGGATGGCAAAGCTGTCAGCTCTTCCCAGCCTTTGCTGGAGGATGTGAAGGGGGCAGAGGGCAGGAAGGAAGCGGCGTGGATGCCGGCAGAGGGCGAGGGAGGGTGGCAGCTGGGGTATTTGAAAGACACTGCGTGCGTGGGGCGGGGGGGGGGGGGGGGGGGGAGAAGGCTCGGCAAACAATACGTCTACATCGAGAACCTTGCCAAGGGCCAAGATGCCGGAGCTGTCTGTCTTCCCCCACCGGGGCCAGAACGCAAACAGTAAGCGGCCTGGCCGCTTTCGGCGTGCCACTAGCCCCGTGCGACCGGGCCCTTTCTCCAAAGCCGCCCGGATCCATGTTTTCCGAAGCGAAGGAGGAAACTGGCGGGGGTTGACATCCTCCGCACCAGGTGGAGGACGGCGCTGAAATTTCAGGCACTGGGTCGGAGCCGAGGGCCACCGCGCCGGGTCCCGGCCTTGGCGTGTCTTTGTTGCCCGGGATGGTGCAGGTGTGCGTGTGTGAACTGGCCCGCCACGCTCGCCCACCATCACCCTCATGATGTAATTAACATTTAGAGCTGTTTGCATTTGGCCTTTTGGCGAGGAGCGATAAATAGTGCCGCTGAACGCAGATTCCTCCGGGGAATCGGCCTGGCGGATTATCATCGCTGTACTGATGGGGCTAATGTACCGGCAGGGAGGAGATTTCCAAAAGCGAGGCATAAATTAGAGCGATAAAAGACCAGACACTGGGATAAAAGAACTGGGGCATCTTAGCTCCGTGGGAAGGGCTGGAATGACTGGCCGTGGGGCTGAGGGAAATGACACTGAGGCAAGGATCTGGGCTGTTACCCGGATATTTGGTCGTTGGTTTTTCGGTCCCGGTTGCATTTTGTGGCGTCTCTGTTCTTTCACCGAGGATGGACGTGGGGCGGTCGGATTGATCACGACGGTGCTGAGGTGTGCGGGGGGGGTGTCTCTGATGGGGGGCCGTGATGGAGAGACGGGTCGCGTTGTTGGAATCCGGCCTGCGTTGGCGAAAGGAGGCCGGTTGCCAGGGCAATGCACAAGAGCAGAGCAGGGGGAGGGATCCCGGTCAAAGCTCCAAGCCAGCTGGGGTGGGGGATGCAAGGGGCGCTGGGGAGTCCTAGGTCTGAGTGGGAAAAGATCGGGGGGAGGGGAGAGTGGAAATGGGGTGGGGTTTGGTGTTGTAGAGCCCCGGTCTGTTTGAGGAGAGGGGTCCCCTGCAAACCCAAGCTCCATCTTAGCTGAACCCCTCAAAGGTCCTGGGTGGCCCTTGGCCCCGGTCCAAGCAGTTGCCAAGGTATGGGGCAGCAGGATGCCCTCTGGCCCGAGGGTTCTTCCCCTCTGCAGGGAGGGCCAGTGTGGCTGTCTCTCGCTGGCAGCCCCGTTGCATGCTGGGGAAGGGATCTTGGCCTGGTTTGCAGTGAGGTGGTGGGGTCGGCTGGTGACCCTGGGCAAGGAGGATCAAAGCCAAGGGCTGGAAGGTGAGCGAGGCGGGCACGGGGCACTGGAGCAAGGATCCCCCAGCCCAGCTGGGATCAGCCAGAGCTCCCGGTTCCCATCCCCCGGGGCTGAGACCAGCTCGGCCCACAGAACTATCATCAAGGGCAGCCTTGAGCCTGGGTCCATCCAGACTGGCTGGGGGGTCCATGGGGCCCAGCTGGGCCATCCTCGCCAACGATGCACTGGGGGAATTTCCCAAAAGTCTTTGCTCCGGGGCCCTGCCCAGTAGCGGGGCTGGTCCGACTACTCCCCCCAGGATGGGCTGGGCCATTTCCCTCATCCCATGCAGTGCGGGCAGTGGTGCTGGGCACTGGAGGGGTGGCAGGATTCCCGGTGCGCACTGGCTCAGCCGTGGTGGCACAGGCCCTTCAGAAGGGGGTTGACGTGTAGCATGGACAGAGCCCAGGTCTGGGTCTGCCTGTCTGTCCCAGCAGGTAGCAGTGAGTCAGGGGGACCCTCTGGTCGGGATTTGTGGGGCTCTGATCTCAGTCACTGTGTGTCTGGGCAGCGCCCGGTGCGACGGGGCCCCGATCTCAGTCATTGTGTGTCTGGGCAGCGCCCGGCGCGATGGGGCCCTGATCTTGGTTGCTGTGTGTCTGGGCAGCGCCTGGCGCGATGGGGCCCTGATCTCGGTCACTGTGTGTCTGGGCAGCGCCCGGCCTGACGGGGCCCTGATCTCGGTCACTGTGTGTCTGGACAGCGCCTGGTGCGACAGGTCCCTGATCTCGGTCGCTGTGTGTCTGGGCAGCACCTGGCACAATGGGGCCCTGATCTCGGTCACTGTGTGTCTGGGCAGCGCCTGGCGCGACGGGACTCCAATCTCGGTCACTGTGTGTCTGGGCAGCGCCTGGCGCGACGGGACCCCGATCTTGGTTGCTGTGTGTCTGGGCAGCGCCTGGCGTGACGAGACCCCGATCTCGGTCGCTGTGTGTCTGGGCAGCGCCTGGCGCGACGAGACCCCGATCTCGGTCGCTGTGTGTCTGGGCAGCGCCTGGCGCGACGAGACCCCGATCTCGGTCGCTGTGTGTCTGGGCAGCGCCTGGCGCGACGAGACCCCGATCTCGGTCGCTGTGTGTCTGGGCAGCGCCTGGCGCAACGGGATCCCGATCTCGGTTGCTGTGTGTCTGGGCAGCACCTGGCCCAACGGGGCCCTGATCTCGGTTCCTGCAGGGACGCTGGAACAATTTGTATAGTAGGGATGCTGAGAGCCATTGAACCAAACTGTAAACCCTGTATATAATGGAAAGCACTTCAAGCCTCGGCACCCCCAGCACCCCAGTTCCAGCTCCTGTGGGTTACTGTGTGTCTGGGCAGTGCCTGACACTAGGGGGCCTTGAACTCTAGGAGCTCCCGTAATAGCCCTATTAATAATGAGCAGAAACCCCAACCCGCCTCCCCAGACACGCCTGCACTTCCCCCCGTGTAATCGGAATATGGTGCCTTTGCTTAAACCAAATTGAGGGGGGCTGAAAAATATCAGGGGTGCCTGACCACCTGCACAGTGGCAGGGACTAGGACCCAGGAGTCCTCACTCCCAGGCCCCCTGGCTCTAACCACTGGCCCCGACTCCCCTCTCAGAGCTGGGAGTAGGGCCCAGGAATCCTGACCTGAAAGTTCCTTCTTGGGATGTACCTTGCACACCCAGAGGGGTGCGGGCCCAGGCCTTAAAGGGACAGTGGCCCTCATCTGTCTCCCCTGCCTCCATCCTGCCTCTGGGGCTAAGCGTTGGGTTTCTTAAAGCTTCTGTGCTGAGTGGTGGTTCTGAGGCCCGCTCCCTCCAACTGGGGCTGGTGTCAGTGCTCTCCACAGGCCAGGGCTGGCGCCCAACGATATTGACCTAGGATCCTTGACCTGACATGGCAGAACCCCAATCAGGAGGCCCCTAAATCCTGGGGGAGGGGCGGATTCAGGTTCAAATCTCCCAAGGATCAGGGTTCCCCTTGACGCAGAGCGGGGGGTCCCGGTCCGTGGCCAGGGCTCTGGTGGAGGCAGATGCTCTGTGAGGATCGGCTTGGAATCCATTGCCTCCTGTAACGACTTAACTGGCTTAATCTACCCCAGAGGTGCCTCTTTAAGTGGATTTGGGCTGAGAAGCCGCCCCGTCAAGCCGGCTCTGTGGCAGCTCAGGGAGGCTTGAGCTGGAGATGTGCCAGCATCTCAGAGCGGGGCAGACACCTGCTGGGGGATGGGCGACATGGGGTCTTGCATCTGCACCCCCCGTATGAGCCCCAGAGTCCCAGCTCTGAGTGGTGTTCTGGACAGGGGCTGGCATGGGCCCTGCTGGTGGCTGGGAGACAGGTGATCACAGCCCTGCAGGTATCTGGGGCTGGGTGGAAGGACCAGGGCATTCTCCAGCTACTTCCAAGTAGCAGAACTAGGAGGCTTCTAGCTTATACGGGGAAAAAATTGGGGTGACGTCACGGTCGAGGTCTACTATAGAGGTGGATGGTGGAGTATCCAAAACACAAGACCTGGTAGTAACGGGGGACTTTAACTACCCAGACCTCTACTGGGAAAGTCACACGGCAAACTCTCCAATAAGTTCTCGGACTGCACCGGGGACAGCGACTTGTTTCAGAGAGTGGAGGACGTAACTGGAGGGCAGCTCTTGGAGGAACTGGTAGCAAATCTGAAGGTGGAAGACAACTTGGGTGAAAGTGTCCGTGAAATGATAGATTGAATGATTCCAAAGAAGGCAAGGAGTGAGTGAGAATAAGGATGGTAGACTTCCAAAAAACATTTCTTAACAACCTCAGAGAGCTGGTCGGTGAGGTCTCTTGGGAAGGAAAACTAAGGGGTAAAAGAGGTCAAGAGAGCTGGTGCCTGCTCAATGAGACAATATTAAACGCACAACTGCCAACTGTGCCACTGCAAAGGAAAGCGAGGAAGGCCAGTAGGGCTCCATCAGGAGCACTTTAATGCCCTGGAAATCAAAAAGGAATCTGCCAAGAAGTGGAAACATGGACAGATTGCTAAGGAGGAGTACAAAAGAAAGCACAATCACGCAGGGACAAAATCAGGAAGGCTAAGGGACAAAATGGGTATCTCCTAGCAAGGGACATCAGAGGCAATAAGAAGAGGTTCTTTAAATGCATTAGGGGCAAGAGAGAGCCGTAGGAAAGTGCAAATCCTCTGCTTAGAGAGGAAGGAGAGCTAATAATGGATGACATCAAGAAGGGAGAGGTGTTTAATGCCTATTTTGCTTCCATCTTCACTAAAAAGGTTAACGGCGACCACCCGATACTCAGCACAATTCATAGTCACAAGCAGGGGGAAGGAATTCCAGCCACAACAGGGAAAGAACAGGTTACGAATATTGAAATAAGGTAGATGAATTCAAGCTGGCAGGGTCTGATGACATTCACCCGAGGGCACGTCAAAGCTGAAGCTGAATCTCAGAACCGTTAGCAATTATCTTGGAGAACTCACGGAGCGCGGGTGAAGTCCCAAAGGGCTGGAGAATAGCGAACATAGAACCTAGCTTTAAAAGGGGGAACAAAGGGGGCCCGGGGAATTATAGACCAGACTAGCTTTGAAACTGGGAAAGTTACTGGAACCAAGGATTGAACAATCCATTTGTTCACACCTGGAGGACAATAGGGTTAGAAGGAATAGCCACTATGAACTAATCATGCCAAACAAACATAATTCCCTTCTTTGACGGGGTTACGGGCCTAGTGGATGGGGGACGCAGCGGGACCCTGGGTCAGAGCAAGTGTGGGAGGCCCTCCTCTCTCCTTCTGCCTATGATCCCGCCCCTTCTGCCTGCAGCCCCGCCCATGGCCCCACCCCATTCTGCCCCTTCCCCCCACGGTCCCACCCCTGTTCCACGCATGATCCTGCCCCATTCCGCCCCCCCACCACACACCCGTTTGCTCCTTTTTGCCCCCCCAAGACCGGAGAAGCTCTGTCCCCGCCACCATGGCCCCTGGCCGCAGCAGGGAGCGAGAGCTCCTCCAGTCCCGGGGGTGCCGCTGGATCCGACCGCTGGGGCTTTGCCCGGTGCTTCTGCCAGGGAGGGGGGTCAGGGCGCTGGGGCTTCCCCTGCCCCAACCGCCCGGCACTTCTACTGGGGAGCAGGGTCGAGGTGTGGGGGCTTCCCCCACCCTGCCCTTTTGCTGAGGAGTGGGGGCAGGGTGCAGGGACTTCCCCTGCCCCTCCCTGCCCGCCTGGCACTGCTACCAGGGTTGTGGCTTCCCCTGCCCCGGCTTGTCCACCCAGCGCTTCTGCCAGTAGGAGAGGGGTCAGGGCAAGGGGCTTCCCCCATCTGCCTGTTGCTTCTTCTGGGTCTCCGGGCTTCCACCGGCCAGCAGTGGATTTTTTTCCAGGGCTCCCGAATTGGCCAGGGCCCCTGGGCACGGGCCCTGTCAGCCCAGTGGCTAATCCACCACTGGATATATCTTGGTTTTAGGATGGGTTTTGACGCACTCCCTTCACGGCATTCTCTTTAGCAAAGTAGGGAAAGGTGGCTCTAGATGAAATGATTGTGAGGTGGGTGCACAGCGGGTTGAAGGATCGTACTCAAAAAGCAGCTATCAGTGATTCGCTGTCAAACTGGGAAGGCATCTAGGGGGGGTCGGTCCTCGGTCCAGTGTGGTACGAGTCAATATTTTCATGACTGACTTGGATAATGAAGTGGAGTGGATGCTTATAAAGTTTGCCTATGACACCAAGCTGTGGGGGAGGGGGTTTGCAAGCACTTCGGGGGGGGGGGGGGACAGGATTAGAATTCAAAACGACCTTGACAAATAGGAGAATTGGTCTGAAATGAACAAGATGAAATTCAATCCAGACAAGTGCAAAGTACTGCAGTGGGGAAGGAAAAATCAAATGCCCAGATACAAAGGGGGACTAACTGGCTAGGCGAAAGCGCTACTGGAAAGGAGCTGGGGTGATGGCGGATCACGAATTGAATCTGAGCCAATGAAGTGACACAGCTGCGGAAAGGGCTAATATCATTCTGGGGGCATTAACAGGAGTGTCCCGCTCTGCTCGGCACTGGGGAGGCCTGCGCTGGAGTCCCGTGTCCAATTCTGGATGCCGCACTTTAGGGAAAATGTGGATAAACTGGGGAGAGTCCAGAGGAGAGGCAGGGCCAGGAGAACTCTCTGGGCGAGCGGGCAACTCAATGGCAGATGAAATTCAGTGTCGATAAATGCAAAGTGATGCACATGGGAAAACTTAATCCCAACTATGCATACAAAATGTTGGGGTCTAAATTAGCTGTTACCACTCGAGAAAGAGATCTTGGCGTCATCGTGGGTAGTTCTCCGAAAACATCCACTCAGTGTGCAGGGGCAGTCAAAAAAGTGAACAGAATATTGGGAACCATTTGGAAAGGGGTAGATAACAAGAGAGAAAGTATCGTAACGCCACTATGTAAATCCATGGTACGCCCACATCTTGAATCCTGCGGGCACTTCTGGTCGCCCCATCTCAAAAAGGATATATTCGAATTGGAAAGGTTCAGAGAAGGGCAACAGAAGTGATTAGGGGATGGAACCAATTCCATATGAGGAGAGATTAGAAAGACGGGGACTGTTCAGCTCGGAAGAGAAACGACTAAGGAAGTCTATGAAATCATGACTGGTGTGGAGAAAGTGACTAGGGAAGGGTTATTTACTCCTTCTCATAACACAAGAACCAGGGGTCACCCAATGATATTAATAGGCAGCAGGTTTAAAACAAACAAAAGGAAGTATTTCTTCACACAACGCAGAGTCAACCTGTGGAACTCCTTGCCAGGGGATGTTGTGACAGGCAAAACTATAACAGGGTTCAGAAAGGAATGAGATAAGTTCATGGAGGATGGGTCCATCAATGGCTATTAGCCAAGATGGTCACAGGATGCAACCCCATGCTCTGGGTGTCCCTAAGCCTCTGACTTCCAGAAGCTGGGAATGGGCATCAGGGGATGGATCACTCATTAATTGCCATGTTCTGTTCATTCCCTCTGCAGCACCTGGCACTGGTCACTGTCAGAGACAGATGGCCCATTGGTCTGGCCCTGTATGGCTGTTCTTATGTTCTAACTGGAGGCTCAGGGAGGTAACAGAACAACGGAGCTTTGACCTGCCGGCTTGTAGCACGTGTTTCTGTCCATCTCTGTGTCCATCAGTCCTTCCCTCCCTCTGTCTGTGGAACTCCCTGCCTCTGGATGCAGTTGGGGCCAGGAGTGCAGCAGGATTCCAGACACTGGCCTGGATAATGGGAGCAACCCCTCCCTCTTCCCGGGCCATGAGCCCTGGGTTCAGGTTATCTCACAATTGCCTGCCAGGGGGTTTCTCCCTCAGCTGCAGGTGGTGGCCACTGTGGGAGATGGGACGCCAAGCTAGATGGGCTTGTGGTGGGACATTAATTCCTGTGCTCCCGGCCAGTCCATTGCAGGTTTCAGTGGCTGCACTGGCATGGCCGATCCCCAGTGTGGACCTCAGCTCCAAAGAGATGTCTTGGTGGGCTGTGCCGCTCCTCCCTTCCCATTGGTGGCCTCATGGTCACGCCTCCCCTCCCATTGGTGGCCTCATGGCACGCCTTCCCTCCGATTGATAATCCGCTTCACACCCCAGAGTTGTAACCCAGCGACCAGGCATGTGCCACGCCCCCCTCTTCTACTGGACGATCTATATAACAACCTGCTTCTGCTGCCAGTTGTGGAGCGACTTCCTTAGCTGAAGTGGCAGAGGGCCGTGTTGTGGTCCCCGAATCCGAAGCCTGCTGATGACTCGGAGGGGGAGAGGGGGTCATTATGCTAACCTGGAATAGTAATGAGGAAATTGTTTAATGAGTAGCTGGGATGATGGGTGATTAGTTGGCACCATGGGAGCAGCCCATTCTGCATGGACCATCAGATCTGGGAGCTGCTGGTCCAGGCTAGAGGGGAGGAGGCCCCAGGCAGATTGGGGGACAATGGCTTTAGCTGTGCTGTGGGACTGATGGGCCTTGTTAACGAGGAGAGCACCAGGCCAGCCACTCTGGGACTTCCTCTTGTCCTAGGCCTCAAAGCTCAGCAGGGCCAAGCCCTGGGACAGTGCTAGCCAATTGGCTTGCGCGGCCAGAGGCTGCGTCCTGATTGGGTCCCCAGCAGCCAATACTAGAGTTATGTGAAGTCGAGTAGCCAAATATACAGATCTCTGCATCCTGATTGGCTCATCAGATGTCTCCTATAAAAATACACACATACAATGTATGCACAATATATCACACTCAACACACATGCACTCAATACACATGTATGCTGTCACATGCAATATACACTCAATACACACACACACGTGCAATACACACATATCCACCCCCATGCAATAGACACTCAATACACACAATACACTCACATGCAATGCACACTCAATACACGCACACACTCAATACACATACACACAATATGCACAATACACACATATCCACTCCCATGCAATATACACTCAATACACACAATACTCTCACGCAATGTATACTCAATACACATACACACATGCAATACACACGTATACAACCACATGCAATATACATTCACTACACAAGTATAATTGCATGCAATATACACTCAATACACAATACAATCACATGCAATATACTCGCAATACACACACAATACGCACACACTCAATACACACATATACGATCACATGCAGTACATACAAACACACTCAATACACACACACACACTCAATACATATGCGCACCCATGCACTGAAGACACACATACAGTATCCACACGGGCTGTAATTTCCCTATGGGATTTCAGTGGCCAGTTCTTGGCACCGTTAACCTTGAGCGAGGAGGGTAACCTCACGACAGCGAGCAGGAATCGAAAACTCAAATCCCTAAGCCGCTTTGCAGGCCTTGATCGCTGGCTGCCATGATGCCTGTGGCCCCCTGCAGGTGGATGGATTGCACTCTGTGTTATCAGTGACAGAGGCAGAACGGGCGCTAATGGCTGTAGCAGACGTGAGGGAAGTTCACACCAGAAATACAGGGCACACTTTACCCAGGCAGGGGAATTCACTTGTGTAACTGCAGACCCAGGGACAAGGGGATTTCTCTGTCGCTTGGAGGCCGGGGGTCTCTTTCTAAAATCTCTGCTCTAGCTCGACCACCAGATCTGGGCTCAGTGTAGGAATCACTGGGTGATTCTATGGCCTGCATAATACAAGAGATCGGATGAGATTATCCAAATTAGTGGTTCTCAACCAGGGGTACACGTCCCCCTGGGGGTACGCAGAGGTCTTCCAGGGGGTACATCAACTCATATTTGCCTCGTTTTACAACAGGCTACATAAACAGCACGAGCGAAGTCAGTACCAACTAAAATGTCAGACAGACAATGGCTGGTTTATACCGCTCTATGTACTGTACACTGAAATGTAAGGACAATATTTCTATTCCAATCCATTTATTTTATAATTAGATGGGGAAAATGAGAAAGGAAGCAATTGGTCAGTTCTAGTGTGGCTGTGACACTTTGGGATTTTTATGTTCTGATTTTGTAAGCAAGTCGTTTTTAAGTAACTCGGGGGTACACCGGACAAATCCGACTCCTGAGAGGGGTACAGTAGTCTGGAAAGGCTGAGAGCCACTGATCGAATAGTCCCTTCTGACCTCCGAACCTATAGTGACACCCCCAATATCCATGTGCGTCATTTATACCCACTTGCTGCTGTGGTGAGAGTACATCTGCGCGAGTATTACACATCTCGTCACGCGCACGTGCGTTGCACACGCAACCTACCAGAGGGTGGTGCAAAGCAGAGAGTCATTTGCACGTGGCCCCTCGATCGTTCGCCCCAGCACCAGCTGCCTCAGATCTGCAGCTATTTCAGAGAGCAACATTCTGGGTGGGGGAGAAAAGCCACCATGGAGCCGCTCCAGCTGAAATGTTCACGAGCACAATGGAGAGGCAGGGACTGTGTCCAGCGCTGTTCCAGACAGAGGAGTTCCCACTGGAGCAGGTGCAGAGCAGGGCTACTAGGCCGATCGGGGGACTGGCGAGCTGATCTCGCGAGAGAAGACTGAAAGAGCTGGGCTTGTTTAGCCTACAACGCAGGCCGAGAGGGGATCCGATTGCCAGGGCCGGCTCCGGGAACCAGCGTACCAAGCAGGTGCTTGGGGTGGCCACTTTGGAGAGGGGCGGCACGTCCAGCTGTTCGGCGGCAATTCAGTGGTCGATCCCTCACTCCTGCTCCGAGCGAAGGACCTCCCGCCGAATTGCCACCGCAGATCGCGATCGCGGCTTTTTTGTTTGTTTGGCTGCTTGGGGCAGCCAAAACCCTGGAGCCGATTGCTCTCTAGAACAGGGGTCGGCAACCTTTCAGAAGTGGTGTGCCGAGTCTTCATTTATTCACTTTAATTTAAGGTTTCACGGGCCGGTCATACATTTGAACGTTTTTAGAAGGTTTCTTTCTATAAGTCTATAATATAGAACTAAACTATTGTTGTGTGTAAAGTAAATAAGGTTTTTAAAATGTGTAAGAAGCTTCATTTAAAATTAAATTAAAATGCAGAGCCCCCCGGACCGGTGGCCAGGACCCGGGCAGTGTGAGTGCCATTGAAAATCAGCTCGCGTGCCGCCTTCGGCACCCGTGCCATAGGTTGCCTACCCCTGCTCTAGAAACATATTGGAGTGGGAGCGGCTCATCCAGTCCTGTGTCCTAAGTTCCGAGGTAGTTTAGCTTTTTACTAGATGCTGACTTTATTTGATTCCCCCACGCCCAGCCCCCCACATCAGGCGAGAATTCTTCACTCTGCATCCTTCGTTAATGAGCCGTGTTGCTGGTGGGGAGACTGGGCTGGCGTGTGCCCAGAGGCTGGGGTGATGGGCATAAAGGAAGGAACTGAGTTGCCGCTAAGGTTTCCGGGATGCGGGTAGCAATACAGACCCTGACCTCGGGCTTGAGTGGGGCATCACGGCTCATGCCCTGCCCCCAAAGTAACTATCCTGTGTGGCATCAGCGGATCTCGCTGTTTTCCCCCATCCCAGAGAAGACAATATCAGCATGGGTGCATAGCGCTTATTGAGGCAGTGTGAGCTAGTGGGTAGAGCACAGGACTGGTATGCAAGAAACCTGGCTTCTCCTCCCTGCTGGGAGACCTTAGGGAAGTCACTTCCCTCCCCCATGCCTCAGTTTCCCCATCTGTACTATGGGGACAATGATGCTGCCCTCCTTTGTAAAGCGTTTTGAGCTCTACTGAAGAAAGAGCTAGTTATCATTAGTCTATAGCTGGGAGCATGCCCCCGCCTCACCTTCCCAATGAGTCGACAGCAGCATCTCTCTTTGTGATGTGTTTGTACAGCACCGGGCCCAAATGCAACATGCTGGTTAAGTGCATGGGTGGGCTTGTCTCCCACTAGTGGCCAGGTACCGCAACTGCAACAGCTTATGGCCAGTCCCTTCCTGGGCCTCAGTTTCCACTGCTGTGAAATGGGGGCAATGGAACTGGAGAGTATTTTGAAACTGACAGATGAAAAGCCTGGTTAAGAGCTAAGCACTGCTGGCGTTATTACTCCAGCACTCCCCAGTAATGGCCTGATACGCTACAGGGTGAGGTCAGATGCTGCAGTACCCTTCCAGGGAATAGTCTGTGGGCAGGTTTGGAAAAGTGGGGGGCCTCCAGAGGAGGTGTCTAGCCCCACAGAGCTCTGGTTGGGGGCTGATCTCCCCCCCCACCCTGCCGCCCCATCC
The DNA here is from genome assembly GCF_011386835.1 of Chrysemys picta bellii. Taxonomy (NCBI): domain Eukaryota; kingdom Metazoa; phylum Chordata; order Testudines; family Emydidae; genus Chrysemys; species Chrysemys picta. The sequence goes on from NC_088807.1 coordinate 6,053,393, forward strand.
TAGCATGGCATTGCTAATGGGTCTCTTCTCTCCTCTCTCTCCTCCAGAAGAGGGCGAATATTTCCTCAAGGTCCTGATCCCCAGCTATGCGGCCGGCTCCATCATCGGGAAAGGAGGACAGACCATTGTCCAGCTGCAGAAAGAGACGGGCGCCACCATCAAGCTCTCCAAGTCGAAGGACTTCTACCCAGGTGAGGAGGGCCAGGGGCTTCCGTGAATCCTGCAGATCACGGGTTTGATAACTGAGGCGGGGGGCGGGAGGCTGGGACCTTCTCCCCCAGTGATATTCTCCTGCTGTGGCGGCTGGACAGGAGAGGACCAGGTTTGCCTTGATGGCTGGGCTCCGGACCCCTGTGATCTGTCCTGGGGAGGTGGGCAAAGGGCGCTAGCTGGGGTAGATTTATGTCAACTACACCGGGGCGGCTTCCCCCTCTCAGACAGCGTGGCCGTTGGGTATGTGAGCAGGGGATGGCGAAGGGGAGCAGGGCGCTGGCCCTGCGGAGGCCGGTTACTGAGCGGGGGGAAGGGAAAGTAGCCATTGGAATGACTGATCCAGAGGTGGGAGTGGATTTTCCATCACTTGAAGTCTTTACACTGAGATTGGACGGCTCCGCTCTAGCTCGACCATCAGATCTGGGCTGGATGTGGGAACGACCGGGGGGATTCTCTGGCCTGCGCGATGCAGATGGCAGGATTGGTCCCTTCTGGCCTTACTATCTCCGACTCTCTGACCATTCAGCACCAGGCTGGCAGCCAGGCCGGCGTCGCTGCCCCGGGGGAAAGGGCCCCCCCGCCTGGCCTTCCCCAGTGCATCCCATTGCCATGAGCCGAGCTCCCTCATGCTCTGGGCAGTGGGATCCTGGCTTGCGTGTTGCAGTGCATGTGGGATCCCTCTGTGTGTGTGTGTGTGTGTGTGTGTGTGGAGGGCCCTCCCATACTATGGGGAGGGGGCCTCAGAAGTGGAGGGTGGAGAGTACTGCAGCAGGTGGGAACCCAGGCCCCGCCCACTCACAAGGCTGAAGGGAGATGCCTCTTCAACCCAGATCCCTGTGAAAACTTCCTCCGTCTCCGACCCCCCAGGATAGTTACTGTGGGGAGTGGCTCCACCCCCTCTTTCCTCCATGGCAGGACTGAGACCCACCGGTGGGGGCGGGGAGGTTAGCCCTGCCTCACCCCCGCCGTGAGGTACACGGAGGCTGTCGGACAAGGGGACGGGAGCGAACTGGACCTCCCATCCCCCCAGGCCAGCGCAGGACCACAGCCCCACAGCCAGGCCATATTCGGGTCAACCCCCTTGGGGGTACTAGGCCACATCCCCCATAACTGAGCTGGGGCAGGCATACTCCTCCAGAACTAGGACTCCAGGCTTGGGAGGGGAGTGGTCTCTAGTTGTGGGCAAAAGGGCTAACACCATCCTGGGCTGCAGGAACAGGGGAATCTGGGGAGGAGCAGGGAGGTGATTTTCCCTCTGGATTTGACCCAGGTGCGACCGTGGCTGGGATCCTGGTCCAGAAGGATGTTGATAAGTTGCCGAGAAGAGCCCCGAGAACAACTGAAGGGTTAGAAAACCTGCCTTAGAGTGAGAGATTCCAGGAACTCAGTGTTTTTAGCTTGACAGAGAAGTGTCACGGGGGAATTGGTCCCCGTCTATCAGTGCCGACATGGGGAACAAGGATCTAATAATGGCTCTTCAATCTCGCGAAGGTTGAACACGAGCCAATGGCTGGGAGTTGAAGCCGGACAAATTTAGACCGGAAATAAGGCGTAGGGAGTGCGATTAACCCTTGGGACAATTGACCGAGGGTCCTGGTGGCTTCTCCATCCCTGGAAATGTTTAAATCAGGATTGGATCTGCGGTAAAGATCGGCTCTAGTTCAAACAGGTGTTGTTTCTGGGCAGGGTTCTGGCCTGTGTTATCCAAGACGTCAGACTAGATGATCACAGCGGTTCCTTCTGGCCTTGGAATCTATGAATCTGTGAGGGGAGTGGTGTGTAGTGGTTAGAGTGGGTAGACTCCTGGGTTCTGGTCCCAGCTCTGGGTTGGGAGTCGGGTAGATTAACACACTTTGTTGGGGAAGAGTCACCATGGTTTTTGTAAAGGGAAATCATGCCTCACCAGTCTATTAGAATTCTTTGAGGGGGTCAACAAGGGGGATCCAGTGGATATAGTGTACTTAGATTTTCAGAAAGCCTTTGACAAGGTGTAACGGACTTACAGATATACCCACACACAAGGTCCCTCACCAAAGGCTCTTAAGCAAAGTAAGCTGTCATGGGATAAGAGGGAAGGTGCTCTCATAGATCAGTAACTGGTTAAAAGACAGAAAACAAAGGGTAGGAATAAATGGTCAGTTTTCAAAATGGAGAGAAGTAAATAGTGGTGTCCCCCAGGGGTCTGTACTTGGACCAGTCCTATTCAACATATTCATAAATGATCTGGAAAAAGGGATGAACAGTGAGGTGGCAAAATTTGCAGACGATACAAAACTACTCAAGATAGTTAAGTCCAAAGCAGACTGAGATTTTAAAAAATGACAAAATCCAAACAAACAAAAAAACAGGTTTAAAACAAACAAAAGGAAGTATTTCTTCACACAGTGCACAGTCAACCTGTGGAACTCATTGCCAGAGGATGTTGTGAAGGCCAAGACTATAACAAGGTTCAAAAAAGAACTAGATACGTTCATGAAGGATAGGTCCATCAATAGCTATTAGCCAGAATGGGCAGGGATGGTGTCCCTAGCTTCTGTTTGCCAGAAGTTGGGAATGGGCGACAGAGGATGGATCAGTTGATGATCACCTGTTCTGTTCATTCCCGCTGGGGCATCTGGCATTGGCCACTGTCGTAAGACAGGACACTGGGCTAGATGGACCTTTGGTCTGACCCAGTATGGCCGTTCTTATGGGGTGTAGTAGTTTCAGCGGCGGTGTGGGAAGTCAGGACTCCTGGGTTCTGTTTCTGGCTCTGGGAGACAGGTGGAGTGTACTGATTTCTGTGGGGGGGTCTAGGAGCCAGGACTCCTGGGTTCTGTTCTGCAGCACTTAGCCACGGCCCCCGGGAAATGCACTGTGCCAGCCCCGCTAGGTTTCATTTTCAGGTCAAACATGGAAGATTAGCAGGTGGTGCTGGGTGGTGGGGAGGAAGCCGGCAGCCCCGGCCCAGCCATAATCTGTGCCCTGATTGCGGGGCACACAAAGCCGGGCCATCCCAGCTAAGCTGATTTTCTCTGCATCTCCTGCTCTCGATTGGGGGATTATTGGGCAGCAAATCTCCAGGGATGGGGAGATGTTGCCAAGGGGCTGGAGAGGGGAGGGGGCAGCTTTTCGCTTGGTAATTGCCCCAGGAGAAAAGGGGTTGTTCCAATCCCTCGGGAAAGGGGGAGGCACCATCCCCCACCACCATGATGCACAGGGAGGGGAAGTCTGGGGTCTGGTCCTGGGGAGGTTCCTAACCCTGAGGGCATGAAGGGCTTGATCAGGACTGCGTATAGGAGGCTGGGGCTCCTGGGACTGCGAGAAGGCAGCCTAGTGGTTAGAGCAGGGGGGCTGGGAGTCAGGACTCCTGGGTTCTATCCCTGGCTTTGTGAGGGGAGTGGGGTCTAGTGGTTAGAACGGGGGGGCCGGGAGCCAGGACTCCTGGGTTCTCTCCCCAGCTCTGGGAGGGGAGTGTGGTCTAGTGGTTAGAGCAGGGGGGTTGGAAGCCAGGACTCCTGGGTTCTATCCCTGGCTCTGGGAGGGGAGTAAGGTCTAGTGGTTAGAACCGGGGGGCCGGGAGCCAGGACTCCTGGGTTCTATCCCCAGCTCTGAGAGGGGAGTGGGGTCTAGCAGTTAATGCAGCAGGGACTGGGAGTAGGGTTGCCACATCTCAGGTACATGTAGGATGGTCCTGAGCCAGGACAGCTGTCCATACGCACTGAGGACCCTGACAGATTTCCCAGGACAGCTAGCTCAACAAAGCAATGAGCCTGGGAAAAGCTGGATGGGCGACAACCCTGAGTGGGTGCCAGGACTCCTGGGTTCTATCCCTGGCTCTGGGAGGGGAGAAGTAGTCTAGTGGTTAGGGCAGGGGGGCTGGGTCTATTCTCCCCCAGTTAGCAATGGCTTCACGGGAGTCACCTCTAGACATTCCAGCTCTCACGAATTGACATGAGTGAGGTTTAACTTTAGTTAAACATCGCTGTCAGCCCCAGGCCAGGGGCTCTGCTGGCCCTTGCGGGTCCCAAAATCTTCCTCTGCATCCCCCCCGTCGTGAGAGAGGGCTTCCGGCAGGAGCGCAGCAGGATGGGAGGCAATAGTAGGGCCACCAAAGGTTGGGGGCATTCATTGATTTTGTGCAGCTCCATGCGTAATGTTCCTCATCAGTGAGCGAGTCTTTAACGGTCCATGCGGTTGTTCCCCCTCCCCTCCAAACAGGGGCAGGGGACCATTTAGGGGAGACGAGTGACTTTTTCACGCTGGTGCAAAGTGTCCTGCATGGGAACAAGTGACTGCCCTGTGGCATGGGCGGGCAAGTACCCGTGGGCCCTTGCATCTTCCTTCCCATACAGATGCAAGAGGAGGCAGCCCTGGGCTAGTCCCGCACACACTGGGCGGAGGCAGGGGGAAAAGCAAATCTTTTGGAAGGATCTCCTGATTTGTAAGCCAGTCTGGCGATTTTCGGGGTCTGACTGGTGCCGTTGGGGTTAGCAGTGCTGCTTATCCGTGCCCGTTTCTTCAGTTGTTGGCTGAACGCCCGGCCGGGCCTGCCCAGGATACCTGCGGGGGCTGGGGGGGAGGAGGGGGCAGTTCCAGGCCACAGGAAGGCTCATGGAGAGGGATGGCAGGGTCCCCCTGGCTGCTCCCAGGGAGGGGAGGGAGAGATCCCCTAACCTGCGGGCAGGGGCTGGTGTGGCTGATCCCAGGGGCCTGGGGATGGAGGAGGGAGCCACATGGCCACCACAGCGGCTCTCTGCAGGCAGCAGGGCCCTGGGTGCCTCCCCAGCTGCAGTGCGAGGGGAGGAAGCAGGAAACTGGGCAGGGCTGGGCCAGGCTGGGAGGGAAACGGCTTCAATGGCAGGAAATGCTCCCCTTGATAAGTCAGGCCAGAGCTGTGCGGGCTGGTCCCTCCCCCGGCCTGGGTCTGTCCGGGGACCCCCTGCCCCTCCCCCGGCTCTGTCCTGGGACCCCGTTCCCCTCCCCTGGCTCTGTCCAGGGACCCCCTGCCCCCCAGCTCTGTCCTGGAACCCACTATCCTTGCCCCCCTGTTCTGTCCTGGAACCCCCTGTCCCTGCCCTCCGGCACTGTCCTGGGACCCCCTGTCCCTGCCCTGCGGCTCTGTCCTGGAACCCCGTGTCCCTGCCCCCCCGGCTCTGTCCTGGGACCCCCTGCCCCTCCCCTGGCTCTGTCCTGGGACCCCCTGTCCCTGCCCCCCCCCGGCTCTGTCCTGGGACCCCCTGTCCCTGCCCCCCAGCTCTGTCCTGGAACCCCCTGTCCCTGCCCCCCCCTCGGCTCTGTCCTGGGACCCCCTTCCCCCCCCGGCTCTGTCCTGGGATCCCCTGTCCCTGCCCCCCCCGGCTCTGTCCTGGGACCCCCTGCCCCCCCCCCCGGCTCTGTCCTGGAACCCCCTGTCCCTGCCCCCGACTCTGTCCTGGGACGCCGTGTCCCTCCCCCGGCCTGGCTCTGTCCGGGGACCCCCCGTCCCTCCCCTGGCTCTGTCCTGGCACCCCCTGTCCCTGCCCCCGGCTCTGTCCTGGAACCCCCTGTCCCTGCCCCCGGCTCTGTCCTGGGACGCCGTGTCCCTCCCCCGGCCTGGCTCTGTCCGGGGACCCCCCTGTCCCTCCCCTGGTTCTGTCCTGGCACCCCCTGTCCCTGCCCCTGGTTCTGTCCTGGGACCTCCCCTGCTCCTACCTCAGCTCTGTCCTGGGACCCCCGTCCCTGCCCCCCAGCTCTGTCCTGTAACCCACTGTCCCTGCCCCCTGGCTCTGTCCTGGGATCCCCCATCCCCCACCTCTGTCCTGGGACCCCTTGTCCTTGCCCTTCGGCTCTGTCCTGGGATCCCCCGGCCTCCTGGCTCTATCCTGGGACCCCCTGCCCCTCCCCCAGCTCTGTCCTGAGACCCCCCTGCCCCTACCCCCTGGCTCTGCCCTGGGACCCCCTGGCTCTGCCCTGGGACCCCCTGGCTCTGCCCTGGGACCCCCCTGCCCCTACTCCCCGTCTCTGCCCTGGGACCCCAGCTCTGTCCTAGGACTCACCTGCCCCCATCCCCCCGGCTCTGTCCTGGCACAAGCCCCCAAACCTCTCCCCTCCCACCTGTTGCACTGGCACAGCCTCCACATACACATGCTCGTGCCCTGCTCACACTTGCAGAATCTTGTGCCAGCCTGTGGAACTGCCATGTCCCCTTGCACGCCTGCCTCCCACACCTGCCCTGCCTCCTACCCTGCCCTCCTTGTGCCCCCTCGCACCTCCGCTCCCTTGTGCAACCAGTGACCATCATTCACCCCTGCCTGGGAACTCTCCATTGTGCCCCCCCCATCCCACCCTCCTCCTCCAGGGGAACCCCAGGTTAGCAGGAGGGAGAAGCACCTGGTACCAAGAGGAGGTGACAAAAATGATTCCCAGGAACAGTCCCCCCCCCGCCCCATTCGACTGCCTGTGACCTCTGCCCCAACCCATGGCCTGGGGCCAGCACTCACCACACCCTTTCCTGTTTATCCAGCCTTGATTAGGCCTTGGCTGGGACAGGCCCTATTGTTTTCAGGGAAGCCAGTGGGGCTTTGTCACAATCCAGGGAAGCCTGATCCTGGGGTGCAAGGGGAAGAGCGCTGAGGGGGGCCTTCCTGAACCTTGCCCAATGGGCAGACAGTTGAATGGATGCCCCCAACAGTTCATAAAACTTTCCTCGTGCCCCTTGAGGAGTCCACAACTCTCCCCCCCCCCCCCACCACCATGAGGCAGGGGAAGAGGTCACAACTGCAGCCACTTCTGGGGTGGGACACAGCAGATGTTTAACAACCAACAGCAACCCTGTGCTTTCGGATAGGAAGTGAGGAAGGATACAATCTCTAGATGAAAGTGGGACTAGAACCCAGGAGTCCTGACTCCCAGCCCCACCTGCTCCCATCAATAAGAATGTAAGAAAAGCCAGACTGGGTCAGACCAATGGGCCAGATAGCCCAGGTGGCCAGTGCCAGACACTTCAGAGGGAATGACCAGAACAGGGCAATTATCGAGTGATCCATCCCGTGTCGTCCAGTCCCAGCTTCTGTCAGTCAGAGGCTTAGGGACACCCAGAGCATGGGGTTGTGTCCCTGTACATCTTGGCTAACAGTCATTGCTGGACCTGTCCTCCAGGAACTTATCTCATTCCTTTTTTAACCCAGTTATAGTTTTGGCCTTCACAACATCCCCTGGCAGTGAGTTCCACAGGTTAACTGTGCACTATGTGAAGAAGAACTTCCTTATGTTTGTTTTAAATGTGCTGCCTGTTAATTTCATTGGATGATCCCTGTTTCTTGTGTTATGGGAAGGAATAAATAACACTTCCTTACTCACTTTCTCCACCCCAGTCATGATTTTATAGACCTCCATCGTATCCCCCCTTACTCGTCTCTTTTCCAGGCTGAATAGTCCCCATCTTTCTAATCTCTCCTCACATGGAAGTTGTTCCAGATCCTTAATCATTTTTGTTGCCCTTCTTTCTACCTTTCCCAATTCTAATATAGCTTTATTGAGATGGAGCGACCAGATCTGCACGCAGTATTCAAGGTGTGGGCATGCCATGGATTTATATAGAGGCATTATAATCTTTATCTTATCTATCCCTTTCCTAATGGTTTCTAACATTCTGTTCGCTTTTTTGACTGCCGCTGCACATTGAGAGGATGTTTTCAGAGAAATATCCACAATGACGCCAAGATCTCTTTCTTGAGTGGTAACTCTAGCTAATTTAGACCCCATCATTTTATACGTATAGTTGGGATTATGTTTTCCCATGTGCATTACTTTGTATTGATCAACAATGAATTTCATCTGCCATTTTGTTGCCCAGTCACCCAGCTTAGTGAGGTCTCTTTCTAACTCCTCATAATCACCTTTGGACCCTATCTTGAATAGTTTTGCATCATCTGCAAACTTTGTCACTTGTTTACCCCCTTTTCCAGAACATTAATGAATATGTTGAACAGCACAGGTCCCAGTACAGACCCCTGAGGGACACCACTAGTTACCTCTCTCCATTCTGAAAACTGACCATTTATTCCTACCCTTTGTTTCCTGTCTTTTAACCAGTTACTAATCCTGGAGAGGACCTTCCGTCTTATCCCATGACATCCTAAATACACTATATCCACTGGATCACCTTTGTCCACATGCTTGTTGACCCTCTCAGAGAATTCTAATAGATTGGTGAGGCATGATTTCCCTTTACAAAATCTGTGTTGACTCTTCCCCGAGATATTATGTAGGCCTCAACTGCTCTATTGTGTCCAGTTCTGGGCACCACATTTCAGGAAAGAAGTGGACAAAATTGGAGAAAGTCCAGAGAAGAGCAACAAAACTGATTAAAGGTCTAGAAAACATGACCTATGAGGGAAGATTGAAAGAACTGGGTTTGTTTAGTCTGGAGAAGAGAAGACTGAGTGGGGACATGGTAACAGTTTTCAAGTGCACAAAAAGTTGTTACAAGGAGGAGGGAGAACAATTGTTCTTGTTAACCTCTGAGGATAGGATAAAAAGCGACGGGCTTAAATTGCAGCAAGAGAGGTTTAGGTTGGACATTAGGAAAAACTTCCTGTCAGGATAGTTAAGCACTGGAATAAATTGCCTAGGGAGGTTGCGGAATCTCCATCATTGAAGATTTTTAAGAGCAGGTTGGACAAACACCTGTCAGGGATAGTCTAGATAATACTTAGTCCTGCTATGAGTGCAAGAGACAGGACTGGATGACCTCTCAAGGTCCTTAAGTCCTATGATTCTATGATTCATCTATGTGTCTGATAATTCTGTTCTTTACTATAGTTTCAACCAGTTTGCCTGGTACCGAAGTTAGGCTTACCAGCCTGTAATTGCCAGAATCTCCCCTGGAACTTAAAAAAAAAAAGGAGGGGGGCATTACTTTAGTTTTTGGTGACTTGTTACTTTTTAATTTATCAATTTGTTCTAAAACCTCTTCTACTGACACCTCAAAGTGAGACTGTTCCTCAGGCTTGTCACGTAAAAAGAATGGCTCAGGTGTGGGAATTTCCCTCATGTCCTCTGCGGTGAAAGACCGATGCAAAGAATTCACTTAGTTGTCCCACGAACACCTTGTCTTCCTTGAGTGCTCCTTTAGCACCTCCATCGTCCAGTGGACCCACTGATTGTTCAGCAGGCTTCCTGCTTCTGATGTACTTGAAAAAACGGTTTTTGGCTCGTTGCTCTTCACCATCATTTTTATACTTGACTTGCCAGAGTTTATGCGCCTTTCTATTTTCCTCTGTAGGGATTTGACTTCCAGTTTTTAAAGGATGCCCCTTTGCCTCTAACTGCTTCTTTCACTCTGCTGTTTAGCCAGGGTGTGTGTTTTTTGTGGTTATCCTACTGCTTTTTTTTAAATTTGGGTTATACATTTAAGTTGAGCCTCTATTATGGTATTTTTAAATAGTTTCCTTGCAGTTTGCAGGCATTTCTCTCTTGTGACTGTTTTAGGTTCCGTTTCACAAGCTTCCTTATTTTTCCGCAGTTCCCCTTTTTGAAGTTAAATGCTACTGTGACGGGTTTCTTTGGTATTTTCTCCCCTACAAGGCTGTTAAATTTAATTACATTATGGTCACTGTTACCAAGTTCAGCCAGGGCCAGATTTAGGGCCAGGAGACCCAAGCGTCTACCTGGGGTGCAGGACTTGGGGTGCGCCAGGCTCGGGGTGCTGTTTTTGTTGTTAGCGACAAAAGGGAAACTAGAATGTTTGAAGTGACACGTCTCAGGTATTCTGTATGTGGATTCATTTTTCACTAGCCTCCCAGAATGTTCTGGACCTGTGTAGAATAAATATGGATTTACAGATCCTAGCATCCAAATTTATCATCTTCTAGGACAGGGATAAATCAGGCATGCAAATCGTGTATCAAAGTCATGAAATGGGCTACAAACGCAATAAAAATAAGGTATTCAAAAGTTTAACAAATGGGGAGGGGAGTGCCAAAGATGCTCCTCGCCTGGGGTGCCGTTTGGTCTAAGGCCAACCCTGGGTTCAGCTATAATCACCTTTTGGACCAGCCCCCGTGTGGTACTTAGGACTAAATCAAGAATTGTCTCTCCCCTTGTTGGTTCCGGCAGGACTAGCTGCTCCAAGGAGCAGCCATCAATGGTGTCTAGAAATTTTATCTCTGCATCCCATCTGGAGTTGACATGTACCCAGTCCCTATGGGGATAGTTGAAATCCCCCATTATTATTGGGATTTCTATTTTTGTAGCCTCTCTAATCTCCCTGACCATTTCACAGTCACCATCACCATCCTGGTCAGGTGATCGGCAGGATATTCCTACTGCTGCACACTTATTATCCAAGCATGGAATTTCTAGCCATAGAAATTTGAGGGTTCAGTTTAATTCATTGAAGATTTTTACTGTGTTTGATTCTATGCTTTCTTTCACATGTAGTGGTGCCACACCCCGACCAGCACGACCTACTCTGTCATTCCTATGTATTTTGTACCTTGGTATTACCGTATCCCACTGATCATTGTTCCACCACGTTTCTGTGATGCCTATTATAGCAATTTCCTCATTTAATACCAAGCACTCTAGTTCACGCATCTTAATATTTAAACCTCTTACATTTGTATATAAGCACTTACAAAATTTGTGAGTATTTAGTTGTCTGCCTTCCTGTGATGTAATTGAACGGGTCTCTTTTTCCTTCGACTGTTTCTCTACAGTTCCTGCCTGTACTTTACCAACTTCTACGCTCTCTTCTTTACTCTTCCCCTAAGGGATGTCTCTGTCTGAGCCGTGGGCTCCTCTGCACCTTTCGGCCTTCCCGACAAATTTACAAACGCCTCTATGACCTTTCTGATTTTACACGCCAGCAATCTGGTTCTGTTTTGCTTTAGGTGAAACCCATCCTTCCTTGTATAGGCTCTTCCTTTCCCAAAAGGTTCCCCAGTTCCTAATAAACCTAAACCCCTCCTCCCAACACCATTGTCTCATCCGCGCATTGGCAGAGACCCTGCATCTCTGCCTGTCTAACTGGCCCTGTGCGTGGAACTGGAAGCATTTCAGAGAAAGCTACCATAGAGTTCCTGGACCTCTTACCTAGCAGCCTAAATTTGGCCTCCAGGATCTCTCTCCTACCTTTCCCTGTGTCACTGGTACCTACATGTACCGCGACCACCGGCTCCTCCCCAGCACGGCACATAAGTCTGTCTAGATGTCTCATGAGCTCTGCAGCCTTCACGCCCAGCAGGCAAGTCACCATGCGGTTCTCCCAGTCACCACAAACCCAACTATCCATATTTTTAACAATCGACTCCCCCATTGCTATTACCTGGCTCTTCCTAATAACTGGGGTCCCCTCCCCTGGAGGGCTCTCCTCAGTGTGTCTGGAAGGAGGGTCCCAACGATGGGATCATATCCCTCCACTCCAGCTTAATGCTCTCCTTCCCCGAGCCTTCCCTCCTCCTCAGCAGCACAGACTGGGGGTGGGACCCACTCTGCTGTGCCCCAGAAAATCTCCTCTCTGTACCTCTCTGTCTCCCTCAGCTCCTTCAGTTCAGCCACTCTGGTCTCCATAGCCTGTGCTCAGTCTCTGAGGGCCATGACTTGCTTGCACCAAACCTACTCCTCTCCCAGAGCTGGGGATAGAACAAGGAGTCCTGGCTCTTGTCATCGTCCCCCCCCCCCAGCCTCTAACCAGTAGATCCCACTGCCCTCCCAGAGCCAGGATAGAACCCAGGAGACCTGACTCCCAGCCCCCTGCACTAACCACTAGACCCCACTCCACTCCCAGAGCTGGGAATAGAACCCAGGAGTCCTGGCTCCCATCCCCCCGTGCTCTAACAACTAGATCCCCAATCCCTTCCCAGAGCCAGGATAGAACCAAGAGTTCTGACTCCTAGCCCCCTGTTCTAACCACTAGACCCCACTCCCCTTCCAGAGCTGGGATAGAACCCAGGAGTCCTGCTCCCGACCCCCCCGCTGTAACCACTGAGAGATGTGGGATGACTCTGGTGGTTTGTGCATTGGTGGGAGTGGCCTGCGGTAGTGTGTGGATGGCTGTTGCGGTTTGTAGGGTTGGTGCTTTGGGGAGAGCGGTGGGCAGTGCTGGTGGCGGTTGGTGGTCTGTGCTCTGGTGCTGCCGGTGGATTGCAGGGAGGGAGGTGTGTGGTGTGGTGAAGGAGGTTTGCGGTACTGTGGGCCGTGGTTTGGTGCATGTGGGTTGTGGTGCCACAGGCTGTGGTGTTGATGGTCTATTGAGCGTGGCCTGTGGTTTGGTGAGCATGGGCTGTGCTGCCGTGGTGCTATGGGCTGTGGTTGGCGAGCATGCATTGGTGGTTGGCGAGAGTGGGCGTGGGCCATGGCATCGTAGTTGGTGAGGGTAGGCTGAGGGCCATGGTTGGTGAAGGTGGGCTATGGTGCCATGGTGTTGGTGGTTGGTGAGGATGGGCCGTGGTGCCATGGGCCGTGGTTGGTGAGGGTGAGAGTGGTTCGTGGTGCCATGGGCTGTGGTTGGTGAGAATGGGCATGGACCATGGCGTCGTGGTTGGCAAGGGTAGGCAGTGGTGCCAGGGGCTATGGTTCGTGAGGGTGGTCCGTGGTGTTAGTGGCTGTTAAGGGTGCGCCATGGTGCCATAGGCCATGGTTGGTGAGGGTGGGCACGTGCCATGGGCTGTGTTTGGCCAGGCTAGGCCGTAGTGTCAGTGTCTGGCCAGGGTGGGCTGAGGTGCCATGGGCCGTGGTTGGTGAGGGTGGGCTGTGGTGCCATGGGTTGTGGTTGGTGAAGGCGGGCGTCTGCCATGGGCCGTGGTTTCCGAGGGTGGGCCATAGCATCGGTGGTTGTCAAGGGTGGGCCATGGCGTCACGGGTTTGGCTGGCTCGGAGAGGCCGGGGTTGGTCATAGGATGGGGAGGGGGTTACATTTTGAGCCAGCCTGAGGATCCGTGACTCATCCAGGGCCCTCCCCCCATTTCCCTCCTGTCTTCTCCGAACCTCTGATGCTGTGTGGGGATGGGGGGATGGGACCGGGCCTCCCGCTGCCCCCCCCCCACCGGGATCCTTGAGCCCCTGATGCCAGGCCCTGCGCTGGGCCTCAATCCTCGCTGTGGGGCAACTGGGGCCCCCCTGCCAACTCTCCTCCTCCCCTTCCCGCCTGGGGCCTCTCACCCCACCCCGGATGGGGGAGTTCATTGCTGGGGACAAAGGGTCCCTCATCGCCCAGGTAACCGGCGGATGGCAGATGAGGGGGTGCCGGTTGCCATGGCGACAGGCCCTTAAGCCTCCATCACGGCTGCTGGGGGGGGGGAGGGGGTTCCAAAACGCTGCAGGTTGCCATGGTAACCCGGCTGTGCCTGTTTTGTTGAGGCAGCAGCTGAGGGGGGAGGTTGGGGGGAAAACGGGCGGGGGGAGGGGGCATGGCGAGGGGCGGGGGTAATGAGGGGGATGGGAGATGTGGGGAAGGAGGGAGAGTGGGGCCATGCGGAGGGGCAAACTGGGAGGAGCGGGGGGACGTAGCGGGAAGGAAGGAGGAAGAGAAGGGGGGATATAGGGAGGGGGAAGGGGATGCAAGGAGAGGAGGGGTCTGGGGAGGAGAGAGCTGGGAAGGGGGATGTGGGGAAGGGAGAGAGAGGGGAAGGGGATGCGGGGAGGGATATGGAGAGGGGGATGTTGGCCAAGGAGAGGGACGTGGGGAGGGGAGGGGAAGGGGAAGGGGGAGGTGGGGAGCAGGGACATGGGGAAGGGGATGTTGTGGGGAAGGAGAGAGACCAAAAATCCTTGGTTTCCCTCCCTCTCTCTCCTCTCCCCACCCCCAGCTCCCCCATGCAACAGCACTGGCACCAGCTGAGGCATTTGCTCCCCAGGGCTGTACCCCACACCCTGGGGATGAACCTCCCTGCCATGGGGATCAAATGCTTTGCAGCGATTGCACCCAGAATCCCCAGCCCCAAAGCCCTAGACCCTAAGCTAAAGGGGGAGCGCCAGGGGTCTCCCCCGGCTCTGGGTGGGGAGTGGAATCTAGTGGTTAAAAGGGGCGGGGGGCTGGGCATCAGGACTCCTGGGTTCGATCCCCAGCCCTGCCACAGGCTCAGTGTGTGACCTTGGGGAGGGCAAGTCCCAACCGCCCTCAGTTTCCCCATCAGCCGACAGGAGAGGTCACAGGGTGGAGGTGAAAGGCTGGCATTCAAGGGAGATGGGGGGTGCTAAGAACTCCCTTCCCTGTGGGGGCTGACACCAGCCCTGTCCCATGGTCAGGGTCCCGGAGGGGAGCAACGGGGCCCTCGTTGGCAGCCCTGCCAGCTGTTGGCTTTAAACAGGCAGCAGCTGGCGGGGCATGTCTGGTGCGCGTTAACCCTCTATGTGCCATGCTGGGCCACTCTGGAGCGGGGGGGGGGGGGGGGTTGGAGAGGGATGGGACGCAGGCAACAGGTGGGCAAAGGGAGGCCAAGGCAGTGGTGGCTGGTCAAGACCTAGGTGTAAATACACCTGCTGGCACACTCACTCCTCCTCTTACACCCGCATCCTCCTCATGCCTGCGTGCACACTTTTCCCTCTGCAATCCGTTGTCCCCTGCACACCCACTCGCACACTCATTCCTCTGGCATCAATTGTTGCTCGCTTACACACTTCCTCTCGTCTTGCACACTCACCTTCCTCCATCACCCCCATTCCTTTGGTCTCAGTTCCCTTACACACTCACTTCCCTTTTGCACACTCACCCCTTTGGTGTCAGTTGTTCTCCCCTTTTGCACGCTCCCTCCCTGTAAGCTCACATCAGCGCATCCCTCTCCAGCTTGGTGCCCTCTGTGCCCAGAACTCTGGGTGCTAACCTGCCCATGCTCTCCCCTCCCCAGGCACCACAGAGCGGGTGTGCCTCGTGCAGGGCACAGCCGAGGCCCTCAACGCCGTCCACAACTTCATCGCCGAGAAGGTGCGTGAGATCCCCCAGTCCGTGGTGAAGCCGGAGTCCGTCAACATCCTGCAGCCGCAGACCACCATGAACCCGGACCGCGCCAAGCAGGTGAGATCCGGGGGACTGGACACTCCCAGGCAGTGGTGGATTAGCCACTGGGCCAACGGAGCCCGTGCCCAGGGGCCCCGGCCAACTGGGGGGCCCCTGGAAAAAATCCGTTGCCAGGCAGCGGAAGCCCCGAGCCCAGGCTGCCGGGCGGGGTGGGGGAAGCCCCAGTTCCCCGAACCCACTCCCTGGCAGAAGCTGCGGGGTGGCAGGGGAAGCCCCCAGCACCCTAACCCCATCCCTGGAAGAAACACTGGGCAGGCAGGGCAGGAGAAGCCCCAGCGCCCCGACCCTGGTCCCCCACAGAAGCACCGGGGGTGGTGGGGGAAGCCCCAGTGCCCAGACCCGGCTGCGGCCCCGGGACTGGAGGAGCACTCGCTCCCTGCCACGGCCTCAGGGCTGGGGGAGCTCTCACTCCCTGTTGCGGCCCTGAGCCATAGCAGGGAGACAGAGCTTCTCCAGTCTTGGGGGGAGGGCAGAAAGGAGCAAACAGGTTGTGGGGCCACAGTGCGGGGGCAGAATGGGGGGACCCTGGGTGGACCAGGGGCGGGGCCCAGGGGAGAGACAGAAAGGGGTGGGGCCATGGGCGGGGCTGCAGGTGGAAGGGGCGGAACGGGGGTGGGACCGCAGGCAGAAGGGGTTGGCAGGGGTCCCCCACTTGCTCTGGCCGAGGGCCCCGGGAAACCTTAATCCGCCTATGCCCCCAGGGAGCAGCCAGGACTCTGCGAGGGAGGCTGGACTCGGGCAGTCCCTGTGATTGTCCTGAGCTCCCCAGATCCCAGATAGCGCTTCCCAGTGTCACCACACTGGGGCTGTCAGCAGCACACACTGCCCTCAGCAGGGGCGGTACACACCCTCCTGCACACCCATTGTAATGTGCAGGGGCTGTAACACACCTATTAGCCATCAGCAGCCACAAAGGCCTTGAGGTCTCTGGGACGCTGTAGCGTGGGGCTAGGGCAACACTGCCCAGGGGTTAGTGCAGAGATTGCTGGGGGGCAAGTGGAGTTTCACAGTCCATCCCCCCCAACCTCCCTCGCTGGGGTTCTGGGTTCAGAGCCTGCCTCTGGCCACACATGAAGTGAGTTGGTTGGGTCTCTTTTTGAATAGGGAATTTGCTGCATTCTGGGATAGCCAGGGACTGCGGGTTGGGAGAAAGGAACGCCCAGGGCTGGGATAGTGGCAGGCTGCGGGTCAGGATTGAGGGACACCGGCAGAACTGGGAGAGGTGGGGGCAGTGCTGGGCTGGGGCAGTGGGTTGGGATTGAGGGGCACCAGCAGAGGTGGGGGGGAGCCCAGGGCTGGGCTAGCAGGGGTCTGCGGGTCTGGATAGAGAGGCACTGGCAGAGCTACAGGAGGGGAGGAGCCCCGGGCCCGGGTTGTGATTCAGGATCGGGTCCAGGGGTCTGGTCCAGCATCCCCGTTGGTCACAAAGGCCCCAATAGACTCTCCCCAATCCTCACCCCCTCCCTTAAGGTCCTCATGTGACACCATCCCGTGCGAGGATGAGCCATGTCCAGACTGGGGCCCACGTGGTGGCCTTTGCCCGGACGCCGGGGTCCCCTCGGGACAGCATTTGTCATTCCCAAGAAGAAAGAGATGACTTCATGTCTCCTTTGGCCCACCCTGTCCATCCCCATGGGGCCGAGAGGGGAACATCCTCTCAGTCCGTTCCCCCCGGGCGGGGGGGGGGGGGGGGGCGGGGTCGTCCCCTCCAGGCCATTCCTCCCGCAAGGGCAATAGCTATTCTGGTCTGTTTCCCCAGATACACAAGCCCAGCCCCCGGGGTCAACAGGATTGTAGCAAGGTGGGAATTCTATGGGTTAGGACCAGGGACTGGGGACCAGGATGCCTGGGTTCGCTCCCCAGCTCTGGGAGGGGACGGGCTCTCTTGCGTTAGAGCAGGGGGCCTGGGAGTCAGGACTCCTGGGTTCTATCCCAGCTCTGGGAGGGGACGGGCTCTCTTGGGTTAGAGCAGGGGGCCTGGGAGTCAGGACTCCTGGGTTCTTTCCCAGCTCTGGGAGGGGACGGGCTCTCTTGGGTTAGAGCAGGGGGCCTGGGAGTCAGGACGCCTGGGTTCTAATCCTGACTCTTGGCTTTAACTCCCCTTCCCCTCCCCCCAGGGAAAGGGGATTGACACTGCCCATGTCCTCGCTCCCCGAGGCCCCTTTGCCCTAGTCACCTGCATCCTGTTGTCCCTCCTGTCCGCTGGGGACTAGGTCTGATCACAGCCTGCAGCCTCTCCCCCACCCCCCCGATCTCTCCCCACAGCACAGGTCATCCTGGGAAGTCCCTTGCCAGGGATGGAGCTGTGGGGGCACCGGGTCGGCACCCTCACCCCCGCCCAGGCCTGGCTGCTTCAAAGGCAACAAGGGCTCACTTGACTTTCCTGACTGTGTCAAAGAAACAGGGCGGGAATGAGTCTGACACCTCCCTCTGCCCGGCACACTTCTGTGCCGCTCCCCACAGCGCCCCCTGCTGGGAGAGGCTGGGGCTGGAGGAGCCGGGAGCTCCCCCCACAGCCGGCTCCTGCCCCGCTCCCCACAGTGCCCCCTGCTGGGAGAAGCCAGGGTTGCTAAAATCTCCCAAGAAATCTCCTGTTGAACAGGATGAGGTGCGGGTCTCTTGCCCCTTTGGGCCCCTGGGGACATGGCTCACCCTGTGCCACGTCATCATTCCTCCCCCCCAGCCTCCTGCATGCCTTGAAACAGCTGATTGCTGCAGGTGGGAGGCGCGGAGAGGGAGGGGGAAACGCTGATCGGAGCACCCACGGAGTCAGCGCTTATGGCTGCGGGTCAGGGCTGAGGGGCACCGGCAGAGCCAAGCTGCAGCTCTCTCCTGTGGGTTAGTCTGGCCCGACAGCGGGGTCGGGGCCTGCATCAGAGCTTGTTACGCAAGAGATTTTCTCGGCTAAGTCGCTGTGGTGTTTTCCTTTGCTCCTGGGCTGCGGTTATGTAATAGGGTGGGGAGGCTGCATCCTCCTCCCTTCCCAGGCAGAGCCCCCTGGTCTGCCCCTAGCCCCAGGCTGTGTCACTGCAGGTGGCCAGTCTGGGAAGGGCCCAAGGACAGCCTGATTGAGGCCCTCCAGGCCAAGATCATGCCCCAGCCCTTCCCTGACCCCCTCTTAGGCCTGGGTTGTACCTAGGGCTGGGTGCACTGAGCTCTGGGTGTACCACTCTCTGGGTGTGCTGGATGCTGGGTGTACCGAGCTCTGAGTGTGCCTAGGGCTGGGTGTGCCTAGGGTTGGGTGCACCGAGCTCTGGGTGTACCACGCTCTGGGTGTGCAGGGTGCTGGGTGTACTGAGCTCTGGGTGTGCCTAGGGCTGGGTGTAGCGAACTCTGGGTGTGCTGGATGCTGTCACTGCTCTCCATGGTGCTGAAGGGGAACCCAGCTCCGGCCAGCAGTGTCTGGGCAGCACCCCTTCCCAGCTCAGCCCACGTGTCGCTGGGAGTCGCCCAGCTCTCTGAGTGGCCCCTCTGTGGAGACTGGAGCACGCTTGTCTCCACGCGGCGCTAGGGGATGTGCTGCAGGGAGCGGGGGACGGGTGATCCTTGTATGTCATATGGAACCCCAGAGGGGGCTGAGCTCAGCACTGGGGGGTCCCTGTATAAATAGCCCTACACCCCACCCCAGAGGGGGCTGCAGCTCGGCATTGGCGAAAGGCAATGGAAGCTGCTGGAGCTCATCCCCCCCCCCCACTAACCCTCCCCCCCCGTCTCTTCCCCTCGGCAGGCCAAGCTGATCGTCCCCAACAGCACAGCTGGGCTGATCATCGGCAAAGGGGGTGCCACGGTGAAGGCCATCATGGAGCAGTCGGGGGCCTGGGTGCAGCTGAGCCAGAAGCCGGAGGGCATCAACCTGCAGGAGCGGGTGGTGACGGTCAGCGGGGAGCCCGAGCAGATCCGCAAGGCAGTGGACATCATCGTGCAGAAAATCCAGGAGGACCCACAGAGCAGCAGCTGCCTGAACATCAGCTACGCCAACATCACCGGCCCCGTGGCCAACTCCAACCCCACCGGCTCGCCCTACGCCAACTCCACGGACGTGCTGCCGGCCGCCGCCGCCGCCGCCACCGCCTCGGGCCTGCTGGGACACACCAGCCTGGCCGGCGTCGGGGCCTTCCCGGCGGCCCTGCCGGGCTTCTCCGGCAGCGACCTGCTGGCCATCAGCACGGCCCTCAACACCTTGGCCAGTTACGGATACAACACCAACTCCCTGGGGCTGGGGCTCAATTCTGCCGCCGCCTCTGGCGTGCTGGCCGCCGTGGCGGCTGGCGCCAATCCTGCCGCGGCCGCTGCCGCCAACCTCCTGGCCTCCTATGCCAGCGATGCCTCCGCTAGCACCAGCACGCCAGCCGGCGCTGTGGGGGCCTTCACCTTGGGCTCCCTGGCGGCCGCCACCGGGGCGGCCAACGGCTACCTGGGCACAGCCTCGCCGCTGGTGGCCAGCTCCTTCCTGGCCACGGAGAAGTTAGTGGAGAGTGCCAAGGATATGGTGGAGATCGCGGTGCCAGAGAATCTGGTGGGGGCCATCTTGGGCAAAGGGGGCAAGACGCTGGTGGAGTATCAGGAGCTGACGGGCGCCCGGATCCAGATCTCCAAAAAGGGAGAGTTTATCCCTGGCACCAGGAACCGTAAAGTCACCATCACCGGCACGCCGGCAGCCACGCAGGCCGCCCAGTACCTCATCAGCCAGCGAGTGACGTACGAGCAGGGGGTGCGAGCCACCAACCCGCAGAAAGTAGGGTAGGGCCGGAGGGAGTCACCAAAGGGAGAAATCCATTTTAAACGTCAAACAAACAAACAAACAGGCCCCTCTCCCCCACCCTGCCCATCCCCCGCACGCCCCCAAACATGCATCCCCTCCAGTAGGGAGGGGTTCCCCCCCAATCTAATGACCAGCTCCGATCCAGACGCGATCTCCGGATCGGCCCGCGGACCTTGCCGTGCGTTCTGTCTGATATGTATATATTGCACTTCTTTTTTTTTAATAGAAAAAGAAAATGGGTCAAATTTTCTCTTTATTTCCTTTCTTTCTGGCCCCCCCCCCAGCCAGACCTCCCCCACCCCCTGCTCTCTCTATTCAGGGAGCAGATCGCACTTTGGGGAGTGCATCCACGTAAGACTGGGGGGGGGGGAATTGGATTTTGATCCATAATTGGGGGAGGGGTGATTGGCGCTGATCTGGACCCATGTTGAGACGACGGGGGGTGGGGAACGGGGTCTTGGCGTGAGCCACAGTTGCCGTAAATCCCCCACATGCCCCCTCTGTAGCTGGGTCTTATTGAACTTAAGCTGTGACGCGGCATTTCACTGATGCGTTTTATTTTCGGCGTGTAGATAGTCAAATTGTGTTGAACTCGGGGTGGGAGGGGGGTGTTAAGTTAGGATTGGGGGTGGTTTTTGTGGGCTGGGGGGGTAGTTATTCATATCTTCAGCAAAAGTGGGGGGACACACTCCCCCTCTTCCTCCAGAAAGAAAGCAACATGTTTTAAAAATATCTCTAGGTGCGTAACTGGAAAGGTGGCTGCGCTGTCCCCGTGGGGAGTGGGGGTGGGAGTCTGTCCATGGCGTAGCCACAGGGCTGGGTTTTGTCATCTCGCTCGGCAATGTCTGCCAGACCGGATGATTGGAGGGTGGGGAGATAAGGAGCAGAACATGAAGCTGTGACAGCATGCATGGTGGTCTGTGATGTAATGTGGCGTAGGGGGCTACTTCCTGTGATGTCATAGGCTACTTCCTGTGGCACTACAAGTGTCTACCAGTGATGTAGTATGCTACTTCTTATGGTGTAGGAGGCTACTTCTTGTGATGTCATAGGCTACTTCCTGTGACATCACAAGCATCTATCAGTGATGTGGTATGCTACTTCTTGTGGTGGAGGAGGCTATTTCTTGTGATGTGATAGGCTACTTCCTGTGACATCACAAGTGTCTATCAGTGATGTAGTATGATACTTCCTGTGGTGTAGGAGGCTACTTGCTGTGGTGTAAACGCCTGCCTGAGGCACGTCAGGCTGCTTCCTGTGATGTCATAGACTGCTTCCTGTGATGTCATAGCCTGCTTCCTGTGACAGACGGGGCCAAACCGTCCGGGTGTGGTTTTATTTTCCTTCGGGGCTGTTCTGTAAATGCTGGTGTCACATCCATCTAGGGAGGAATCTCTCCCCCCACACCCCCAGGGAACGCGAGCGGTGGAGCCCGTCCCGCCGGAGCAGCGACGGGGCAGGGAACCCAGCCATCGCCGCCGCTCGCACAGGCCCCGGGCGGTTGGCATGGCCAAGAAAGTGAAGCACTAGGCAGCTACCACTCAGTATTAAAGCCCGGCTGGGACGATGGCTATTTTCTCAGCCTCGGGGGTGGATATCGGTATCTTCTCAAGCCGTGGACCTCACGACTGGCCCCGTTGCTCCAGGGAAGGGACATGGCTCCTCTCCCTCTTCCTTAGAAACCCCCACCCCACCCCACCCCTGCCTCCCCCAGGATCTCTTTGATGCCTCAAGCAGTATTATCACCTTGAGCCAGCCAAGGGCTCCCCCTGCTGGCAGCGCAGCCTGTGGGCAGCGTGGAAAGGCCCTGGTTCAACATATCAGCGACTCAGGGCAGTCCGTGAGAGCCGGATGCCCAGTGGCCCTGGGCTAGTGCCGGGGTATCCATTAGCCCCTGGGCTAGCACTGGGGTCAGGCCCAGTAGCCCCTGGGCTAGTGCCAGGGTATCCATTAGCCCCTGGGCTAGCACTGGGGTCAGGCCCAGTAGCCCCTGGGCTAGTGCCAGGGTATCCGGTAGCCGTTCTGTGATCAAATCCGTGGGGCCATTCTCCACACTGTGTTTACAGCTGACCCCTTGTTAATGCCCCGCTTTTGCCAGGGCCCTCCAGGGCTTCTGGAAACAGGGATGTTTTCCTTTCCACCCGCCTCCACCCCTGTCTGCACTGGCTTGTTATTGCAGGATCCTTCGGAAGCTTTTTGGCTGAACAGGCTGGCTTGTTAGTGTAATGTTGCTCCTGTGTGTCAGGCTTCTTCCATTGGTGTGTTATTGTAGGGTTGCTCAGGAGCCCTGGGTTATATACCCTGGCTTGTTATTGTAGGGTTGTTCAGGAGCCCTGAGTTGTATACCCTGGCTTGTTATTGTAGGGTTGTTTGTGATCCCGGGGCGGGTTTGTTATTGGAGGGTTACTCACGAGCATTGGAAGAGGCGGGAGTGAAATGAGCATATCACCGGCGGCGGGTGGTGGGGGTGAGCGGCTCTGCGCCAGTGCCGTGCTCGGAGAGACCCCACCAGAGCCGGGCCCCTGTGCCTGGGGGGACGGGCCGTCGGCTTAAGCGCTTCATAGGTCCCAATGCAATCACAGCCCCTAGAAGACCCCTCCCCCCGTCTGACCCCTGCAGGAACCCCATTGCCTCCCCCGCCCTAGGGACCCCTCCCCATCTGACCCTGTCACCCCCCCCCAACCCCAGTTAGCATCGGCACTTATCCCATTATCCTCCCTACCTGACACTGGCACTTACCCCATAACGCCCCCACCCCAGAGCCCAAAGGAGCCCCCTCCCAATGTGACACCGTCCATTCACCCCCCACCCCAGGGGCGAGCTGTGGATTTGTGCAATATTTTACCCTGGGAAGGAGAATCTCTTCCTGACCCCCAGCTGGCCGTCAGCCTGGGCACAGGCGGGTTTGCTTTGCATGGCCCTTTGCAGGCTCCAGAGCTCACCGGGAAGGTGCATAAGAGGCACCGAGAGGGCAGCCGTGTCCACGTTGCTCCAGCAGGTAGATGGTTGGACAGGAATTGGGGACAGACTCAGGGGAAGGGGCTAGCGGTGGGTCTAGGATGTGGGCGGTGGGGGGGTGGGGCCTGCATGTTAGCTAGCAGAGATCAATCATTTTCCATTCGTTAGCCGGGGGGGCTGAGGGAGGGGGGGTTTGTAACCTTTTAAACTAGGGAACAAAACAAATGTGAAAATATTTACTACTAAAAAGGAAGCAATATTTAAGTAGCATCTTGCACTGAATCTCGGAGGTGAGATGAGAGGCAGAGAGGCAGGGCCAGGAGAGCCGGCCCTTTTACATGGGTCGGGCCAGATCCTGCGCTGGGGTCAACAGGCCTTGCTCCGCCCCCGTGGGGAGCTCCGCCCATTCCTGCCAGCTGTGGGAGCGTCCCGAATGGTTCTGGGATCTTTTGTGTCGAACAAAACGTGCTGCTGTAGCCTATGACGGGGGTGTTGCATATCAAACTTTGCAAAGGGAGGCGGGAGGAGGGCTCGGGAGGTGGTTTTTGTGCCAAAATATTTGTCTGTCTTTTTCGATACATGCCTGCATAGAGTGCCTGGGACAGCCCTCACTGGAAATGCCAAGGTCAGAGCAGGGCTGCAAAGGGGCAACACCAGCTCACAGAGGGATTACCCGATTTAACCCCAAAACTACTCCGGTGGCCCAAGGCTATTCTGGAAAACCTACCCCATTGCTGGGTAATACAATTCTGGGGTGTTTTTAACATGGCATCCTCGTTAAAAAGACTACCGCCATATCCGAAAACACCACAGTAACACCACCCCAGTAACGCTACGATAACCGGTAATGTTTTCAGAAAGATACCCGAATAAAAGAACGACACCAATACCCTATAATACTACAACACCCCGAAATACTTCAGTAACACTACGATAATCCAGAGTGTTTTCCTACAGGCACCCGTCCAAAAATGCTCCGGTAATAGGCTTAAGTACTTCAATAGCATTAACCTGAGCTTTCAGTCACTGTTGTAGCAGGCTAGAAGGATACCTTTGTAAAGTGAAACGTTCCAGCATTCTTCAATACAGTACTGTCCCAAATACTGGAATAAATAGAATTAGTCGCAGTTGGTTAGAACGAAAAATGGGAGTTATTTTTAAGTTCTTAACACAAAACCATTTGGGTTTGCTTGACATGTCTAATTTTGGGGGAAATTTTTCTAAAGATACTTTTCACGAACCCCCCCCCCCCCGAATTTTGACTTGCCATGTTTTCATCCAGCCCCTTTGGATTGACCAGCTTCCTCGCAAGGTGGAATAGATTAGGCAACATCAAAAAGGTATTTTCCTGAACTTGCCCATATTTAAAAAAAATACCAAAAATTATTATTATTGTTATTAGATGTAGAGCCCAGTTGGGGCCCAGGACCCCCTTGTGCCAGGCGCTGTACGTTTTTATTACTATTAGGTGTATGATGGTAGCATCTGGGAGTCCCAGTCGTGGACCAGATCTGCCATGGACACAGAACAGAAAGACGGCGGCTGCTACTATTAAAAAAACTACCCGGGCAATTAGGAAGATGAAAAATCTGTCAGTTTTCAAATGTGACGGGACAAAAATACCTTCCAAATTTTCCAAATCCCAGTGAAATTTACACAACATTTCCTCCCCGCCCCCGCTGTTGGAGCTAACCTAGAGTGAGATGTGGCATTTGGGGCTAACACTTTACAGTGCCATGGTGTTTTGGATGAATGCTAGGCTACCTGAATCAAAAATACTACAGCATTCACCAAGCTCACCCCAAATACTGCAGCAATGTTACTATGAAAGGCGTCATATTCAGACTATTACTCTACAACGCTGGAGTATTTTGGATCCTCCCTGTACAGTGCTAGGAGACGCTTCTAAAAATACTGTAGCATTGTTCATTAACCCAGCAAAATGCTGCAGTAACATTACTATGAATTGTACCCGACAGTGCTGTAGTGTTTGGGATCACCAACAGAATGCTATAAGCCTACTGTTATACTCCGCTATTCATCAATGATACTGGTGTATTTTGGGGTCATTCCTGTAGAATGTTGTAAGATGCCCTCCTAAAAACTCCTCTTGCAAATCATTACTCCAGCACTCACCAGGAAGCTCTCAAAATGTTGTAGTAACATTGTTTCAAGGTGCAGCATTTGACAGGGTTGTTACTCAAATACTGGAGTGTTTGTGGCTCATCAGTAAAGGCAGTGAGGCCGAACGGGTAGAGAATTGGAGTAGAACTGGGTTCTGTTCCCAGCTTGGCCTGCTGGGGGACATTGGGCGTCCCAGCCCTGTGCCTCAGTTTCCCCATTAGTATAATGGGCATAAAGGTAGCGACCTCTTCTGCAGAGCACTTTGAGCTCTACAGAAGTAATGGGCTATACAAAAACTAGGTGGTATTTATTGCGCAAAGCAAACCCTTAGAAAATACTAGTGTTCACCAGGACGCCCCAAAATACTGCAGCAAGGTGTAGCATCTTGGGGCTAATATGGAGTATTCCAGGCCATTCCTGAGGGGATCCGTTCCCTATGCGGCATCTATCTGAAAAAGACCCGACCGTTTTTTTGAAGTGCCAAACTTTTTATTTATAGAGAACATGCAGCTATTAAAGGGGGGGGGGGAATGAAGTTTTTAGATGTTCTACAAGATTTAAAAAAAAATTAAAAAAGGGAAAAAAATAAAATAGAAAAAGAGACGTAAACGATAGATCATGTTAGTGGATCTGAACCCTGGGTCCTTTCTTAGCGGCTTTTAAAGAAAATTAAATAAAATAATAAAAAAAATAGCATAATAAACTAAAAGAGAGAGTCCTAGGGCCAGGTTGCCCAAGGGCTTTAGACACCTATCTGCATCGTTAGGTGCCTAAAGCCCTTCGGCAACCTGGGCCCAGGTCTCTGGGCTATCGCCTCAGCGACTAGGAAGTGAGACATCTCCATCGACAACGGTTTGCTGGCCCCGTGGCGTCCCGCCTTGCGGCTCCAGGGGACGCCAATGCAGTGTCTTGTATCCCGTCCCCCCGGCCCTGCTGCTGTCTTGTGGCACAGGAGGTGGGGGCAAGGGCTGCATTCGGCGGGCTGCACCTTCACCCGGGGTGTTGAGCTACCGGAGGGGAGTCGGGGCCACTCTTAACTTGGGTGGCTCAAGGGCGCGGGGACCGGAGGAGGGCGGCAGAGGCTGGAATTTATGGGTCGGGGAGATGAGTGAGGGGCCCTTGGAAATCAACCTGGGGCTGCCGTCGGTGCTGGCCGGGGGCTGCTTGGAAGCGGGAGAGCTGGCCTGCCTGCCACGCATGGGGTGCTCACCCAGCCAGCAGGCCCCTCCAGCCCCTCTAGTTTAGGCTTTATCTAGTCCCGATGCCTCCGCGTGCATCAAAGCCAGGACTGTGGGGGGCGGAGGGGGAGGGGAAGATCCCAATTCCCCATTGGCATGTGGGGGGCTTTGGGGAGATCAGCTCCCTGCCCAACTGGTGCAGAAGCCATCTCTTCCTCCCCAGGTCCCTCCCAGGCCGGAGTGCCAGCCAGGGACTGGGGCTGGGCCCGGCCTGGTTGTGGGCCCCCTCTCCCTTTTCCCACCCTTCCCCCCATCTAAACAGCAGCGGTTCTTGAATGTGATGGTTCCCTCCTGGACCCGCTTCTCCCCCACCCCATTCCGGCTCCGGGAGCCTTCGCAGTGCCAAATGGAAGTCGTCTTTCCTCTTCCCCATCCTGCTTGGAAGGGCAGCAGCGGTGGAGGCAGAGCCAGGCTGTCCCCGCTCTCCCCGGCCTCCACCCTCAGCGGAACGTGGGGGGCGCTCTCGGGGCAGGAGGGCGAATCTGATTTGCTGAGCCCCGGCGCCCTCCCTTCCCCACCCCTCTTGTATTTAAAGGCAATAAAGTCTGAGACTCAAACAGGAGGGGCGGGAGTTGGT
This sequence comes from Chrysemys picta bellii, assembly GCF_011386835.1. NCBI lineage: Eukaryota > Metazoa > Chordata > Testudines > Emydidae > Chrysemys > Chrysemys picta. The sequence continues at coordinate 6,080,245 of NC_088807.1, forward strand.
GGGGAAGCGGGTGGGATTTGCTCTGAGCCCGATCCGGGTCCCCTTGTGCTGTGCGTGAACTCTTTAGGACACGGCATCTCTCTGGGAGTGTACCACGTGCCCCGGGGGTGGGGGGAGTGCAGGATCTCAGCTGGGAGGGGGGGGACAGACACCCCTGTCTTGTTTCCATTTGCTCACCAGTACCTGTTCCCTCGCATTTACCATGTCACTGTTTGATCTCCCAGAACGTGATATTGACCAGAGCAGAAGGAGGCACCAACACCTCTGTCCCCGATCTCTGTGTTTGTCTCTCCTGCCTCCTCTCTCCAGTGCCAAGCAGTTCCCGATCATCCTAACTCCCTTTTAATTTCTGTCCGGACATCCATTCGGAGCACCCCTCCATACACATCGATGAGTTCAGACACACTCGCAACACACAAATCTCTATAAATATATATAGGCCAACTATATATATCTATATATCAAAAAGCTAATCAGCGAGGGACTAAAGACACAGTAGCCGGCTACCTCGGGACTGCTTTTCTAAATCCACACTCATCTTCTGTGCATCGAGAACATTTCTAAGCTGGTTGCTTTTCAGAGACAACCTGTCACCAAACTCTGCCTCATCTGAACGGGATTCATCTCGAATTTTTGTCGCTGCTGCGGAGAGCCATCCTGTTTCCAACCACCGTCTCCTGAACTTCTGACCTCCACCCCACCCTCATCTTGAACTTTTTAATGCCCCACTCCTCCCCACCCCCCTTTTCTGTGTCCATCAAATCTGTTTTCTGGATCCCCCCCATCTTCCATGTTAAAAAGACCAACAAAGCAATTCTATATCTGATAATTCTCTTTCTAGAGCTATAGATATAGAAAGGAAGCGAAGCAAAGACTGTTGAATGGCCGCACGTTGGCTATTAACCTGGACGATCAGAGATCATCTCATTTTTCCCAGGGATGTGGGGTGGGGAATGTTTTTTTTCCCCCCTTCCCTTTAATCTCATTGCTTCATTGTAAATACTCCGTTTTGTTCAATTGTCAGAGGGGGAAACATTTTGTGTTCGACGTCCAAGAGGAGCTGGTGCATAAAAATGTTGGTGCTTGGACGGCGAGTGTGGGGCGAAGCTGTCTCAGAGAGAGAGAGGCTGCCGAGGGAAAGGAAGTTTGGCCTGTGACCCTAACTGTCAGCCCCACGGCCGTTCCTGCATCCAGCCATTGCAAATGGACTGACACGCAGCCCTGAGGTCAGCTAGAGGGGTGTCTCTGAACAGATGAAATTCTTTAGCTCCCTGGTGCATCACTAAACCAGCTTCGCAGCTAGGGTGAATCCAACGGTTCTACTGATGCCCAGGTGGCTGTGTTGACAGGTCCCAGCTGAGGCTGGTGTATTTATTCTGGGGAAGGCCGGAGACCCAGGAAGAATAGCTGCTCTCGTTTCTTCTCAAGGGGATGGGGAAGCGAGATGAGGCAGGGACGAAACCGGGCAGGCCTTGCTGACGCATTTCCTGCACCGAAAGTGGGTGGTTTGAGTGGGCTGGGAGTCAGGACTTTTGGGGTCTGTTCCCAGCTCCGGGAGTTAGGATAGCGTAGGCACTAGAAGAGTGGGCACAGGAAGCCAGGTGTCCGGGGATCTGCTGCCCCTAGGAGGGCAGCGGGGTTTAGTGGATAGAACAGGGGGAAGCAGAGAGGTTTCGGCGACCGGGTCACGACCCCAATAGCCATTTCAGCACCCAAACAACGGCCAGATCTAGATGCTTAAGTCAAAGTCAAATGCAAGTTATGTGAAAGTGAAGGGCCTGAGATCTATGATCTCTTCTGGCCTTCAACTCCCTGAATTTTTCTTGGATGGCAACGCCCGTCCCAGGGAGACAGTTGATCGCTTCCCCGGCCCCACAGCAGAAGAATTCTGGAACTCTCCAAGCCCAGCACGTTTTATGAAACAGCCTCTGGTCATTTTTTCTCCCTCTCCATTGACTCTCTCTTTAACGACCTATTTATTTAAATCATTCTTTATTATTTTTTTTTCTGGGCATGGGTGGGGGGTGGGAGGGGGGGTGATCTGCTAAAGGGAAGGGTCGAGACTATATGTCATTGTTTTAAAGAGCCAAGACCTCCATTACCATGGCTAAGTAGCGAAATCTGAGTGTTCCGGTAGGTTTGTGTGTGTAAAGTTGTGTATTAACTTGTGCTTAGTGGAGTCAGCATTTTTAGTGCTTAATACTATTAACTCATTTCTGTCATGATAAATGTTCATTCACGGCATCACTTCCGTCTTCTGTTGTCGTTTTTTCTTTGCATTTCACGACACTTTTAACCCATTACTAATGGAGCGAGGCTGGCAGGGTTGGAGGGTGGGGGGGAATTGGAGCCCCATCCCAGGCCAGGATGCCACTGGGTGGGAGGGGGCAGAGGGAGCAGAGGTAGACAGTGGGGAGGGGCAAAGCCCCACAGTGGTATTGGTAACACTCTGGGACAGATTGATCAAAGTGTTTCGTGCTGCTGATTGGTGACGTATTGAGGACTCTAGGCCAGATCCTCCATGGGCGGGAATCAGCAGAGTGCCAGTGAAGTAGATGAATTGGTGCCGATTGACACCAGCTGGGATCTGGCCCATTGACTCCAACGGTGCTATGGCCCATTGACCCCAGCTGGGATCTGGTCCATTGACTCCAACGGTGCTATGGCCCATTGACACCAGCTGGGATCTGGCCCATTGACTCCAACGGCGCTATGGCCCATTGACCCCAGCTGGGATCTGGCCCATTGACTCCAACGGCGCTATGGCCCATTGACACCAGCTGGGATCTGGCCCATTGACTCCAACGGTGCTATGGCCCATTGACCCCAGCTGGGATCTGGCCCATTGACTCCAACGGCGCTATGGCCCATTGACACCAGCTGGGATCTGGCCCATTGACTCCAACGGCGCTATGGCCCATTGACCCCAGCTGGGATCTGGCCCATTGACTCCAACGGCGCTATGGCCCATTGACACCAGCTGGGATGTGCCCCCCCCCCCACGACTCCAATGGAGCTACGGCCAATTGACACCAGCTGGAATCTGGTCATTGACTCCAACGGAGCTACCGACGATTGACACCAGCTGGGATCTGGCCCATTGACTCCAATGGAACTATGGCCCATTGACACCAGCTGGGATCTGGCCCATTGACTCCAATGGAGCTACGGCCGATTGACACTAGCTGGGATCTGGCCCATTGACTCCAATGGAACTATGGCCCATTGACACCAGCTGGGATCTGGCCCATTGACTCCAATGGAGCTATGGCCAATTGACACCGGCTGGCTCCCTCCTCAGCTCAGCAACAACAGATTCCAGACAGCAGCAGGGCAACCCGCCCCTGCCCTTGCTCCCAGCCGTGTGCCCATGGAACCCCTGTCACGGCTGCCTGCTCTGGGGCTGGGGTTTGTCGCCTGCTGTCTCGGCCTGGGCTGAGGACTCCGCCCCCCAGCTGGTTTTGCCCAGACAGAGAGGTGGGTTTTCAGCTGCAGGGCTGGGCTCTGAGAGCGCAAGGCGGGTGGCTCTGTGCTTCGGTGCCATCCCCATGGCTCTGGCCACAACACAGCCAGGCACGTCCCTGCGTGGGGTGCCCTGATCAGGGCTTCAGTCCCCACCCCCGCCCTGGCCTTTTGTGTCCCCCACATCCCTCCGCCTGCACACACACTGCTGGAAACCCAGGGCACCAGTGCCCCTTGGGACAGAGCAGAGAGGAGCCATGCTCCAAGCTCACTCAGCAGCCCCCCCTACAGGTGCCCAGAGGGAGGGGCAGCCTGGTGGTTAAAGCACAGACCAGGGAGGCAGAACTCCTTGGCTTCTCTCCCCAGCTCTGAGAGAGAAGAGGGGGGTCTAGTGGTAAGAGCAGGGGGCTGGGAGCCAGGACTCCTGGGTTCTTTCCCAGTTCTGCCACCGACTCCCCATGTGACGGTACCAAGTCACTTCCCTTCTCTGGGCAGGGGCGGGCGGAAGTCATCGCTGATGCTTGCGTGCGTTGGGGAGGCTCAGGGTGGCAATTAGAAGCAATGGGCAGTGGTGGGCTGGGATAGCTGGTTCCAGTCTCACCTGGGAAGTGGGGGCGTGTCTGGCACGGCCGCCCCCCAGGCTGGAACAAGGAGAGCATGGGCTCCCGAGGGGGTGTCACGGGGAACATGGGGGGCAAGGACTCGAGCGAAGGGTACAGGGGCCTTGCCCATTGCTGCTGTCACCATGTGCCACATCCCAGAGCCCAGCTGGGTAGCTCAGTCTGCAGCCGTGCTCTCTCCCTGGGGGCACTGCCTGGTCTAACCCAGCACCCCAGGGGGCTGGAACGGCACCATGCCCAACCCCCCTGGAGCACGACTGCCAGGGGATCACGTGTCTCTGTCCACGTGCAGCCGTGCCAGCCCCCTGGGATGGGCGGGGGGCAAATACGCCCTTTAGTGCCCGGTGGTGCTGGGGGATCCTTCCCAGCCAGGGCAGCTGGGGTCTTGGTTTGGGGATGCTGGCAGAGGGAATCCAGAGAAGGCAGCAGCCTCAGTGGGTGGGAAAAGCGGGGTCCTGCTCCCCCACCCTCCATTCCCAGGGGACGGGGGCTTCTGATTGGCAGGAGGGGGGTGGGGAGAGACACCCTCTTGGATGGCAGGCCCATTCCCTCCCGCCTTTGCTCATCCTCATGACTACAATCCCGATTGAGCCCCCTTCTGACACCCCCCCCCCCACCATTGTTTTTCCATCCAGCATGCAGGGCGGCTCCATCAGCACCTCCCCTCCCCATCTCTGCTGTCTGTGAGCCATTCCCCCCCGCCGCGGCACCCGCGGGCCCCGCCAATACTCACCCCCACCTCGTCTGGGTGCTTATGTCAGACCTGCAAAGCGGGGCGAGGGGGGGAATCTCTGACCTGTTCCGCAGTCCCCTGGGGGCTGGCACCCCAGCTGGGTTCTCGCTGCCACTGGTGGATTCCATTGCAGTGCAGAATTGAGCCCAGCCGGGGCTGTGCCGCCCCCTGCAGGGCAGAAGGGGAAGACACCCACAATGGGGTCAGTAAAGTGGCCGTGGGGGACATGGGTTATAAAGTCACTAGGCCAACCTGTGACTGGAGGGACCCATGGGGCAGGGGGTCGGTTTGGAGATGGAGGTGGGGTGCGGGTGGGTATTTGGGGTAGGATTGAGACTCAGGCACCATCAGGCCAACGGGCCCAGGGCTGGATCACCGAGCAGGGGAGGGCCACGAGCCAACTGTGCTGGCAGGTGAGTGAAAAGACGCGTCCAGGGCCCTGTAGCGCCAAAGCACACGCCCAGCTTCAGCACCACGGGAGTGCAGCTGCCACCGGGGGGTAGCCCGGGACGAGCAACGAGGCCGGAATTTGCCCTAAGACACCATAAGGAGCCCCTGGGTTTTACGGATGGTGACATTGGAAGTGTCCGGCTCTGCCCCAAAAGGCAGCGCTGGGCCAGAGGGCACTGGGGGGTTCTTGGCCCCCCCCTTCCGCTACGAGCCTGGCACTCCGGTGCCAGGCTGCGCAGCAACAGGGAAGGGAGCAAGAGACACAGACCCTGCTAAACAGAGCAACCCAGGCCTTCACCTGGGCTAAACTGACTCCACTGACTCCAATGGCACCACAGCACATTGACCCCAGATGGGATCTGGCCCATTGACTCCAATGGCACCACGGCCCATTGACACCAGCTGGGATCTGGCCCATTGACTTCAATGGCACCACGGCCCATTGACCCCAGCTGGGATCTGGCCCATTGACTTCAATGGCGCCACGGCCCATTGACACCAGCTGGGATCTGGCCCATTGACTCCAATGGCACCACGGCCCATTGACCCCAGATGGGATCTGGCCCATTGACTCCAATGGCGCCACGGCCCATTGACACCAGCTGGGATCTGGCCCATTGACTCCAATGGTGCCACAGCCCATTGACCCCAGCTGGGATCTGGCCCATTGACTTCAATGGCGCCACGGCCCATTGACCCCAGCTGGGATCTGGCCCATTGACTCCAATGGAGCTACGGCCCATTGACACCAGCTGGGATCTGGTCCATTGACTCCAATGGCACCACGGCCCATTGACACCAGCTGGGATCTGGCCCATTGACTCCAATGGCACCACGGCCCATTGACCCCAGCTGGGATCTGGCCCATTGACTTCAATGGCGCCACGGCCCATTGACCCCAGCTGGGATCTGGCCCATTGACTTCAATGGCGCCACGGCCCATTGACACCAGCTGGGATCTGGCCCATTGACTTCAATGGCACCACGGCCCATTGACCCCAGCTGGGATCTGGCCCATTGACTCCAATGGAGCCACAGCCCATTGACACCAGCTGGGATCTGGCCCATTGACTCCAATGGAGCTACGGCCCATTGACACCAGCTGGGATCTGGCCCATTGACTCCAATGGAGCGACGGCCCATTGACACCAGCTGGGATCTGGCCCATTGACTCCAATGGAGCGACGGCCCATTGACACCAGCTGGGATCTGGCCCATTGACTCCAATGGAGCGAGCCCCATTGACCCCAGCTGGGATCTGGCCCATTGACTCCAATGGAGCTACGGCTGATTGACACCAGCTGGGATCTGGCCCATTGACTACAACGGAGCGAGCCCCATTGACCCCAGCTGGGATCTGGCCCATTGACTCCAATGGAGCGACGCCCATTGACCCCAGCTGGGATCTGGTCCATTGACTCCAGTGGAGCGAGGCCCATTGACCCCAGCTGGGATCTGGCCCATTGACTCCAACAGTTAGGCTCAGCGGTATCGGGTCGGAGCCTCCTCACAGGTATCGGGAGAGACCCCCCCTGCCCCTGAAATCAACGGGGCTAATGGGGCATTGGCCATGGTAGGATGGGCCCATTTGGGTGGGAAGGTGGCGCTTGCTGCCCCCTAGTGGTGTCACTGCACATGGATGAGGCCCAAGTGTTTGGGGGCTGCTTCCTCCCTGGCTGCATGGGACGGGGCTGCAGAGGGGGTCACTCGCATCCTGCTGGTGGGAGGGGGTGGGGGAGAGGGCAGGAAGGCAGCCAGACCCCAAGGCCGAGCTAGCCCACTTGGAGAGCCAGGGGCCCAAGGGGGCTGGGAATGGACCTGGGAATGCCCCTGGTGGCTTGGCTCTCACCTGGCTGGCTGTCTCCACGAAATGAGTTCACTGGGGCTCATCCCAAAACGCCTTGGGTGGCTGCCCCCCGCCATGGGGAGCACTCTCCAGTGATTGCAGGGGGGTCTCCCAGGCCTTGGGGCTGGATTGAGAGTCCTGGAGACTGATTTTTCTGTGTGTCCTCCAGACACCCTCCCCTGCCCTAGGGCCTCCCTTCCAGCGTGGTGGTGGGGAGCTGTGCTGGGGCTGTCAGAGATGGGGGCCACCACTGGCACATTGTAAAGTTGGTGCCTGTGGTAGGGACCCCTCTCCCTGGGCTGAGAACCCCCCAACATCACTTTGTACAAGAGGCACCAAGCGGCTGCCCCCCAGAACCTCACACTGCCCCCTGATCTTTACCCCCCACTCCTGCTCTCCCTCCCCAGCTCTCCCACTGCCCATGTCTCCTCCCCTGCTCCCCCTCCAGGGAGAACCACCAGCCACAAGCTCCCTCTGGTTGCCCTATGACATCATGGGTGACATCACAAGGAAAGGAACCTTCAGAGGGGGGCCCTGGACACGGAGGGCGACCACGCAGAGGGGCTGGGTCAGGGAGGTGGCATCTTGGTGGCCAGGTAATAAACCGCCTTGCAGGCCCCGGGGAGAGGTTTCATGGGAGCCCCATCACCTGGGCTGTTCAGAACCAGGCTGGGCCCAGCCCTGGGGAATAGGCTATCGGGGACCATCCTGCCCCAGGTGGGGACGGGCTAGGCGGGCCCTGAGGAGGGTGTCTCCATCTCTGCTGGGATCCTGCTCCAGGTGTGGGGTGGGCCCTGAGGGGGCATCTCCCTCTCATTCACTGGGACGAGGCTAACGGGGAGGGACCCAATAGGCCGTGTGGGCGAGATGGCCCAATAGGCCGCCCCACTCTCGAACGTCCCTGGGTCGGTTGGTCTCAGACAGGGAGTCACTGACGGCTGCTGGTCTCGGTGACACGGACATCTGAACCGCAGGGAGCTGGCCCAAGACCCACCTATGTCCTGTCATAGGAGTGGCCAACTGGCCACCAGATTTCAGTGGCTTGGGTCGGTGGCCTAAGGGAGAAGAGCTCTGTCCCCGTCCCCAAATCCAGCCGCTTCCCCATCCCGCAGGTTCGCTGCTTCCAAGGAGAACTCAGAGATGGTTTTTTATCTTAAGCTTCCAGCAGCTCCCTGCTGTGTCCTGGGCCCTGCCTGTTTGCTGAAGGATTGGGGTGACTAGCTCACAGCAGAATAATTGTGGGGGCTCAGGGCTGATCTGACACCCCCCACCCCACCCCACTGTTCTCTGCACAGTGCTCCGGCATGGCTGGGAGGGGCGGCAGCAGGATGGCCTCCTTGGAGCGGCGCAATCAAGCCCTGGTGAGTATTCCCCCGTCCTGCTCCGGATCCACTGGTGTCCTCAAAGAACCTCAGTTTCCCCTTCTGGCGATAATGGCTCAGCCATGGCGGAGGAGGGAGTTATAGGGGAACTTTGGACCCGGCTCCCCATCCAGCCCTACTGACCTCTGTTCTCTCCCTCCTGGACAACCCTCCCCCAGATGGAGAAGATTAAATCCCTGCAAGTAGCCAACGCCAACCTGCGGTACATGGTGAGTCCTCCAACCTCTGCCCCGGGAGCAGCCCAGGCTCCCCTCACCCTGCTGGGGGTGGGGTGGGTTTGGTGGGCTGGCAGCTTTAATTCATATGCCTGAGTTGTAGCCCCAGCGTGCCGATGCCCAGACGGTTCCGTGGCCAATGCCCAGGCTGGGGGTCAGACCTGACAGAGCCCCCAGCTAACGCCCAGACTGGGGATCCGCCCCGCCACAGCGGGGTGCTCTTCAAGGACGATAGCAAACGCAGTGGCCGTTCCCCCTGTCGCTAAGCTGGCCTGTCTGCCCTTGTCCCTACAGAATTTGCGGTTGAAGGAGGAGAACGAAGGTGAGAGGATGCAGCCCGTCGGGGTGTCCTGGGCCTAGCTGAGGCCTCCAGGTTGGCATGATCAGTAGGCAATGGCCCTGTCTGGGGTTAGAGACGGCGTTGGACTCTAACCGGGGCACCAGACCTCCTTCTGCCTGTGTCCTGGGCTCTCCAGCCCTGCTGTCTGCCAGCACCCACCTGGGGCAGAGACATCAGTGGCCAGCCTGGGTTTGTGGGACTACTCTGGGGGCCCACACAACCACAGCTGCTGCCCTGAGTTTGGGTGACTGTCACCCACTGGTGAGTGGGTGTTGCAGGGCACGCGCTGTGCTGATCCACAAAGGCGAGGAGTCGGTTACACCTCCCAGCTTGAGAGGCTTAGCTCAACTTGCAGCTGCTAGTGCGTTTAGCTCTGGAAGTCCCTGGTCCAAGCCCTGGTATGATGGTTGCGATCATATTACTACTGAAGGGCCTGAATAACCTTAACTCTGCCCTGGGTTTGGGTTACTATTTCTGAGGCCTACACAACCTTAACTGAAGTTAAGTCTATACATTTACAGTTTATAAGTATCTACATGGGGAACAAATATTTACTAATGCGCTCTTCAGTCTAGCAGAGGAAGGTCTAACACAATCCAATGGCTGGAAGTTGTAGCTAGACAAACTCAGCCTGGACATAAGGCATCAGCGTTGAGCAGTAAGTGTGATTAATCCTTGGAACAATTTACCAAGGGTCGTTGTGGATTCTCCATCACTGTTTAAATCAAGATTGGAGAGACAAGGTGGGAGAGGTAATATCTGTTATTGGACCAATACGGTCTCTCTAATACTGTGGGATCAATATGGCTATAACAACACTACATACATCAAGCTGTTTTTCTAAAAGATCTGCTCTAGGAATTATTTGAGGGGAAGTTCTCCGGCTGGGTTATCCAGGGGGTCAGACTAGATGATCACAGTGGTCCCTTCTGGCCTTGGAACCAATGAATCTATGAACTCTGCCCTTGGGTTTGCATTACTGTTTTTGGGGCCTCCATAACCTTAACTCTGCCCCTAGATTACCGGCCCATCCCACAGTGGTCAATGGTAGCTTTTCCTTTGTCTCTGAAGAGAGCCAAGCTGGGCATCCAACTGCGATTGGATGGGGGATGATTTTGTACCATTAGAGACCTGTACAGAGCACCCTGGAATTCACAGCTGGAACAGATGAAAGTTTGGGATTTCCCTTCCACAGGGGATGCCGACGTTTCAAAATTTGAAAACAAACTTTTTTGAAATGTCCCATTGTGTGAAATTTAAAAAAACATAATCATGCCAGGCCAGCCGACGTGCTCCTTTTGGGTAACATCAAAAGGCTTTGTTCCGATTTTGACCTTTAAAAAAATCCATCATGTCAAATATCTCTAAAAAACGGAACGGGAATGTTCCTGAAAGGCCCTTGTGGCAACGGGACGAGGTTCGTCTCTTCCTCTCCGCAAATATTGTTTCATATTGCAGTATGCTGGTAATTCACAACTACTATAAAATCAGTCCTGCTGTTTGTCAGAACGTCAGAAATGAAAGTCTGTCACAATCCGGAGGAAAGATCTGAGGTCAGAGGGCGTTTTCCAACGGACAAATGCCCAGTTGGAAATTTTTCGTAGATTCCTAGATGCTAAGGCCAGAAGGGACAGTTGTGATTATCAAGCCCAGTGGCTTTCAACCTTTCCAGACGCCTGTACCCCTTTCAGGAGTCTGATTTCTCTTGCGTACCCCAAGTTTTACCTCACTTAAAAATGACTTGCTTACAAAATCAGACCTACAATTACAAAAGCATCACATCCACACTGTTACTGACCAATCGCCGAGTTTCTCGTTGCATTCTAAAAGAAATCGATTGGAATATAAATATTGTACTTACATTTCAGTGTGTAGTAAATAGAACGGTATAAACCATTGTCGTTTGTACTGACTTCGCTAGCACTGTTTATGTAACCTGTTGTAAAACGAGGCAAATATCTAGATGAGTTGATGTACCCCCTGGAAGACCTCTGTGTACCCCCAGGGGGACGTGTGAGACCCCTGTGTACCCCCAGGGGGACGTGTGCCCCTGATTGAGAACCACTGATTTAATCTGAGCTCCTGGACAACATAGACCAGAGACGTGCCCCGCAATAATTCCAACAGCAGGTTTTTTAGAAAAACATCCAATCCTGATTTTAAAATGGTCAGTGCTGGGGAACCCAGCCTGCTCCTCGGTAAATTGTTTGGGGTGGATTCTCCAGCGCTGGCCCTGTTTAAATCAAGCGGGGATGTCTTTCTAACAGATCTGCTCCAGGAATTATTGGGGGCAGGCTAAATGATCAGTGCTCCCCTTTGGCCTTGGAATCTATGAACAAAACCTATGTTGGCCACTAGACCCTGCTCCTGGCCGGAGACAAACCCGCTCCTTGGCCACGTGACCAGCGCTGGGGAGGCTGAATGCAGCTGGCTCTGTACGATGCCACACATGTTGGTAACAGCTTCACTCTTTCATCCCCTTGCCCCAGTCTTCAAGTCAACAGAGGAAATCCTTCTCAGGTACGTGACGCCCCGTCAACCCGATCCCTGGGCCGGATCCCCCCAGGTTCACCCCTTTACCCCCAGACCTGGTCCCTGTCTCTAAAAGGGGCTGCACATTACAGAGATGATTGGGGGGGGCGCAGGGGGGTGTAGAATTATGGCCAGTCTGCCTAGTGGCCCAAGCTCTGGACTGAGACTCAAGGGACTTGGCTCTGCCTCTGGCCTCCAGCCTTGGGCAAGTCATGTCCCCATTCCGTGCCTCAGTTTCTCCCTCTGTGTAATGGGGACAATGACACTGCCCTCCTTTGGAAAGCCCTATATGGGAGCTAGGGCTTGTCATTATTTAAGGTCCAGATGGCAGTGGAATAAATATGATACCCAGGGCCCAGTTCAGTGTGTCCCAGAGATGTGAGTGGTCTAGGGCAGTGGTCTCCAAGGAGGAGCGCTTTTTTTTTTCTTCTTCTTCGTCAGTTCAGGCGGGAGTCCAAGCGGCATTTTTTTTTTTTTTTTTTTTTTTGCTTTGGCAAAAATGGTAGAGCCGGCGCGGCAGGGGGTGCGTGCTCAAAAATTTTTTACTGATAGGGGTGCGCGATCGAAAAAGTTTGGAGACCACTAGTCTAGGGGTTAGAGCAGTGGTGGGTGGGAGCCAGGACTCCTGGGTTCTAGCCCCAGCTCTGGGAGGGGAGTGGGGTCTAATGGTTAGAGCAGGGTGGCTGGGAGCCAGGACTCCTGGGTTCTATCCCCAGCTCTGGGAGGGGAGTGGGGTCTAATGGTTAAAGCAGTGGGGCCTGAGAGTCAGGACTATCTAGCTATTAGAGCAGGCAACAGGCCTCTAACCTTGATGGAAGCCAAATCAGGAGTGTGAAAACTCCCTAGGTATCATCTGAAGGGAAGAATGGGGGGTAGCAGAGAGCGCCCTTGCCCTCAGGCATAGAGCTTTCCAGCTACACAATCCCATACACACTGGGGGTCAGCACTGATTGTCAAGGGAGAGCGCCCCCTGCTGAGCCCCCCTCCCTGCAGCACAGCGCCCCCTACAGCAATGCCGCGGTCAGCACTGGCCGTGTGGGGTGGGCCCGTGTGAGCGTGCCCAGTGCGGTGCAGGAGGGACGTGATTGTGGACGCTTGCACTGAATTCCAGGGACAACGACAAGATCAAGCAGAGAATCATTCAGCTGACGGAGCTGCAGGAGAGCCTGGTGAGCGGGGCTCTGTGGGCGGGCATAGGGTCTGCCCCTGGGCCCAGCGCGGGGGGGGAGGCTACACAGCCTTGGCATCCTACCAGCTCCACACACCGACCACCCCACCCTCTTACCCCATCCCCCCAAGCCTGATCCTGCCAGGGGCTGGGGGCAGCCCCATGCTGGCCCTAACGCACCATCCCCTCTCCCTCAGGTCTGCTCCCAATTCGCAGCCCTTGGCTCATCTGCTGCGTGCCTGCCCCTTTAAATGCCCCTGCCCTGAGTAGGGGTGTTCCTTGCACCCTGTGATTCCTGCTCTAGGACCTTCTATGTAGCCCTCCTGCACCCTGCAGAGACACCAACCCGTCAAGAACCTGGATGAGAGCTCGCACCAGACGGCCTGGGGGCATTTACTGAGATACTGGGGCTGGTTCCCAGCTCCCCCATACTGCTCCTGACTTAGGGGTAAAGTCACTTTGACCTACCTGTATTCTGGGCCCTGCCCCCAGTGTCACTTAGAGCAGCCCTGAGGCTGCCCTAAATTATGCTCTGCCCCCTATGGGCCCTGAGAGGCAGAGAATAGCCACAGCGCAGTGCAATGGAGCGTGTTGCCACAGAGGGCGCTCTGCTCTCCACACCCCATTGTCCTGACGTGCTGGAGGGGCAGAGAACTCGGGTGGATAAAGATCCATAAAGCCCGTTTGCAGGTTTGGTGATGGACAGCGGCTCTCTTTCTCCTCTTCCAGCAAGACGAAATTTACATCCTGGAAGAGCAGCTGTGTAAGTACCCGACGTGGGGGCCAGAGCCCCAGCTACTGGAACTCAGCTGAGCACTGAAGCCAAGGGGACTAGGCCCAGGCACGCCAGCTGAGGACCTGGCACACTAGCTCCTACCAGAGTGAACTGGGGAGGTGGGAGCAGAGGGTTGGATTTTACGCACCCTTCCTAGAAGTCAGAGGCCTTTCAGTTTGCTTAGTCCAACCCGACCATGTTTTGTGGGGCAGGCTGGGTATTTGGTGAGGGTCAAAGTCCAATTTTCACAAGTCCAGCAGGAGTCAGAGTCTGAAATTAACTTATTCCCAGGAGTAAGATGACTTGCCTCATTGTGCAGGCGCTGCCCACACACACAGTGACCGAGATCCAGGTCCCCATTGTGCCGGGCGCTGCCCAGACACACACAGTGACCGAGATCAGGGCCCCATCGTGCTGGGCGCTGCCCAGACACACAGTGACCGAGATCAGGGCCCCGTCGCGCCGGGCGCTGCCCAGACACACAGTGACCGAGATCAGGGCCCCGTCGCGCCGGGTGCTGCCCAGACACACAGTGACCGAGATCAGGGCCCCATCGTGCTGGGCGCTGCCCAGACACACCGTGACCGAGATCGGGGCCCCGTCGCACCAGGCGCTGCCCAGACACACAGTGACCGAGATCAGGGCCCCGTCGTGCCGGGTGCTGCCCAGACACACAGCGACCGAGATCAGGGCCCCGTCATGCCAGGTGCTGCGGACACAAAGTAACCAAAATCAGGGGCTCCCTGTTCCGGGCACCGAACAGACACATAGTAACGAGATCAGGATCTCGCTGTGTCGGGCACTGCCCAGATACATGGGCCTGTTTTGTACACAGATTTTGCGCATGGGTTAGGGATGTGATTTTTTTTTACCCATCTTGCTACACTGATACAACCCCTATTAGAGACACAGTGAGGCCTGGCCTACACTTAACATTTAGAGCAACGGAGCTACCGAGCTCAGGGGGTGTGAAAAATACACCCCCCTGAACGCCGCAGCTCTGCTGACCGAACCCCCAGGGGAGGTGGATTTCCTACAGCACCGGGAAACTCCCGTCTGTCGGTGCAGGCAGCAGCTACGGTGCAGGGCTACCACAGCAGGATAGCTACGGCATCGGAGCTGTGCCACTACCGCCTGCAGCGTAGACAAGCCCTTACGCTGGTAGAAAGGTTCCTTATCCCCAGATCCCTGATCCCCCCTTCCCGTATGGAGATAGCTGTCCCGGCAGAAGCACGTCTCTACCAGTATAACTAGGGAGTTTGTACTCCTTTACCTACATCAGGTGAGTTACAGCTGTGTGACTTCAGTGTGTGGACAAGGTCACAGTGGGAGCCCTGCCCCATAGAGCTCGCAGTCTGAATGGACAGAGGGCGGGGTGGGGAAACTGAGGCACGGAGCATGGATGTGGTTTCCCCAAGGTCTGGGGCAGAGCTGGGAGGCGAAGCCAGCTCTCCCGAGTCGTAGTGCAGTGACTGATCCGAGACTTGGACACTGCCCACCACAGTCTATTTTACATTGATACTGGCCAGTTTCGCTGGCCTGGCCCCTGCAAGGGCAGGCGATGAGCCCCTCACTCAGGCGTTGGGTGCTCCCCCATGCGAGGGGGCCCACGGACTCCAGTGCCGAGCTCGGCGGCCTGAACCCCTGAGGCTGTGACGCTGGGGCTGCTGGCACCAGACAGCCGCGGACGTGATCTCAGGCCGAAACGTTGCCGTTGGAATTTGAAAGCTCCATCCGTTCTGCAGCAACGTTTCCGGTCCGTTTTCGGTTCCCTAAAACCTTGGGGGTTGGTTCGTTTTTTTTTTTTCAATCCAGGGCTAACTTGCCCTGCCAGCATCTCTGTAAATATCACGGGGACCTTCAAGGAAAGGGGAACCGTGGCATACGATTCACTGCGGCTTGCGTGGGAAGGGTTCCCTCCAGCGAGCCGCGGCCGCAGAACCCGGAGGCAGAACAGAAAAGGCCAGAGCATGGTGCTGATTTCCTGAGCTGCGGGGGCAGATCTGCAACTGGGGTAAAGCTGCACGGTGCTATTGGCTCCCGTAGGGCGGCGCCAGCGCACACCAGCTGGGGGTCTGGCCATGGTGAAGTTGCAGGGCACCCGGGGAGATTGGAGGAGTGGGACAGGCAGGGGGACAAGCTGGGACCTAGACAGGATTGGGGGTTCTAGGATAGGGGGAAGGGGCGGAGAGCTGGTGAAGGAGACGACACAGCGCCAAGATCCCTGAAGCCAGCTGACCCCTGCTGTCCTGTGTGTCCTCTTCCAGGTGCCTGCACTTGCCGCGAAGGAAAAAGGTTTGAACTCTCCATTAAACTCTCCCTACCCAGCACTGAGCTGGCAGCAGCCCCGCTCCCCTCCATTTCTGTCCCCCCAGCCCGCCTCCTCCCAGTCCAGCTCCACACTGCCCCGGCATCCCCATGCGCCGCCTCCTAGGGGTGGGAGGCCGGGAGCGCAGTCCGGAGGCCCCAAAGGAGCAGTGCTGCGTGCACTAGCGACAGATGGGAGACTTGGAGCTGGGGTTCCCAGACCAGTGCCGAGGGCTACAAGCCAGAACGCGTCTCCCCTGGCTCAAACCCGCCGGATCCAATTCGCATCAAACTCCCCCCTGAATCCTCGGCCCTCAGGAGCCCTCGCAACGCGCTCTGCAGGTTGGCGGGAGAGTCTCCCCCAAAGGCCACTCTTGGCTTTAGAGTGTCAACCATCTGGGCCCCCCTAATGAACCTCCCCTGTGAGGGATGGCTTGCCCACCACAGGAATGCAGCCACCTCTGGGGTGGGGCCCAGCAGCTGTTTATCCCGGGAGCCCTGGCTCAGGAGGGAGATGCAGCCACCTCTGGGGTGAGGCCCAGCAGCTGTTTAACAGCCACACGGCGCTTTAGGACAGGAAGTGCAGAAGCCTGTGTCCACCTGGAACGGCAAGAGGGCAGATGTGGACTCACACAACGTGAGAGCTGGCCGCAGGAGGGAGAAGCTATGTTTGATAAGGCAGATTCGCTGCTGGTGTAAATTGGGGTCACGGCATTATCATCTGGGGCTCGAGCTTTATGCCACACTGGGGTACAGTGACTGGGAGGGGAGAGCGCCCCCTACTGAGCCCCCATCCTGCAGCCTGCAGCACAGCGCCCCCTGGTGCCACGCTGGGGCATCGGGGCCGGCACTGACCGCGAGGGGAGAGCGCCCCCTACTGAGCCCCCATCCTGCTCCCTGCAGCACAGCGCCCCCTGGTGCCACCCTGGGCCATTGGGGCCGGCACTGACCGTGAGGGGAGAGCGCCCCCTACTGTCCCTTTTGGATCCTGAATCACAGCCTGTGAATGGGACGTACTTTACTAGCCTATTGGGGGGAGGGGGGAGCTGCAGGGGACGTCTCCGGCCAACTCCTGACCCTTGTCCCTTTCTCTCTATGCCCCCGCATGTCTCTCTGCAGAGAAGAGAATATAGAGCCTTTCCACACGTGAAGGGCGAGCTGCCTGCTGAGGGAGCCGGGAGCCACCCCCCTCCGCGATGGACAAACCCAGCGGGAGCTCCGGCCTGTTCCACCGCCCGGACCCGGAATAAACTCCCCTCCCATCTGCCAAGGGTTGTGACGTGCATTGTGGGGCGGCTGGTTACGGGGCGCCCTCGGGCTGCTTCTCAGACCCCTCTGGCAGCATCAACGGGGCAGAAAGGGCTCCTGGAGAATTGTCCAGTCATGGATTTACAGGGGCTGCTCTGTGCCCTGGTCTCTTTGGGGCTGGTTTACGCTTAAAACGTACCCAGGCGTAGCTCTGTTGGTCAGTGGTCTCCAGCCCTGCTCATAGGCGCCGACCCTGTGGGTGCTCCGGGGCTGGGGCGCCCACAGGGAAAAATTGGTGGGCGCTCTGCACCCACTGGCAGCTCCCCGCTCCACCCCCCGCCCCAGCTCACCTCTGCCTCCACCTCCTCCCATGAGTGCATCACCGAGTCCTGCTTCTCCCCCCTCCTTCCCAGCTCTTGCGCCGCAAAACAGCTGTTTCGCGCAGCAAGCGGTGGGAGGGAGGGGGAGGAGGAGGAATGCGGCGTGCTCGGGGAAGAGGCGGGGCCGGGGCGGGGATTTGGGGAGGGGTCCAATAGGGACAGGGAGAGGGCGAGGCCAGGGGCGGGGGGGGGGGCGCGAGCACCCACTGGTGCCAAGGAAAGTTGGCACCAGTGGCTGGGTTCACCCATTCAGGCTGCTGGGGCTTTCCGGGCCTTATGCATTAACGGCCCTCCCCATCCTGGGCTTTTCCAACAGCGTCAGCCCAGGTCACCCCAGCAGAAATGGGAGCAGCAGTCTGGCTGTACCCACTGGAAATGCAGCCACCTCTGGGGTGAGGCGGGGGCGGCCAAGCAGTGCACACGTTCAAGCCGTTCAGCAAGTGCCAGGGCACTTTTGATGACTGGAGCTGAGGAGGGCCAGGGCGGCTGAGCCAACACCCGTGTCCCTCCTCTGGACTCCTCTGGCCAATAGGACGCCAGCGACAAGGGCCCCCCCAAAATGCAGGACAAATCTCACCTGACAACCTGCCCCTGCGTCCCAGCCAGCAGCATGGCAGGGCTCAGGCAGGCTGCCTGCATGTCGTGGCCGGTGGCCCCCCCCTGCTCCCGAAAGCGGCCAGCTGCTGGCCTGTCTCTGCGCGCCCCTGGCGGGGGGGAGGGGGCTCTGTGCACTGCCCCCGCCCCGGGCAGCGCACGGAGACCTGCTGCCCCCCTCCCCACAAGGGGCGTGCAGAGATGTGCCAGCAGCAGGGCCAAGGCGACTCCCTGCGCGTGCTGCCTCCCTCCCTCCGTGCTGCGCCGCTTCCGGAAGTGTCCGGCATGTCCCTGCGGCCTCTGGGGGGGGAGGGGGTGTGTCTCCACCCCGACTCCGCAGCTCCCATTGGCCGGGAACTGCGGCCAATGGGAGCTGCAGGGGCGACGCCTGCGGGCAGCAGCGCACGGAGACCCCCTCCCCCCCCGCCTCAGAGCCGCTGCCAGAGGGGTATGTGTGCTGGTCGTTTTGGGAGCCGCGCTGCCCGAGGTAAGCGCTGCCCCCCTCCTGCCCCCCCAACCCCCTGTCCCAGTCCAGAGCCCGCACCCAAACTTCCTCCCCGAGCCTGCCCTCTCATCCCTCCTGCCCCCCAACCCCCTGCCCCAGTCCAGAGGCTGCACCCTGCACCCAAACTTCCTCCCAGAGCCTGCCCTCTCATCCCTCCCGCCCCCCAACCCCCTGCCCCAGTCCAGAGGCCGCACCCCGCACCCAAACTTCCTCCCAGAGCCTGCCCTCTCATCCCTCCCGCCCCCCAACCCCCTGCCCCAGTCCAGAGGCCGCACCCTGCACCCAAACTTCCTCCTAGAGCCTGCCCCCTCCCCCTTCCCGTCCCCAACCCCCCTGCCCCATCAAGGTACCTCACTTTATTTTCATTTACTTCCCATTACTTATAATATAGGAGGAGGTAAAAAAGAATGAAAAACAGGGAGGGAGGGAGATAAGAGAGAATGGTCTTTTTCTTGGCTGGGTCCTGAGGGGGGGACCCCCAAAAATGAAGCTGCGCACAGGGCCCCACTAACTCGAAATCCGCCACTGCATATGCCCCTCACCGAGAGGGACTGGAGCACATGGCCCCCTCCTTGTGCCCCCACCCCCCGAGCCCACCGGCGCTGGGGGGTTAAATCGGATCCCCGGCTGGCTCACCATCGAGTGCCTGTGTCCAGCTTGGAGGCTTCCGCGCCCATCGGGGTGGCCAGGGGGTAGCCTGTGGGCAAAACGAGTTTGTGAGTTCTCGGTCCAGCTCCTGACTGGACATTAGCTGCCCCCCTCACTGGCACCCTCAGCACAGGCCCCGCCCCCCGGCACGGGGGTGAGGCACATAGCAGTGTGGGGGTGAGCAGGGAGATAGCCTTATGGGTTCCCCAGGGATTTCCTACCCTCCTGCTGGGTCTCAGCCACCCCTTTTCCTGTCCCCCAACCGTCCCCCACCAGGGCCAAATCCTCTCAGCAATGTTGGCATAAATCTGGAATCACTCTGGATTGACACCGATGGGCTCAGATCAGAATGTGGTCCCATCCCCATAGTGGAGTCGCTCCGGATTGACACTAGCGTTACCACCTTTGAAATGCAACCCCCACCCCCAAGGCCAGCCTGCCACTACCCTAAACCCCAACCACAAGGCAACTCCGCAACCCAACCCCTTTCAACAGCCACTTATAGTTTTGGTGTGTGTGTGTGTGTCACGTATTTTGTCACGTATATTTTTAGTAAAAGTCATGGACAGGTCACGGGCAATAAACAAAATTCTGGGAAACTTTGACCTGTCTGTGAGTTTTACTAAAAAAATCCATGATACAATCATATGGGAAGACCCTGGGCAGATGCCGGGTGGCTGGGAGCTCCAGGGCCACCCCCCGACCTGAAGCTGGGAGCTGCAGGGTTCCATCCCCCCTCCCACCACGGCAGCTGTTAAACAATAGAATACCATTTATTCAAATATTTGTGGATGTTTTCTACGTTTTCAAATGTATTGATTTCAATTACAACGCAGAATACAAAGTGTACAGTGCTCACTTGAGATTATTTTTGATTAAATATTTGCACTGTAAAAAACCAAAAGAAATCGTATTTTTCAATTCACCTCACACAAGTACTCTAGTGCAATCTCTTTATCATGACAGATGACCTTACAAATGTGGAATTATGTACATAAAATAACTGCATTCAAAAATAAAACAGTGTCAAACTTTAGACCCTACAAGTCCACTTAGTCCTACTTCTTGTTCAGCCAATCGCTCAGACAAACAAGATTGTTTACATTTATGGGAGATAATCCTACCCACTTCTTGTTTACAATGTTTACAGCTGTTCTCATGGCACTGTTGTAGCTGGCGTTGCAAGATATTTATGTGCCAGATGCGCTAAAGATTCATATGTCCCTTCACGCTTCATCCACCATTCCGGAGGACATGCGCCCATGCTGATGACGGGGTCTGCATTTAGGGTGTGTGTGTGTGGGGGGGTCTGCTCCGGGTCTTCGGCAGCATTTCGGCAGTGGGGGGGTCTTTGGTGCGGCGGAAGCCCCGGAGTGGACCCCCCTCCGCCGAAGTGCTGCCGAAGCCCCGGACCGCCACCGGGTATTTGAATCGGGCCTCGCAGTTCATAAATCCAGGGCCGGATTTATGAACTGCGAGGCCCGATTCAAATAGAGGATCCGCCCTCTGCTTGCTCTCTCCAAGCCTCAGTCCCTCACAAGCACCTTTAAACAGCTTCGCCCGCTGCAACGCTGCCCCCAGCACGGCCCAGCCCTGGCTCAGGCCCCCCAGTGCACAGGTGCCAGTCCCCTGTAATCGGGCACAACCCTTGGATCCCATGTGCCTCCAGACCAGCCGGGTCTGGGGAGGGGGTAGTTCCTCCACGGCTCCTCAAGCAATCTCCTGGGGTTAGAACTCCCCACTGGGCTCCTCCCTGAAATGAGGGACCCTCCAGCTGCCCGTGGCAGGGAGGCCAAGGACAGGGGTGCCCTGAGTGGGAGGATCAGGCCCCTCGTGAAAGCCCGATGGGGGCGGGGGTGAGATGACCCTGTTTAGCTGCTCTTCCTGGCTCTCAAGGGGATGCAGGTGGCTTCAGGTGGCTGGTCACTTGCAAATCGCAAGAACCCAGGTGTCCGGAGCTACTCTCCGGGGATCCCCACACTGGACCGGGGGAGGAAGAGCAGCGAATGCATTTCTGCAGCAGACCCCTGTGGGCAGCTCTATCCCCCTGCACCAGGGCAATTCCCGGTGGATCTGCAGGGGAGAATCCAACTGCGAGACACACACACCCCTGCGTTTTCACTGGCCCTGACCCATCCTCACGGTCACAGATTAAGTTACTGGGGGGTTTGTGTGTGTCACGGCTCCACGGGATCTGTGCTAGGCCTCGGCTTTTAAGCCGTCTCGTGGAGGAACCCTGTCAGTGTGCCCCCCTCCTCGCCTCGTGTCCTGCACTGCCCTCCAAGAGCAGACTTAGCCCTTTGCCCTCCACTGGGTAACCATGGGAAACTGAGGCACGCATCAGCCTCATAAACATATTACAGAAAATTCCCACTTTGTCACAGGGGGCATTTTATCCGGCTTGTTTACACGTTGAGCTTCACCCCACCCGCCCAGACGGAGCAGGTATGGCAGTCCTTGCTCACTCAGCACAGCTGCTGTCTCCATTCACCTCCAGCCCCGAACCGTCTGCGTCTCCTTTGCTATGTCCTGAGTCTGGTCCAGTGCTTCTCCACCAGGGCCTTCCAGGGGGTACATCGACTCCTCTAGAGATTTGCCTGGTTTTACAACAGGCAGGCTACATAAACAGCACGAGCGAAGTCAGTGCAAACTAAACTGTCCTACGGCCACAAGTATCAGGGGGTAGCCGTGTTAGTCTGTAGCCACAAAAACAACAAGGAGTCCGTTGGCACCTTAAAGACTAACAGATTTATTTGGGCATAAGCTTTCGTGCGTAAAAAACCCACTTCTTCGGCTGCATGGAGTGAAAAGTGCAGATGCAGGCATTAGATACTGACACATGAAGAGCGCAATGAGAAAGGAAGCACCAGGTCAGTTATAGCACGCTGGGATGCTTTGGTATTTTGAGGTCTGCTTCTGTAAGCAAGTCGTTTTTATGTGAGGTGAAACTTGGGGGTACGCCCGGGGGCGGCTCCAGGCACCAGCGCAGCAAGCGCATGCCTGGGGCAGCGAGCCGCGGAGGGCGGCATGCCGGTCACTGTGAGGGCAGCAGTCAGGCATCCTTCGGTGGCATGCCTGCGGGAGGTCTGCCGGTCCCGTGGCTTCCACGGCAATTTGGGTACGCTGAAGGCACGGGACTGGCAGATCATCCGCAGAAACGCCGCCGAAGGCCGCTTGACTGCCGTGCTTGGGGCAGCAAAAAACATAGAGCAGCCCCTGGGTACGCCAGACAAATCAGATGCCTGAAAGGGGTACCGGAGTCTGGAAAGGTCGAGAACAACTGCTCTGGTCAGTTTCACTCAGCCCTCAGGGGACTGTAACTTACCTCCCTAGAGCATCCAGGGAGGGGAGGTGCCAGGGAAAGATACAAACTTCCAACTTGTTCCAGACAGAGTGGCACCGGGGCAGGTGCGATAGACACATAAACAGACAAACGTCAGAGGCCCCAAAACAATGCCCCAAAAGCAGGTTATGATTAATCACGTTGGTTAGGGTCGTGCCTAAGGCCCCACCCAGATGGGGGCCCCATTGCACTTGATCTGCACAGGGTCACAAAAGGTCTCTGACCCAAAGAACTGACCCTGGAAATAGACCAGACCAGAATGAGGCCGGGGTAGCGCAGAAGAAGCACTGGGAGGGCAGCAACCAGGGAAATGAAATGCAAGACACCTCCCCTTACTTGAAGGGGAGGGTTGAAATGCCAAACAATCAAAGGCCCCAGTGCCGCACTTTGCTTTGAAATCAACGGGGCTGCTGGCAGACATGTGGGTTTGCAGGCTTGAACCCCAAACTGGACTTTTCCAAAATGTGAGGTGGCTCCACAGAGCTAACTGGCCCTCGCTGTGAGTCTGCAAAAGTGTTTTTTTCTATTCCGGTTTTCCTTGGCAACGTTAGCACTTCAATGAGCTGGTCAGGACTGTTTCGCTTGACTAAGGAAAACAAGACAACACATCATGAGAGCTGGCTACATTTCACTGCTCAAATTTCCTAATATTGATTGCTTGATGTTTCAACCTGCATTCATGCTGGCGCTTTTTTGCATTTAATTTCCCTGTCTTTTCTTAGGCATTGTCTACATGGGGAATTCTGGGATAACTCAGGTATTCCATAATACCTCTCCTCCCCACGGTCTATTCCAAAACAAACTCACTTTACTCCAGCATATTTCCCTGATTTGGAGTTATTCTGGAATAACTATTTCACTCGATAGCAATTCCAGGATAACGCAGGCGTTCCAGAATAACTCGCTGTCTGCACACTCTATTCCAAAATCAATTGAGAAACAGGGAGGTGGCAAAAATTTGCAGATGATACAAAACTTTTCACAATAGTTAAGTTCCAGGCAGACTGCAAAGAGCTACAAAGGGATCTCACCAAACTGGGTGACTGGGCAACAAAATGGCAGAAGAAATTCAATGTTGATAAATGCAAAGTAATGCACACTGGAAAACATAATCCCAACTCTATATACAAAATGATGGAGTCTAATTTAGCTGTTACCACTCAAGAAAGAGATCTTGGCGTCATTGTGGAGAGTTCTCTGAAAACATCCACTCAATGTGCAGCGGCAGTCAAAAAAGCGAACAGAATGTTGGGAATTATTAAGAAAGGGATAGATAATAAGTAAGACCCTACCAAATTCACAGCCATGAAAAACGTGTCACGGTCCATGAAATCTGGTCTCCCCCCGTGAAACCTGGACCGTTGTGTGCTTTTACCCTATACTAAACAGATGTCACGAGGGAGACCAGAGTTTCTCAAATTCGGGGTCTTGACCCAAAAGGGAGTTGCAGGGGGGTTGCAAGGTTATTTTAGGAGGGGTCGTAATATTGCCACCCTTACTTCTGCGCTGCTGCCTTCTGAGCTGGGCGGCTGGAGAGCAGCGGCTGTTGGCCAGGTGCCCAGCTCTGAAGGCAGTACCCTGCCAGCCGCAGTGCAGAAGTAAGGGTAGCAGTATCGCAACCCCCCCCTACAATAACCTTGTGACCCCCACACGACTCCGTTTTGTGTCTAGACCCCTACAATTACAACACCATGACATTTCAGATTTCAGGGGAGGGATCGCTCAGTGGTTTGAGCATTGGCCTGCTAAACCCAGGGTTGTGAGTTCAATCCTTGAGGGGGCCACTTAGGGATCTAGGGCAAAATTGGTACTTGGTCTTGCTAGTGAAGGCAGAGTGCTGGACTCGATGACCTTTCAAGGTCCTTTCCAGTTCTAGGCGATAGGATATCGCCATTAATTTTTTTTTTTTAAGTAGCTGAAATCATGAAATTTACAATTTTTAAAATCCTATGACCCATGAAATTGACCAAAATGGACCATGAATTTGGTAGGGCCCTAATAATAAGAGAGGAAAATATCATATTGCCTCTATATAAATCCATGGTTCACCCACATCTTGAATACTGCATGCAGATCTGGTCGCCCCATCTCAAAAAAAGATATATTGGCATTGGAAAAGATTCAGAAAAGGGCAACAAAAACGATGAGAGGTATGGAACAGATTCCGTATGAAAAGAGATTAATAAGATTGGAACTTTTCAGTTTGGAAAAGAGACGATTAAGGGGGGATATGACAGAGGTCTACAAAATCATGACTGGTGTGGAGAAAGTAAATAAGGAAGTGTTATTTACTCCTTCTCATAACACAAGAACTAGGGGTCACACAATGAAATTAATAGGCAGCAGGTTTAAAACAAACAAAAGGAAGTATTTCTTCACACAACACACAGTTAACCTGTGGAACTCTTTGCTAAAGGATGTTGTGAAGGCCAAGACTATAACAGGGTTCAATAAAGAACTAGATACATTCATAGAGGATATGCTACTCCCAACTAGGACATGAGTTTCTGGAGCAGAAGGGAGGGGAAAATGGAACTCAGATTTCTAGAAGAGGGGTGCGTATGATGCTCTGTAGATTTGCTATAACTGACCCTTGATACACCTCTACCCCGATATAACGCTGTCCTCGGGAGCCAAAAAAATCTTACCGTGTTATAGGTGAAACCGCGTTATATCGAACTTGCTTTGATCCGCCGGAGTGCGCAGCCCTGCCCCCCCGGAGCGCTGCTTTACCGCGTTATAGCCGAACTCGTGTTATATCGGGTCGCGTTATATCGGGATAGAGGTGTATTTAGCTCATTAATCTCTGGCGGGGGATGCTTTTCTGTTTTGATTTCCGGCCCTTTAAATCTCAGACTCCACCTCCTTGCACTGGATGGGCACAGTACAGCCTGCTCGCAATGCTGCCTACTGCAGGCCAAGCCTATTAAAGGAGCAGGGGTCGAGGAGTTTTTTTGCAGAGGAGGGGGCTTCTCTGATGAGCACCATGCTTCCCGTCTGGCTTTCCGGGCCACCTTCTCCGCCCGTCACGATCGCGCATGACTTCAACATGTGGCGGGACTACTTGAACCTGTCAAAGGTTCTTGGCGAAATCATTGAGGAGCACAGAAGGGGGTCCAGGAGCCTCCTAACCTGTGAGACGGCAGATCCCTGCCTGCCAGGGACCTCCCTTCAAATGTCTCCGGGGGACGCCTCGAGCCCGAAGTCATCGGGGTGGAACAGGAGCAACGGCAGCAGCTGTCCTCAAAGTGGGCAGAACGGGGCAGCCACCCCTCAGACGCCCGGCAGATTCATATGCAACTTCTGCAGGCACAATGGGGAATCCAAGAGGGTCTACTCCTCCCACTTGCTGAAGCAAGCGGATGGTACCGTGCTGTGTCCCATCCTGCGCAACTACGTCTGCCCGGTGTGCGGTGCCACGGGCGACGGTGCCCATACGCTGAAATACTGCCCGCGCAATCAAGAGAAGCAGTCCCTCTACTGCAAAGGCGGGCGCAACTCGGCTGGCTTCGTAGTGAGACGGTGAACGGCAGGGGAAGAAACCTCCTCCATCCTGGGACAAAACCTGGGACCTTTCACCAGGGAGCCAGAAGGGGCTTGGAATTGAAGTTTAGTTTTCCACCGTTTGTTTCCTAGTTCGCATTTAAATTCCAGGGTGGATTTGACGCAGCCACGTCGAAAGTCGCCCTGGTTTCTTTAAATCCCCACAGCAGCCTGGTTTTGGTATCCCTGCCTTGCGATGACTTCCGTCGGAAGAGAACCAGTGCCAAAGAACCGGAAGTTTCATCGTTTTGCCCTTGTCCTGCTTAACTCCTGCAGAGATTTAATTTTGAGCATTTGTCAACGAGGCAGCATCCGTCGGGCTGGATGGGCGCAAGACTTTTGTCTTAAGTAGATTTGTTTTGTTTGAAACTTCTTTTCCCAACCAAGTGTTGTTCATTTTATTTTACACATCACAGGAATCACGAAGACTTTTAAATGTGAGTTTTGTTTTAAAATCATGTCAGAAAAAGGCCTGAATTCTAAAATACGCATAAACGTCGCGTTTGAACTGATTTTGTTATTGCAACATGTGTGTGGGGGGGGGAGGGATTGTTCTCTCTGTGTTATGAGTTTTGAGGGTTTGTTTATGAGAGTTATTTTTCATTAAGAAATGAAACACTCCCTTATCCCCTTTCCCTTCTGTTTAATAAACAGCATTATTGTTCTAGCAGCCGGTTGTGTGTTTGATCGGGTTTTCCTCTGCGTGGCTCTGGGACAGTGCCCCGGGCAATGATCTCCTTTCGGGCTGGCAATAGAGGTCGAAGAGCCCCCTGGCTGCCCGCTTTTATTCTGGGCGGCGGCTGGGAGGGACATACCCAGACAGACATGCCCGGCCTCCGGCGAAGCTTTCTCAGCCCTGCACTACTGGGGACTACTGGCAGATTTGGGGGGATCTCTACACCCATCCTGTTAGAAACCGGCCTGACTCACTAACCTTCCCGCCCCCGCAAGCAACTGAAGGGACTTGGGCCAGAAGCAGCGTCCCGGCGTCCGCACACCCAACGCTCTGGCCTGCTGTGGGCCCACTATCCTCTTCCTCGTCGGGACCTTCTTCAGTCCCCTTTACAGTCCACCAACTGTGAGGCCCAGAAGACCCCAACAGCAGCCCTGGCTCCGCCTCTCCGATCCCTACATGTCCCGGCCCTGCCCCCTCTGCCCTGGTGTGACCCCGTTGCTCCAAACTGGCTCCTGTTTTCCAAGGGGGTCGGAGGAGCGTGGAAGGCAGAGTGGGGAACCTGCTAGGGAACAGGGTCCCTGGAGCCCGTGCACCTCCTAGTGTGATGCAGAGAACATGCCCCTGCAAAGGATCTGAATGTGTCCTGCAGCAGAGAGCCAGATTAGGGGTGGCTGCATGCATGGGAGGTAAAGATTAAGGGGTGCTGGGGGGTCAGCTGGTCCAATAGCAAGAGAGAGGTGTAAGGAGGGGTGAGTTCTGAGGCGAAGTCTCTCACCAGAGGCTCTTAAGCAAAGTAGGCTGTCATGGGATAAGAGGGAAGGGCCTCTCATGGATCAGTAACTGGTTAAAAGACAGTATCAGAGGGGTAGCCGTGTTAGTCTGAATCTGTAAAAAGCAACAGAGGGTCCTGTGGTGCCTTTAAGACTAACAGAAGTATTGGGAGCATAAGCTTTCGTGGGTAAGAACCTCACTTCTTCAGATGCAAGTCTGGTTAAAAGACAGGAAACAAAAGGTAGGAATAAATGGTCAGTTTTCAGAATGAAGAGCGGTAAATAGTGGGGTCCCCCAGGGGTCTGTACTTGGACCAGTCCTATTCAACATATTAATAAATGACCTGGAAAAAGGGGTAAACCGTGAAGTGGCAAAATTCGCAGACGATACAAAACTACTCAAGATAGTTAAGTCCAAAGCAGACTGCGAAGAGCTACAAAGGGACCTCACTAAACTGGGTGACTGGACAACAAAATGGCAGATGAAATTCAATGTTGATACATGCAAAGTAATGCACATGGGAAAACATAATCCCAACTATTCATACAAAACGATGGGGTCTGTTACCTCTCAAGAAAGATCTTGGCGTCATTGTGGATAGTTCTCTGAAAACATCCACTCAGTGTGCAGCGGCCGTCAAAAAAGCAAACAAAATGTTGGGAATCATTAAAAAAGGGATAGAGAATAAGACAGAAAATATCATATTGCCTCTATATAAATCCATGGTACGGCCACATCTTGAATACTGCATGCAGATATGGTCGCCCCATTTCTAAAAAGAGATATAGGAATTGGAAAAGGGTCAGAGAAGGGCAACAAAAATGATTAGGGGGATGGAACAGATTCCATATGAGGAGAAATTAATAAGATTGGGACTTTTCAGCTGGGAAAAGAGACAACTAAGTGGGGATAAAATAGAGGTCTATAAAATCATGACTGGTGTGGGGAAAGTAAATAAGGAAGTGTTATTTATTCCTTCTTGTAACACAAGAACTAGGGGACACCCAATGAAAATAATAGGCAGCAGGTTTAAAACAAACACAAGGAAGTATTTCATCACACAGTCAACCTGTGGAACTCCTTGCCAGAGGATGTTGTGAAGGCCAAGACTATAATAAGGTTCAAAAATGAACTAGAGAAGTTCACGGAGGACAGGTCCATCAATGGCTATCAGACAGGATGGGCAGGGATGGTGTCCCTAGCCTCTGTTTGCCAGCTGGGAATGGGCGACAGGGGATGGATCACTTGATGATTACCTGTTCTGTTCATTCCCTCTGGGGCACCTGGCATTGGCCACAGTCGGAAGACAGGATACTGGGCTAGCTGGACCTTTGGTCTAACCCAGTGCAGCCGTTCTAATGTTCTTAAGAGGGTGGTGGGGGTTGAGGGTGACAGGGATCCCTGCAAAGATGATAGATCAGATCACAATGGGGACAAATCCGAAGCAGCATCTGCCAAGGGGATCGCCCTCCAACCTGAGGTATTTCCCTAGCAAACTGCCTAGATATTGTGCCGGCCACAGTGAAGCCAAGACATCCTTGTATGTGTTCGAGATGCAGGAAATGCGATGGTGGGGGAGGAAAGTGGTGGCTCCCAAGCTCCATCTACAAGCTTAAGTGCTGCCCAGTCACTCCCACAGCGCTGATGTGCAGGTGTGCAGGTTTAATCGGCAGCAAAATCGTTAAGAACTGTGACCTTTTTACGTCTCAGTCGTTAGGTTTCAGGGTCAACAACCCACACGTGACTGCTGGGCCAGAGCTCCTGTTTCAGGCTGGCTGCTGACTCAGGCAGAGGCCACTGGATCCATTACACATTTTGAAGTTGTCTTCTTGTCGCCAGGAAGGTGAGAGGCTTATTACAGTACAGACCCGTTTACACGCGAATCCGCTTAAAGCGCGGTTGCGCCATGCCTCCCAGTGCTACCTATTTAACACGCGAGACTCGTTAACATGAGGTACAGGAACTTGCTATGTAGCGCTCCAGATTTGCTCACTAACTCACGGACACAGAAATCGACAGGAAGTGCGGAGCGGAAATGTGTTGTACGTCTTTACCGATATTGGTAAAGACGTATCACGCACGCTTAGTCATTGTCACGCTAGAGAGAGATATAATATGTACAGTAGTACTGTAGTTATATAGTAATACAGTACATATACTACATTAGAAAATTTTAACTGTAGGCCTAATATAATAGCAGAGGGCAAGTGGCAGCGTTCCTACACTGTAGAAGAAAATCTAGCTGCAATATATTGAGTAAATAGCAGAGAAACCCAGGCCAAAGTTTCAAAAGACATTGGGATTGCCGAATCTACTCTCCGAGAACGGCTAAAAAACGAATCGAAACTGAATGGCTCTGTACCAAATATCGATTCTGCCGCGGGGCTTAAGCGAAAACGCGTGTGCAATTCAGCAAAACCCACAACAGACAAAGCCATGCGCACGTGGTTTGCTCAGGAAAGGCCGAAAGGAATGCCGCTAAGTGGGCGAATTCTTCAAGCCCAAGCGACAAAATTTGGACATTGAATGAGGGATGAATCATTCCAAGCCAGCAAGGGGTTTACAAGTCGGTTTAAAACGCGTCATGGCATCACGCAGGTGTCGATTTCGGGAGAAAGCCGCGGCTGCGAACGCGTTTCCCGCCGTGTTAAAATCTATTTTACAAAACGAAGACTACCACGAAGAACAACTTTGTAATTGTGATGCAACAGCTTTATTTGCAAACCTGCTACCTGATAAGACTTTAGCCTTTAATTACGAGACACAGAAAACAGCTGGATTTCAAAAGATAAAAGATCGTGTGACTCTTACCCATACGCTTACCCCTCTTCTCATTGGCAGCTTTCAAAACCCTCGCTGCTTTAATCACCTCAATAGAGCCAAACTGCCAGTAATATACGCTAACTGCAAAAATGCTTGGATGACGAGACACATTTTCGACGACGGGTTCCACAACAGCTTTGTTCCAGCTGTTCGTAAGCATCTGCAGTTGAAGAAACTCGAAGCCAAAGCACTTTTGCTACTTGACAATTGTCCAGCCCATCCTCCGGCCGAATCACTGGTATCGAGAGACGGAAAAATTCGAGTGCTATACCTACCATTCAACACAACATCAAAAATTCAACCTGTAGACCAGGGCATTATTCAGAATTTTAAAAACAATTATCGACAGGAGCCGATTTCGGTGATTGTGTCATGCACGTCTTCAGGCATTTCCGAATTCCTGAAACAGTTAAACATGAAGGAAATTATTTATTTAGTTAAAAAAGCTTGGGACGGAGTAAAACAAAAGTCCATTGAAAACTGCTGGATGAAGGCTCTCGGTGACGCCTTTTCTGTCAAAGACGGCTCAGACTCGGAAAACTCCAGCATTGGCACGGATTCAGAGCCAGACTATGAAGGATTTTGGGAAGAAGACGTCCTACAAACACACGTGCAGACAAAAGAGGATAAAGGTAAACTTCTCTTTCCAATGATAAAACATTTGAGTTTGGATACGTCGCCGGAAATCATTACCGAGTGGCTGGAGATGGATGAAGATTGCCTGACTTCAGAATTTCTGTCCAAGGAAGAAATATTAACGGGCTGCGAGGCTACGTCGGACCGCGAAAGCGATGGCGAGAATTCTAATAACGCAGGCCTAAATGACAATGATGACGAGGAGGAGGATGTCGTTGAAAAGGTCAAAACTTCGCCCCCAGAAGCCCTTGGGGCTGTAGAAACCGTTGTAAGCTTTATGGAGGAGCAAAATGCGGAAAATATAGAAATCATTCATCTGCGGCGAATGACAGACTTCATAAGAAAGGAAAAAAATGCGAGCATGAAAGAGCAGAAAATAAAGGCATTTTTTTCTAAGTGAATCGTAGACACTTTTTCCAGCATGACCCTCTTAACCTGCGGTCTGTTAACACGCGGTCGTGACGGCTTGACTCCCGACAGCCGTGTGTAAACGGGTCTGCACTAAAGAAAGCTCAGATCTCTGGGCACGCAATGGGCCTGTGATAGGGTGACAGGGCTGCCTGGCTTAGCCAGCTCTGTGCTGCCCTGGGAATTCCCAGTGGGAAACTCCTTCTCCCTGGGGTTTGCTAGCTGGGGGTGCCATCTCTTACCCTATCGCGCCGCCGAGGCTGATGCTTTGATCCCGCTTTGCTGCCCAGCCCAGGGAGTCAGGACAGGGATTTAGAGGAGCGGCCCTTCGTGTAGCTCGAACTCACAACCCTGCGCACCACAGCGCTCGCCTGGAGCTCCAAGGGCCACTCCGGGTGCAATGCGCCGAACAGCCACTAGAGGGCCTCGCGCTACAGCTCCAGGCTCCCGGGATGCCCATCCCTTCCCCTCGAAAAGGCGGGGCTACATGGGGATTGACGGCGAAGAACAGCCAATGATCGAGCTGGGCTGGATGAAAGAGGCGGGTTCTGAGTGGCCGAGGCTGTGGGGGGGATTGGCAGCCAATGGGGACCCAATGGCAACTCTGAGTGCTGGACGGCGAGGGGCGGGACTACGGCCCGGCGGTTGATGGACGGCCTAGAACACCAATGGCCGCGCTGGCTTGGGCGGAGGAGGCGGGCCACGCTTGCGACAGACAAAGGCTTCGAGCCAATGGCTCGCCGGCGGCGGTTGGTCGGCAGCCAATGGGAGCGGAGCGCGGCGCTGGGGGGCAGGGCCCTGTCTGGGGAGGCGGCGGTTGGGTCTGAGCCGGCGGCCGAGGCGGTGAGTGACCCGGGCCTGTATCAGCCCCTCCCCCATAGCGACCCCCCTGCAGCCCCCTCCCCCCAGGGGATCCCCTGGCACGTGACCCCCTGCAGCCCCCTCCCCCCGGGGATCCCCTGGCACGTGACCCCCTGGAGTCCCCTCCCCCCAGGGGGATCCCCTGTCACGTGACCCCCGGAGCCCCCTCCCCCCAGGGGGATCCCCCTGTCACGTGACCCCCTGAAGCCCCCTCCCCCCAGGGGGATCCCCTGGCACGTGACCCTCCGGAGCTCCCTCCCCCCAGGGGGATCCCCCTGGCACGTGACCCCCTGAAGCCCCCTCCCCCCAGGGGGATCCCCTGGCACGTGACCCCCCTGGAGCCCCCTCCCCCCAGGGGGATCCCTGGCACGTGACCCCCCGGAGCTCCCTCCCCCCAGGGGGATCCCCCTGGCACGTGACCTCCCTCCTGGTCTGTGACCCCCGGATCCCCCCCTCCCCAGGAGTTTCCTTCCATGCCCTGGCCGGGCCGGGGGGCGTTGCTACTTCCTGACCCCCAGCTGCCCTTTCCCTAAATCCCGCCCCATGGGGTCCCCCATTCCTGCTCCCTCCCTGTCCCCCCCCGCCATGGGGGTCCCCTCCCCAGTACCCCCCATCCCACCCCAGAGTCCCTGTTCCTTACCCAGCACCGCTCTGCCCACTGTGGTACTGGGGTTTGGGGCAGCTGGGGGGGGTGGTTTTTTAGGATGGTGTGGGGGGGTTTGACCACCTGCCCCCACGTGTGCCATTGTTGGGGTTCCCCAAGAACTGGGTCCAACTCAGGTGCCTTTATTCGTCCTGCTGCAAAGCTCTGCTGAGCGTATCAGTCTCCAGTGTAGGGGGCGGGTGGCGGGTGCTCCAAAGTTACACCTGATACGACATTTTTACTACCTCTGATCACACCGGCATTCAGAGCGATACATGGCATCGTGCGCTTCGGGGTGAGCGTGGTTACTTTTGGGGCGCCGGACAGCCTGCTCTGTCCAGGTATAACGTTCCCGGTTCATCTCTTCCATGGGCCCTCGCACCAGGGACCTCCTGCGTAGCTTAGCTAGCACAGACATCCTGACTCCAGCATACGGCTTGTTCAGCCCCTGTGTATACCCTGGCCTTCCATTCACCTTCCCAGTCCCGCCCACGAAGAAATGAGCCAGGCCTCCAGCCACGTGGGTCAGGATGGAGCTGTGTGTGTGTCTGACAGGTGGGGGACAGTGCTGCGTGGCGGATCCCCTCTGTGGGCTGGTGGGAGCCAAGAGGCAGCCCCGGAGCAGCAGCTCTGCCCTTTCCATGGTGGCATTTGCCTCCCTCAACACCCAGTGGTTGGGCGGTGGCCTCCTCTACGCAAGCACCTGGCCTTGAGAGTGGGTGCAGCCATCACGGCTCCCCTGGCTCAGATGCAGCCAGCCTGTTCTCAGCTGTGAGAAGCTGCAAACAGCTTCCTCCCTTGTTTGTCCTCCTGGGAGCAAAGACGGCCTGGGGTTGGGAGCCCTGGCCCTTGCTGTACTGGGAGGGTGGATTCTGGTATGGAAAACGTTGAGCACCTCTGGCTTAGACCTATCAGCACTGCTGCTCCCACAAGTGGACAGCGGCCCCAGCAAGCACCCAACCACTCCCTGTGCCCTAGAGCAGTGGTTCTCAAACTTTTTTTTCGCGGACCACTTGAAAATTGCTGAGGGTCTCGGTGGAGCACTTAATGATCTTCCCAAATGTTGTTTGTACCGTTAGCTAACTGTTGTAAAGTGCTTTGGATAAAAGTATCATAGGGGTATTCACCCAGGAAAGCTTATGCTCCAATACTTCGGTTAGTCTATAAGGTGCCACAGGACTCTTTGTCGCTTTTTTGGACTTAATAATGAATGTTTTTTTGTTCTACAAATAAAAGCAGACAACTCATATTTTAATATCGGTAGTCTTACCTTTCTAGTGCGATGGATGTGCCCTCTCTCCCCTGCCACGGCAGTCTCCAAGCTGGGGTTGGGAAGGAGTGGGGTCTCACCCTCTCCCCCACCACAGCAGCCCCTGAGCTGGGGCTGGGAAGGAGAGAGGTCTCTCCCTTGCCCTTCATTGTCTTGTGTGCGGCCGCCCAGGCACGCACCGTAGAGGGAACTTCCACGGACCACCTGAATGGAGTTTGCGGACCACAGTTTGAGAACCTTTGCCCTAGAGCATTGCGTCAGTGTAATTGCACCAGGCTGTGTTGCAGGGTGGTTAAGCACTGGAATAAATTGCCGAGGGAGATTGTGGAATCTCCATCATTGGGGATTTTTAAGAGCAGGTTGGACAAACACCTGTCAGGGATGGTTGAGATAATACTTAGTCCTGCCATGCGGGCAGGGGACTGGACTAGATGACCTCTCGAGGTCCCTTCCCTACTGCCCTTAACGGGAGCTGCAGTACCATTGGTGCCACTTCCCAGGCAGGACCAGTGGTGGGAGCTGTAATACAATCAGTCAGACAACACAGTTAGAAAAACACCTGAGCCCTGTCTGTGCTACAGCGCTCGCCATCAGGGAATTCTGCTCCCCAGTGCATGTGCACCGTGGTTCTAATATACGCTGTCTCTGCACCTGCTCATAGGCTTGGCCTGTGCATCCTGCTAGTAAACAGAATTGTGGATTTTATGGCCAGAAAGGACCATTCTGTTCATCCAGCGTGACCTCCTGCCGAGCCCCGGCTGGAGCATCACACCCCCAGTAATCTCAGTATCAAGCCCACCATTTCGGTGTGAGTTACAACAGATCTTTCAAGAAGATACCCACGCTTGGTTAAAAGACCCCAAGTGATGGAGACTCTCCCCTGTCTCTGGGTCCGTTGTCCCAGTAATTAGTTAATTTCCTTGTTAAAAAATTGTGCCTTATTTCTAGCCTGAATACGTCCAGCGTCAGCCATCGGATCTCATGCTGCCTTTGTCAACTGGATTAAAGAGCGGCCCACTCTCAGAGATCTCCTCCCCTTGGAGGTGCCGACGGCTGGGATCCAGCCACCGCTCAATCTTGGATTGAATAGATCGAGCTTCCTTCGGGCTTGTCTGCACTTGGAAACTTACTGAAATACTGATTCTGGAGTAGTGACTTTGGTATAAATCCCCATGTGGACACTTGCATTCTGGAATAAGAGTGGATTAAGCTATATTGGAGTAATGCCTTGTATTTTGGAATAAAAGTGTGGATGGGGAGACTTATATTCAAATAACTACACCAGAATAGCTATTTCGGTGAGTGTCCCTGCGTAGACACTTAATCTCTCGCTATGAGGCAGGTTCCCCAGATCTGGAAACAGTCCAGCAGCTCTCTTCTGAACCCTCTCCAATTTGTGAGCATCCTTTTGGTCTCACTAAAGCCAAAGACATCACCTAGAGACTCTACACCTTGCTGTTCCCCTGCTTACACCTCCAAGGATCACGGTCACCTCGTTAGCGGAGTAGGCCGCATACGCCCAGTGACAGGACAATCCGGGGCTCGTGTGTGCTATCTGAACAGGCCGAGCCTATGCGGAAAGCGCTCTGCGGATGTGAGGGATGGAATTCTCCACTGCCATGGGTGCTGGAGCAAGTCCTGAACTAACAGAGGAGGGAGACAGGCACACGTGTTCAACAGGCCCAGCTAGGTCTGAAATCTGATCAGTTCCCACCGGGGAGTATAACTTGTAGTGTGGTGCTGTACGGGGGCTGCCCCTCAGTCCCGACCCTGTTCCCTGACTCAATCGCTGCTATCCCCCGGCCCCCAGCTCTGCCAGTGTCCCTCAGACCCAACCTGCAGCCACCTGTGCCCCAAGCCCTGGGCTCCCTCCACACACAGTTCTCCCGTGGCCTTCAATCCTGACCCACATTCCCCCCTACTCTCCCAGCCCAGGGCTCCCTACATTGCCAATGCCCCTCAATCCTGACCCCCAGCCTTGGGCCTCGCCCCTCACTCTGCTCATCTTCTCATTCCCGCCCCACCGCCCCCTGCCATCCTAGTGTCAATCCCAATTCCTGTGAACTCCATCTCCTGCTGCAGGGTTGCCTGGGAACGCAGGGCCAGAGCGCGGAGGGCTCACCATGGCCAAGCTGCAGGGGCTTCAGGCTGACTACGTCTTCCGCGGCACAGAGCACGTTGTGAGGATGACCGTGACCGGGAGCGTCCTGGAGGTGGAAGTGGAGGACCGGCTCACCACCGATCAGTGGAGAGGAGAGTTTGACGCCGCCTGTGAGTGTCCTGCCAACCCCATTACGTGGGTCACCTCCTGCAGCTGTGGGAGGGAGCAACAGGGGACTGGGAGTTCAGGACTCCTGGGTTCTATCCCCAGCTGCGGGAGGAGTGTCGTAGCTAGTGGTTAGAGCAGGGGGGGCTGGGAATGCAGGACACCTGGGTTCTATCCCCAGCTGCAGGAAGGGAGTGGCAGCTAGTGGTTAGAGCAGGGGGGCTGGGAATGCAGGACACCTGGGTTCTATCCCCAGCTGCAGGAAGGGAGTGGCGGCTAGTGGTTAGAGCAGGGGGGCTGGGAATGCAGGACACCTGGGTTCTATCCCCAGCTGCAGGAAGGGAGTGGCGGCTAGTGGTTAGAGCAGGGGGGCTGGGAATGCAGGACACCTGGGTTCTATCCCCAGCTGCAGGAAGGGAGTGGCGGCTAGTGGTTAGAGCAGGGGGGCTGGGAATGCAGGACACCTGGGTTCTATCCCCAGCTGCAGGAAGGGAGTGGCGGCTAGTGGTTAGCACAGAGGCTTGGGAGCCAGGACTCCTGGGTTCTATCCCCAGCTCTGAGAGGGAGTGGGGTCTAGTGGATAGAGCAGGGGAGTGTCGAGGATTCTTGGGTTTCCTTCCAGTTCCCAGAAGAAGTGCAGTCCAGTGATACGCTCAGAGGGCTGGGAGTCCCAGACTCCTGGGGGGAGCTGAGCCTGACCATGCCTGACAAGCGTCTCTCCCTGTTTCGTTTGCTCCCAGTCATTGAAGATTTAACTCACAAGACAGGGAACTTCAAGCAGTTTGGGATCTTCTGCAGCATGCTGGAGTCTGCCCTGAGCCAGGTGAGGCCTGCAGCGCTCACAGCTAACAATGCCCCTGGCAATGGCAGAAGGGGATCTGGGCTGCCATGAGTCTCATTGGACAGCTCGCTAGGAGCCCAAGGGTCCCCCCTGTTCTGTGGAAAAATGGAGCTGGCCGTAACAGCCAGGCAGTTCCCTGCATGTGATGCTCCATCCCACTGGACTGCTGTCACTCGCTTTAGTGCAGAGTGGCATGCTGGGAGCTGTAGTCTTTAGGGGCAGCCCCGTGGCCAGCCACACACTATCACCTCCTCCCTCACTGTGGAGGGGGTGGGCTGGTGCGTCCCTCTGAGTCAGCGCGTCTCCCCGCAGAGCAGCGAGTCGGTCACCTTGGACCTCCTCACCTACACTGACCTAGAGGCGCTGAGGAGCCGGAAGATTGGGGTGGGTCCAAGGCACGCGCCCTCCGCCTCCAAGTCCTCGCTGCTGAGTTCCAAGCGCTACCTCATCCTCATCTACTCCGTCGAGTTTGACAGGTAAGGGCAGCTCGGAGCAGGGGCTGGACTAGGAAGACAACAGCAGCTCGGGGATCTTACGTAGGAGCAGAGAGGTTATTTTCCCTCTGGATTTAGCAGCGACCGCTGCTGGGATCCTGTGTCCCTCTCTGGTGTCCACAACTCAGGAAGGATGTTGAGAGAGGTCAGAGAAGAGCCACAAGAATGACTGAAGGCTTAGAAACCCTGCCTTATAGTGAGAGTGTCACGGAGTATTGGGGGACTCAGGGCCCTGCACCCCCGGCTTCCTGCGATTCACCATGACTCTCAGCCAGCCAGTAAAGCAGAAGGTTTATTTGGATGACAGGAACACAGTCCAAGACAGGTCTTGCAGGCACAGACAACAGGGCCCCCCTCAGTTAGGTCCAGCTTGGGGTCCCAGGGCATCCCAGCCCCCCCCCCCCCTTTGGGGGGTCAGAGCCATCTCTGCCTCCCAGCCATCTCTCCAGCCTCCTTCCAGCCTGCTTCCAGCCTGCTTCCAGCACTCCCCTTCAGCGACCCCTCCCACAGCCTTTGTTCAGTTTCCCGGGCCCCGGAGTCATCTGACCTCCAACCCCCTCCTGGGTTCTCATGTTACAAGCTCAGGTATGTTCCCTTGGGCCGGCTCCCATCCCCCGATGCAGACCATCCTAGTCACACTCCCCTGTCAGCATTCACACACCCCAGCAAGAACAGTCCCAGTTCGTCACATCTCTCCCCCCTTCGAGACCGAACTGAGCAGGGTCACTTTAGCCAGTGACCCGGGGAAGTTCGAACCTACCCCCGTTCCCGTGGATGCCCCCGCATCCCTCCAGTTCCTTGGTGAGAATTACACCAGGCCCCTCCAGTTCCACGCCCCCCCTTAGGTCGGGGGTGCTTGATGGCACTCGCAGTTCGCATGTGGGAAGGTTTATGCGGCCTGTGCCCTTTTCCCACCCCCATACCTCTGGGGTTCCAACTGGGCTGTGGTCTTCTCCCAGCGCTCCAGTCTGGAGGTCTGTGCTTTGGGCTCTCTTGGTTTAGAGCCGCCCTTTTAACCTTGGCCACCCTCTGGAAAGGATCCTTTATGCTGGGCAAGGGTCCTAAAGCTCTTTTCCCCTTGTCCCAGGCCTTCCTCCCCCTCTGACAGGGGTCACAGGATCCGCAGTACTGTCGGACAGTAACAAAGACCCCAGGCCAGTAAAAGCTCCGTAGCAGCCTCTGCTGGGTACGCCAGGTTCCCTGGTGCCCTGAGAGGGGAATGTCATGGGCCCGGCACAGCAGCTGGCGGCGATACTTCTGGGGTACCACCAGCTGCCTCCTGATCCCCCCTGACTCCATTTTCCCTGGGGGAGCCCATTCTCGGTACAGGAACCCCTTCTCCCACAGGAACCTTTTCCGGCCACCTCGTTCCATGGTCTGTACCGCATTGAGGTCGGCCAGGTCCCTTATCTTCCGCAAGGAGGGGTCTCTCTGTAACTCGGCCTGGAACTCAGCAGCTGGGACAGGGATGGCCACCTGCTCTTTCTCGCCCGCTGGGTCCGAAGCTGCAGCCTCCCTGAGCCGCGTCCCTGGGCGTTCCCTCCCCACCAGGTTAGGGTCCTGCGCCTCAGGCAAGGCACCCCCCCCAAGGCCAGGGCGCAGGGCCCCTCGCCGGCTCTGACTGCGGGTCACAACCAGTGCCTTTTGGGGGTTGCTTGGCCAGTTCTCCAGGTCCCCCCCCATCAATACCTCAGTGGGCAGATACGGGTGTACCCCCACATCCTTGGGGCCCTCCTTGGCCCCCCACTTCAGGTGTACCCTTGCCACGGGCACTTTGACTGGTGTTCCGCCCACCCCCGTCAGGGTCAGGTAGGAGTTGGGCACCACCTGATCTGGGGCCACCACCTCGGGCCGGGCCAGCGTCACCTCTGCGCCCGTATCCCAGTATCCATTGACCTTCCTCCCATCCACCTCCAGGGGAACAAGGTACTCTCTCCGGAGGGACAGCCCCGCGCCCACCGTATAAACCAAAAACCCTGAGTCTGGGGCATCCAGCCCCCTAGAGGAGCTGGCCTGGGGCCCTTCTCTCTCTTGAGCAGTTGATAAGCTGCCAGCCCCTCTTGCGTGAGAAGCCTGCCCCTCGTCCGTCTGGGCCTCTACCAAGTTAACCCTATGCGGGTTCGGTCTGCTCAGTCTGTCCTTGAGCTTGGGGCACTGGGCCCGAACGTGGCCTCTTCGGCCGCAGTAATAGCAGCTCATGTCCTGTGGGTCCCCTCGAGCCGGTCGGTTGTCCCTGACGCTGGGCATTCCCCGTGGGAGGGGATTCCCCATATTCCCTCTTTGGGAGGTCCCAGGGTGACTCTCTCTCTGCATCACGGCGGGCCTGTTCCTTTGGGGCTCCTCCCTGCCACCCCCTGACCGGCTCTTTACAAACTCATCAGCCAGCTGCCCGGCGTGTCGCGGGTTCTCTGGCTTTCTGTCCACCAACCACAGCCTCAGGTCGGATGGGCACCGCTCATACAGTTGCTCCAGTACCAGCAGTTTAATCAGGTCCTCCTTCGTCTGGGCCCCACCAGCCCACTTGCTGGCGTATCTTTCCATGCGGACGGCTAGTTGCAGATATGAGATCTCAGGGGTTTTATCTTGACTCCGGAACCTTCCCCGGTACATCTCAGGAGTCAGCCCAAACTCACGTAGCAGGGCCTTTTTGAATAGTTCGTAGTCCCCTTTCTCTGCCTCTCCCAGTTGGCGGTACAATGCCACAGATTTGGGGTCCAGTAAGGGGGTAAGGACCCGGAGTCTGTCCGCGGGATCAACCCGGTGCAGCTCGCAGGCCGTCTCAAAGGCCTCCAGGAAGTCATCCATGTCCTCCCCCTCCTTGTATGGGGCCATGATGCACTTATCAAAGCTCCGTGCAGTCCTGGGTCCCCCCTCACTCACCGCAGCCGGGGGTTCGCTGCCCCTCAGTCTCGCCAGTTCCAGTTCATGCTGACGCTGTCTCTCATTCTCCTGTCTCTGTCTCTCTTCATGCTGACGCTGTCTCTCATTCTCCTCCCGTTCACGCTGATGCTGTCTCTCTTTCTCCTCCCGTTCATGCTGACGCTGTCTCTCTTTCTCCTCCCGTTCATGCTGTCTCTGTTGTTCACGATCCTCCAGCTCCCTCAGTTTTAGCTCTTTCTCCCATTCCAGCCAATTCCGCTCCCCGGATGCCGAACGTCGCCGGGAGGCTCCTCTGCTGGCCGGCGGGCTTCGCCGGGGGGACCCCCTGCTGGCCGGGGGGGTCACGGCGCCTTCGGTATTTGCTGGGCTCCTCCCCACCCTTCCCCTAGGCATAGGAAGGAGGGGTCTCGGGAAGCCCTCAGCAGCCGGCTGACCACTCCCAGCTGGGACAGACACTGGTGCCTGCGCTGCATTTGCCAGGCTGCTTCCCTGAGACACAGGGATCAGTTCATTCGCGCGATCTTCCGCCTCCAGCCGGGCAATGAGCTGTTCTTTGGTGAGCCTCCCAATTCGCAGCTGCCTCTGCTTGCACAGCTCCACCAGGTCGCTCTTAAGCCGCTTGGCATACATCTTCCTGCTGGCCACTCACCGGCCTGTGTGCTCACAGCTCCCCACAGTTCCCAGGGGGACCCCTAGTGTGCCAGCCCTTCTCGAGGTCACCACCTCTCTGCCAGGGTCGAGCTGCAGACTCCTCCGCCCCTGGGACCACTCGCTGCGATCCCCCCGGGGGACCCTGTTACTGCAAAAGTCCTTCTCGCTGGTCACACATTCCCAGGGGTAATAACCGTCTCTCTCTCACTCTTCAGCACGCCTGGTCCCCGTCAATCCCCCTTCGTTTTACTGCTCCCCAGTCACTTACTGCAGGAAGCGCCGTCCACGGGGTGCAGTAGATCCCACCGCTGCCACCAGTTGTCACGGAGTATTGGGGGACTCAGGGCCCTGCACCCCCGGCTTCCTGCGATTCACCATGACTCTCAGCCAGCCAGTAAAGCAGAAGGTTTATTTGGATGACAGGAACACAGTCCAAGACAGGTCTTGCAGGCACAGACAACAGGGCCCCCCTCAGTTAGGTCCAGCTTGGGGTCCCAGGGCATCCCAGCCCCCCCCCCCCTTTGGGGGGTCAGAGCCATCTCTGCCTCCCAGCCATCTCTCCAGCCTCCTTCCAGCCTGCTTCCAGCCTGCTTCCAGCACTCCCCTTCAGCGACCCCTCCCACAGCCTTTGTTCAGTTTCCCGGGCCCCGGAGTCATCTGACCTCCAACCCCCTCCTGGGTTCTCATGTTACAAGCTCAGGTATGTTCCCTTGGGCCGGCTCCCATCCCCCGATGCAGACCATCCTAGTCACACTCCCCTGTCAGCATTCACACACCCCAGCAAGAACAGTCCCAGTTCGTCACAGAGAGACTCCAGGAGCTCCGTCTGCTTAGCCTAACAAAGAGAAGGTTAATGGTGACTTGATCCCGGTCTTCTAAGTACCTACCTGGGGAACAAGTATCTGCTCAGGACTCTTCAGGGTAGCGGACAGAGGCCTTACACGATCCAGTGGCTGGAAGCTGAAGCTAGACACATTCAGGCTGGAAATAAGGCTCAAACCGTGAACAGTAATTAGCCGTTGGAACAACTCGGCAAGGGTCATGGTGGAGTCTCCATCCCTGGCAATTTTCAATCCCGATTGGATGTTTGTCAGAGGGATCTGCTGGAGCTGAAAGCAGAATGAATTCCGGGCAGGTCTCTGGCTGGGTGATCCAGGGGGTCAGACTAGAAGATCACAAGGGTCCCTTCTGCTATTACTCTAATGAATTCCAGCTCTTAATCTAACCGGAGAGGAGGGGTGATATGGGGGCTGCGTAGCCATGTGACTGTAGCAACCTCAGGGCATGTGCCGATTCCAGCTGCCCCGCCTCTTCCTTCTCTACAGGATCCACTACCCCCTCCCGCTGCCCTACGTGGGCAAGCCAGACCCTGTAGCGCTGCAGAAGGTCATCAGGGAGCTGAAGGAGGAGCTGGCCGGGCTGAAGGCCAAACCAGGCAGGGACTTCCGGGACGCGGAGATCCGCCGGCTGCGGGACGAGTGAGTGAGCGGCGGGGCTGGGTGACGGGAGCCTCGGCGTTGAGCTGATTCCTCCCCCCAGGCTGTCTCAAGCACCTACCCCTGGGGCGCAGTGAGCTGTCCCAGCCGATCCACTAGTTAAAATAAAAAATATAGGGAGATATACCTATCTCGTAGCGCTGGACGGGACCTTGAAAGGTCATCGAGTCCAGTCCCCTGCCTTCAGCAGGACCAAGTACTGTCCCTGACGGCTTTATTTTTTTTTTGCCCCAGATCCCTAAATGGCCCCCTCAAGGATTGAACTCACAACCCTGGGTTTAGCAGGCCAATGCTCAAACCACTGAGCTGTTGCTCCTCCCGTATAAGAATACCAGCTCAATGCTTCAGACTGACGCCAAGGGAGGAGAGGGGTCTGGGTATTACTACAGAGGGCCTGGGAGCCAGGACTCCTGGGTTCTGTTCTGGGCTCTGCCATTGACTCATTGGGTGACCTGGAGTAAACCACGTCTCTCTGTGACTCAGTTTCCCCTCTGTAAAACGGGGCTTATCGTCTCATCCCGGCGAGTCTAAGTGTGAATTAATGTTTGTCCAGTGCTCTGAGGTCTGCTGCCATAAGGGGATTCGCTCTATACAGTAAGTGTCGTGTCACAGCGCCT
Source organism: Chrysemys picta bellii (assembly GCF_011386835.1). Taxonomy (NCBI): domain Eukaryota; kingdom Metazoa; phylum Chordata; order Testudines; family Emydidae; genus Chrysemys; species Chrysemys picta. The sequence goes on from NC_088807.1 coordinate 6,123,669, forward strand.
CCTACTGGCAGTGCCGATCCCTTGCATCCGTCTCTGCCACTGCGCCCCCTAAGCCCTGCCTGTGCGTGTCTCTGCCTCCCCAGGCTGGGCCGGGTGCTGGAGGAGAAGCAGGAGGTGGAGTCGGCCCTGCTCGGGCTGCAGGAGGAGCTGAAACTCTGTAGCAAGAGCAGCGCCGGGAAGGAGGTGAAGATCCTGAAGAAGATCGTGCAGAGCCTGGAGGAGGAGCTGCTGAAGGAGCGAAGCAAGCACCAGCGAGCGGCCAACAAGCGCCTGCAGGAGAACCGGCAGCTGGCTGACGAGGTGGGGTAGTGAACCCCCCGGCTGGGTCCTGGCACCAGTGTAACCCCTCTCCCTCCCCATCAGGTGATGGTGTAACAGCCACGCCCAGCCTGGCGCTGGTGTACCAGCCTCCCCACACGCCTCCTGGTGTGACAACCCCTTTTCTCTTCCTCCGGCCCGGCCCCCCATAGACCAGAAGTCAGGACTCCAGATTCCTCACCTAGAGCTTCCTAAAGGCGAAGATCTGAAGGAGAGACAAACCTTGGTGGAAGCCGCATGGGAGGGGAGTGGGGTCTAGTGGTCAGAGCAGGGGGGCTGGGAATTAGGACTCCTGCGTCCTAGCTCCAGCTCCAGGAGGGAAGTGGGGTTAGAGCAGGGGGGCTGGGCGCTAGGGCTCCTGGGTTCTAAACCTGACTCTGCCACTGACTGATTGCGTGACCTTAGGCGAGTCGCTACCCCTCTCGGTGCCTCGGTTATTTTTTTTACAGTGCAAATATTTGTAGTCAAAAATAATATCAAGTGAACACTTTGTATTCTGGGTTGGAACTGAAATCTATATATTTGAAAGTGTAGAAAACATCCACAGGTATTTAAATAAGTGGTATCCTATTATTGTTTAACAGTGGGATTAAAACTGCGATTAATTTTTGTAATCGTTTGACAGCCCTAGTAATAATTATTACCCTGAGATCTTCCATAGCACCGTACCCCCGAAGATCCCAAAGCCCTTGGCTCTCTATACAGGGCTCACTTGCCCACCCCTGAAATGCAGCCACCTCTGGGGTGGAACGTGGCAGCTGTTTAACACAACACCATGGCACCCCAGTTCAGGTCAGGAAGCGAAGGGGAATGTTGCTGGCAGTTACATAGCCGTGCCCAGATTCCATTGTCCGGCTGGGCTGCAAGCCTGTCTGCTGGGTCGATTTCCTGGGCCCGTTCCAGAGCATGTCCAGCAGCTGAAGCAGTGAGATTTCTTCCCCTTCCTTGCAGCTGGCGGAGGTGAAAGCGTCGGAGAGGAGCCTCCGTGTCCGAGTGAAGAGTCTGACCAACGAGCTGGCCTTATACAAGAAAGGGTGAGGGACGCCAGCTGCTCTAGGCTGGATCAGGACTGTGGGGGGGTTGAAGCAGATGCTTTTCATTCACCTGTCTAAGGAGCCTGGCCCCTCTGTCGACACTCGATCCCAGGTTTTGCCCATTGGTCTTTAAATACTGGTCCCCTGGTGTTAGCAGATCACTGATACTACAGAGGAAGGCTCAAACCCCCATAATGCACTTGGCTAATTGGGTGACGTTGATAGATTCCTTCCCGCACTCTGCAGGGATCGTAATATGTCCTGAAACATGAGATCTCCTGGTAGGGGACAGGGGAAGGAGGATGGTGACATCAGTCCTTACCCACGGCCGTCTTGAAGGGTCAGTGGGGCTTCTGCAGGGCAGAGCCAGTCCCGGTGGCTGCATCTTTTTGATGGCACCTAGGGACACAGAATGTAGGTCCCGCTTGTGAGCTGGGGGATTGTGTCCTGGAAAGCAGTCACTCTGAAAAGCATCAAGGGGCCATGGTGGGAACCAGCTAACCAGGAACTCCCAGGGCGATGCTGGGGCTAAGCGGGGAGCGTGACCCTTGGTGGTATAAGCGGGGGGATGTTGAGGAGGAGTGGGGCGGCAGTGCTACGTCTGTATCCAGCATTAGAGAGCCCATCACTGGAGCACGGGTCCCATTCTGGTGTCCGCACATCCAAAAATTAGACAGGATTCGGAAAGCGCCATGAGAACGAGCCAAGGGCTGGGAAACCGGCCTGTGAGCATGAGACGGAAGGTCCTGGATCTGTTTAGTTTAGCCCCGAGACGGTTCAGAGGTGACGCGATCCCGGTTTGTCATCACCTCCCTGGGCAGGTATGACAAGCCGCTGGGGTTCCCAGAGCGGTGAGTTACTGTGTTATCCCTCTTGGCCTCAGCAAGTGGGAGTTTTGCTGCTGCTAAACTGTGTTTGCTCCCTGGCACGCTGGCATGTCTGCCCTGCCAGCAAACTCACCCGGGCTCTGCCAGTGAACCCCCATTCCCAGGTTCCTAAGAGACGTCTCTCTGCAGCGCCCCCTTTCCTCCTTACTGGTATGTTCACAAAACCTTACACAGCCGCTTGTTACCTTACTGGGGTTAACAAACCCTGTTTCAATCCAAGCTCTGAGCTGGGTTATGGGAAAAGTAAAACAGGTGGATTAAGACAAGGACACAGGTTTAAGTGATACCAAGTATAAGGCAAAGACACAAATGGTTCCAAAGAAACAGAAGTAAAAATACGCTTCTAAGACTTCAGTCTAACTTAAGCAACTAAAGTCCTTTGTTCAAGAAGTTTTCTCACCCGTCTTCCTTCAGCCTGGCTGCCCAAGTTCTCTCAGTAACCCTTGGGAACCTGCTCTTCGCAGAATAAGCCCAGACATCGTTTCTCTGCTGGGACATAGATGCCAGGCTGTCTTCTCCCTGCTCGTTAGCTTTGTTTACCTCATATGTATATGAACGTGTGTTGCCTCTGCCCGGCCACCAGGCTGGTCAGACAAGCAAATACACGTTCCTTTGTCTTAGGGCAGATTGGGCTTACGCATTGCTTGCCAAACACATTTTCGGGACGTTGTTCTAATGCACTTTGATAACCCTTCGTGCCCCCACCACACCCTGGTTTTCAGGACCAGCGCGTTACCAGTTTGTGCGTGATACCTCCCATGGCACCATTTCAATACAGATCACCTGGTCTGTGCAGTGAGTTTGTCAGGGCTGGCGAGAGCTGCCGGCACAGAGCAGCGAACCAGTGGCACAGGGGGACTTTCTGAGAGTGGAGGCTCTTCAGTCCAGCAGACAAAGGCAGAAACAAGATCCATGGCTGGAGCTGAAGCTCGACAGATTCAGGCTTGAAATAAGGCGCCAGTGTTTAACGGGGAGGGGAATTGACCATTGGAACGACTGACCCTGTGTTGGGGATAGGGAGTGCTCCGGGGCTTGGAGACAGTGGACATCTCTGCTCTAGCGCGACTGTCAGATCTGGGCTGGATGCAGGGATACCTGGGGGGATTCTGTGGCCAGTGTGATGCAGGAGGCCAGATTGGATGACCCGAACGTCCTTCACGTTCAGGACTGACTGCTCCCTCCTGTTTTTCCAGGCGCTTGACCCCCACCGGCCCATCCCCTCAGAACCGAGCGGCGTCCTCCCGCGGCTTCAGTCACGCTGCCCCGGGCCGGAGCAGCGCTGCGGCCATGGCCCGAGCGGAGCGGCGCTCTACCTCCGGGGAGCGCTCCAACTCCCGGGAGCGTGGCGGGGCCTGGCCGACAAACCGGCCACGTTCCACGTCCAGAGAAGGGCGCGGCGGGAGCCAGACCCGCCTCCCTCGCCAGTCACCATCACCCACAGGTGAGGGGGTAGGAGAGGAGCCATTGGGCAGGTCCCCTGCCCAGATCACAGGGCCTGGGGACCCTAGGTTGGCCTTGAACACTGTGGGAATGCCCTGTCTCCGACAGAGATGTCTCCAGGCAAGGTGAGAACCTTGGTCACATGCAGTGATGTGGGGGAGGTAGCAATCCCCTCCCCCCCACTCCAGTCCCTGCAGCTGAATCCTGAACAGTTTGGAGGGGCGGGGAAGGGTCTACCCAGCCCTTCTCCTCCAGGTGGCTGGTTCCGAGCCAGTTCTCGCTGTGATGCCCAGCGTGCCGGGCCTTGGTGTTCAGTGTGAGATGAGATTTGGGGGCTGGGGCCTCAGCCCAGCTCCTAGCCAGCCGGGGTGGGGTCCACCTCAGGCAGCCCCCGGTCAGCAGCCTCGGCCGACAGCTGAATAGACCAGGGGGACCAAACTCCCGTCTTGCCCCGTCAAGATGGGGAGGGGATGGTGTTGAGGAGGGTTGGGGGGGGCTCGCCCCGCCGTTGCCCGTGCTGTGCCCATTCTGGGAATGGAGACCATCTGTCCCCAGGGCTCTTGTTTCCTCACCCTGCACTGCGGGGTGATCAGATCCCAGGTGTGGCAGCAGCAACCCGCGCCCTTGACCCCGCTGCCGGTCTCCCCTTTCCCAGGCACCCGGCCGCCGCGCTTCGACCCCACGGCCTTTGTGAAGGCCAAAGAGCGGAAGCAGAAGGAGGCTGAACTGAAAAAGTAAGTCCCCCGCCCCCCACCCCCCGAACTGCCGAAGATCAGGGTGTCCCTGGGGGATGTACGGGGTCACGTGTTTCCACCTCTAGCCGCCACGTTCAGTGGCCCCCGTGCTGCCTGGGAAGCGGACTTTTGCCAGCGCTCTGGTGGGCACTGCCCCCCCCCCCGCCCTCTCCGAATCTGAGCCCTTCCACCATCCTTGGGGAGGGCAGGGTGTTGGTGCCACAAGGGTTAATCAGGAGGCGTTGACACGGCTCCAGTGGCAGGAACGCCAGATGGTATCTGAAACTCACCGAGATCTTGGAGCCCCAAGGCCCATTTAAGGATCCTGGCCTGTTTAGCAAGGGCGGGGGCGTCAGCCTCAGGGTCCCAGTCCCCTGCTTCCCTCCGGTCCCCCTGTGGTGTCCCTTCCCTTCCTGCCACGAGCTGCATGCCTGCTGCTGCGCTGCACCCAAGAGGTGGCTGCATTTCAGGGGCGGGCAGCCTGTTTTGGCAAGGAATCTTCAGGTCGCGAGATGCCTGCTTCTGTGCATAACCCTCTTCCCTTGGGCGCAGCCAGCGACGGGTCCGGCGGGGCGCGGGTGATGCGCCGCCCGGCAGCTGGGGCCGCTCCAACTCCCGGGGCCTGGCAGCCTTCAGCGGAGACAGCCTGGGCAGGAGTCACGGACGCAGCTCGTCGGGTACGTCCTGGGACCGGGAATGTCTCCGGGGTGGGTTACTGCACTGGGCTTGCCACTGCCTGGGAGCCCCATGGCCACGTCCCCCAGCCCCTGGGCCATCCCTTCTCCGGGGACCAGCTGATGGCTGGAGCAGGTGTTGGGAGAGTCCGTGCTTCCCCGTTGTAGGAGTGTGGTGGTTTGTGTGTGGAAGGGTTTGGGGGCCAGGGATGCTGGTTTGGGGACCCCCCCAAGGACTGAGCTCCCCTTTACTGTCTCCCACTCCCACAGCGGAGAGCTTCCGCAGCCGGCGCTCTTCAGCAAGCTCGGGCAGTGAGGCGGATGATTACTCCGAGCCAGTACCCCTAAGGTAACGAAATCACAATCTTCTACTGGGATGGGAGAGCAGGGGGGCTGGGAGCCAGGACGCCTGGGTTCTCTCCCGGGCTCTGGGAGGGGAGTGGGATCTAGTGGTTAGAACAGGGGGCTGGGAGTCAGGACGCCTGGGTTCTCTCCCTGGTTCTGAGAGGGGAGTGGGATCTAGTGGTTAGAGCAGGGGGGCTGGGAGCCAGGACGCCTGGGTTCTCTCCCTGGCTCTGGGAGGGGAGTGGGATCTAGTGGTTAGAGCAGGGGGCTGAGAGCCAGGACGCCTGGGTTCTCTCCCTGGCTCTGGGAGGGGAGTGGGATCTAGTGGTTAGAGTAGGGGGCTGGGAGCCAGGACGCCTGGGTTCTCTCCCTGGTTCTGAGAGGAGAGTGGGATCTAGTGGTTAGAGCAGGGGGCTGGGAGCCAGAACTCCTGGGTTCTATCTTGCTTCGGCAAGTCATTTTGACCCAACTTTTGAGACGTGATCTCTGATTTGGGGCCTGATTATTGGAGGGTTGAGCAACCACAGCTCCCATTGCCTCCGGTTAGAGCGCAGGCCACTCGGCAGGTGTGCACGCCACGCTCGGGGCGCCGAGGGTGGGCACCCGCAGTTGGAGGCCTCTCTTGGAAGCTGGGCCTGTCCTCTGTGCGCCAGGCCTTCCTGGGGGGTGGGAACTGGTGGCTGTGGGGACTCCGGAGATGCCAGCGACTGGAGATTGACGCCTGGGGGCACGGGAGCTGGCTTACCCCGGAGCTGCCACGGTGGGGCCCTGGTGCCGCATAGGGAGGTGTCTGAGCGGCACGGCTCCCAGGACAAGTGCCTGGCCTCTCCAGCATAGCGCACCCCTGCTAGCCACGGGAGCAGGGATCCGAGCCTCCAGGGCACTAACTGGCGGAGTGCTGCCCCATCACCGCTGTCTTGTTCCCTCTCTCCGGCAGGGGCAGGCGGCGGGCCCCCCGAGGCAGGAAGCCCTTGAGTTCTTCCTCCTGGAACGGCCCCAGCGGGGTAAGTGGTTCTTTGTCAGGGCACCTCTCAACTAGCCTGGGTGGGAGTTTAGCCGGGGCCTGGCCCTGACTGCTGCAGCCGGGGATCGGGGACGGGCCGTGCTGCAGCCGGGGATCGGGGACGGGCCGTGCTGCAGCCGGGGATCGGGGACGGGCCGTGCTGCAGCCGGGGATCGGGGACGGGCCGTGCTGCAGCCGGGGATCGGGGACGGGCCGTGCTGCAGCCGGGGATCGGGGACGGGCCGTGCTGCAGCCGGGGGGGCCCTCCGGGCAGCAGGCATCTTGCCCCAGATCCCCATGTGCGTCAGGCGAAGATGGCTGCCCCCGGGGCCGGCGTGGCCTGTTCTCTGTGGGGGCAAAGTTCATGCTGGAGCCCCTGGGTCTCTCCCTGCTGAGAGCCACTGGCTGGGGACATGATTCCTCACTGCTCCATGGGGTGCTTCAGCCAGAGGGGGGCCACGCGGAGACAAAGGGTTCCCTTCCCCTCCTGCAGGAAGCCGGCTCAGTGCTCCAAGTCACCGCTGGCCGGGAGAGGCTGGGGCCGTGGGGTGCGCCGGGGTCTCCCACCCCACCCAGTGTCCTCAAGGCAGCACCTCTGCCTTCAGTGCTAAATGACCTGGAGTACGTCAGAGAGCACGGGGCGAGTCTGGGAAATGGAGACCGAGGGGAGGGGGAGGGGCTGTGATGAGGGAGGGGCCTAGTGGTTAAAGCAGGGGTTGGGTGCCTGGACTCCTGGGTTCTATCCCTAGCTCTGGGAGGAGAGTAGGATCTCATGGTTAGAGCAGGGGGCCAGGACTCCTGGGGTCTATCCTCAGCTCTAGGAGCGGAGTGGGGTCGCATGGTTAGATCAGGGGGCCAGGACTCCTGGGTTCTATCCCTAGCTCTGGGAGGGGAGTAGGATCTCATGGTTAGAGCAGGGGGCCAGGACTCCTGGGTTCTATCCCTAGCTCTGGGAGGGGAGTGGGGTCTAGTGGTTGGAGCAGGGGGCCAGGACTCCTGGGTTCTATCCCTAGCTCTGGGAGGGGAGTGGGGTCTAGTGGTTAGAGCAGGGGGGCTGGGAGCCAGGACAGCTGGAGGCTGTTCCCACCTCTGCCGCTGACTTGCTGTGGTCCAGAGCCCAGGTGTCCCGTTTCCCCAGCACCCTGGGAATACATGTGTCAGCAGGGAACAGGACTCTCCCAGTCAGCGTCTCCGATAGCCCTGGTAATTGCTGGCTGAAGAGTGGCACTGGCTGGGACGGGGACAGGCCGGGGGGGGACCCAGCTGGGCAGCCCAGAGGAGACGACCCTGCAGCTTTCTCCTCTCCCTGCAGGCTCCTCGAGCGGATGCCGGGCGCAGGAAACGCCTGGCCAGCACCCCCACCGCGAGCAAGCGAGCGGATAAAGGTGAGCTGGTTAGGAAGAGGGCTGTGCTGCAGTGTGGGCCCAGCAGGGGGCGCTCTCCCCTTGCAGTCAGTGCTGACCCTAGTGTCCTGTCATGGCATGTCATCTGGGTGGCTCATGTCACTCAGTTTGTCCCCACCACGGTTACTGAGGCCTCTGGCCCTTTTCCCATGAGCCGGGCTCCTAACCCCCGTGTGCTGCCAAATTCCATTTGCCCCGGAGCTTCGCTGCACAAGCTACTTTCACTCTCACCCCCGATATAAACAGCTGCCACGCTCCGCCCCAGAGGTGGCTGCATTTCAGCACCAGGCAAATCCTCCTGGAGCAGTCCAAGGTTCTCTGCAGATTATGGTTTCTTCGATCCCTGCTCACGTGCCCTGTCTTCCCCCCCAATCTCTCCTCCCTCAGAAGTTCCCTCTCCATTCTTGGCTCCCCTCCGCCCGGCCTTGAGCCCTCTGATCCTGCTCACAGGGCTGGAGAGAGGTCCCCTATTGAGCAGTTCCCCACTCCTGTGGCTGTGGCGCTCGTGGTCCCGGCTGGCCCGGGGACCGGGGACTAGAGTGCGGGACTGGCCTGGCGATCGCAGGGCCCAGCCGACAAATGCTCGTCTCCTCCGACAGAGAACCTGTACGATGAGCCATCGGCCGACCTGTCCGAGATCGACGCCCGGCTGCAGGCCCTGCAGGAGTACATGAACAACCTGGACACCAGGACGTAGCCAGCGGAGTGTGGGAGCGGGAGGGCTGGCACGTGGCCCAGGCTCGGAGCCCTCCACGCTGCTCGCAGGGGGACCTGGAGAGGTGGGCCAAGCGACCAGGCCTTGGAGCCCTCCCTGCCGCTCCCATGGGGCCGAGCCAAGACCTCTCTTCCCCCACAGGGACTCTTTGCCCTGCTGTCTCTGGGCTCTACTCCAGGCTGGACAATAGAAGATTAGCAAGGTGGAGCTTTGGGAGAGGGGGCTCAAGATCTTAGTTCCCCCCCTAGCTTGTTCCCATCAGAAATCCCCACCCCCACGGGCTGGACAGAAGGCAGGTGGCTTTGTAGTTATACCCAAGTGCCCAGGAGCAAAGGATCATGGGACATTTCCTCCTGGGAGTGACTCCCTTCACATTGGTGGCAGCTAGGGGGCGCCTGCCCCACTTTGGCTTGTGGATTTCTGACCCCTCAGGGAAGGGGGGGGGGGGCCTGTGGAGTGGAGGGTCCTATGGAGAACTCTGAGCTCAACAGGCTGATGGGACCCTCTTCCAGCCCCCCCCTTCTCTCTCCTGTTTAGCTCAGTTTTAGCAGCCTGGGCCGGCCTTGGCCTCTCAACGCCGACAGCACCGAGCTGGGCTGAGAGGATCCTCCGGGCCCCCTCGACCCGCCCTTGGGCTGCTGAAACCCCCGGGCGGATCTCAGCCCTTCACAGCTGCAGCCTCGGCGCCTGACCATCCCCCACGGGCAGCTTCCCAGCTGTTCCAACCTCACAGCAGAGCCCCTGGGAGGCTGGAATCCTGCGATCCGTGGGGAGGGGGCAGCCTCTTAACACGGAGGCCAAGCCAGCTCGAGACAGGGGCTACCCCAGAAGCTGTGGCACGGTCCGATCTTGCCAAGCCCTCTCCCTGCACCAGCCGCTCCCAGTTAACCACGTCCCACCGGGGCGGGATGCCTTGCGGCCAGTTTGCCTGCCTGGGTGGGCAGCTGCCCTGCGCTCGATCCCCTGGTCAGAGCACCCGGGAGGGACACGGCAGTGAAACGAGCGAACTGTTCAGTCTCTGGCCGTTCCAGTGGCTTGAACGACTTTTAACGCTGGTGCGCGAAATCTCCCGCGTCTCGGCGGCTGAGGGAGCGTCCCCTGCGCTCCCCCTCATCTGCTTTTGTGGCAGCACACGGGGCTTCGGGAGACCTGGCCATTGGTCCCTCAGCTGCTCTAAGCCCCCTGCCTGATTCATTGGCCTGGAGGAGCCTCCGACCAGCTCAGCAACTGGGCATTCAGCTGTTAGAGCTAAAAGGCCCATGGCCAGAGTCTCCCTCAGCAGCCCTGTCTGCTATGGGATCTGGTCCCTTCGCTCCAAGGTCAAGCCAGTAGCTGCATCCACAGTGCTGGCTCCTGAGCGGTATCTGGTTCCTCTCAGTGCCCCGGTGGGCGGCAGGTGATTGTGCTGTGATCCTGTGTGCGCCCCATCCCCCCACGTGCTGTTCTCTGCTGTGTTGTGTGATGATCCCTGTTGTAAATAAACCTTTCTAACTTCCTGCCGGCTGCTGATCCCCTCCCATGCCTCCGCTCTGCCCTGCGCCAGCGAGGGGGGGGGGGATGGAACTTGGCTCATGCCACCAAAGCTCCGTCCCTTGAGCCAAAGGAGAATCGCCATCGGCTGGGAACAGTAGAGGGGATGTGACACACAGCAGGCTAGTTCTCGTTCTGCTTAACCGTCTGCAAAGGGTTAGTGAGGGCTAGTGAAAGTTAAAGGCTTGGAGCCCAAAGCACAGTGAGCCTTCAGCCTGTCCTGTGGGAGTGGGAGTCAGCCCCCGGGGCTGTGGTTTTGTGACAGGGATGCAGGCTTGGAACCACCATCCTCTATCGTGGCTCCATGTTACTGAGAAACCTGCCGCCTAGCGAGACACCCAAGAAGCTCGATCTATTTAGTTTAGCCAAGGGAAGGGTTGGACTTGGAGGTGACTTGGTTTCCCAGTTTGTCTGCACTCCATGGGGAGAAGATTTCTGAGAGTAGACGGCTCCAACCCAGCGGACCAAGGCAAAATGGGATCCAATGATGGGAGTTGACACAAGACAAATTCCGAGGGGACATTTTTAATAATGAGGGTGATTAACCATTGGAGCAATTCCTCCGGGGGGAAGGGGGATTCTCTCCATCATGACTGAGCACGTCTCAAGTTCTGCCCTAGCTCGACCACCAGCTATGGGCTGGCTGCTGGAATGGCTGGGTTGGGGTTCTCCGGCCTGGGGTCTGCAGGAGCTCAGACTGGGTGATCACCGGGTTTCTTTCTGGCCGTGGTCTGTCTCCTCCTATATTTCAAATACCGCAGAGCAGCAGTGGCTAGAGATGGCCAAGTGGGGCTGGGCCTGAGAAGGCAGCGGGGTGTGGCTGACGAGTGGGGGGGGGGGGGGGAGATTCCATTCAGGTCAAGCAACATGTTGATCATTTAATTACTTTGAAAATTATTTATGCTTATCCATGCTACAGGACTCTACATTTACAAAACGCTTTCCAGACCGCTAAGCCTCATGACCGCTGTGTTGGGGTGGCACTTTACAGACGGGGAGGCAAGGATGCCCCTGGTTTAGATTTTTTTCTGATAAATTCACTTAAATGCAAAGTCAGTTCGAACCCAAAAAAGGAACTTTTCACCAGGAGAACGCTGCTGTGGGATGCTCTGAGAATTGTGAAGTATTTTTCACAAAAAGTTTGGAGACAAAATTGGTCCTAACCAGAGACACCGAGATTGGGGGTGTACAGAGCCGTTTAAAGGTAAAGATCTCTCTCTCCTTGCACGATGCAGGGCGTCAGCCCCTGTCACCGGACCAATTACTAACCAGGGTGATGCCATCCTACCTCTTTAAACTCCCCTGGCAGCTTCAGATCTGGTATTCTTCACTTCCTGTCCTAAACTGCGGTGTCATGTGCTTGTTATAGACCTGCCTTGTCCCTCCTTAGAGTTGGCTGCATTTTGGTGCTGGGTCGCAGTGACTCCTGATTATTGAAGGCCGTACAGGCAGGAGATTTTGCGAAGCCTTTTCTAATAAAAGGTACTAAGTGAAGGGACTGTGGGAGCGGCATGTCAAGCTGCGAGATCTGATGGGTTTTACAGTCTAAACCTGGCTTATAAATTAATGGAGATATCCCATCTCCTAGAACTGGAAGGGACCTTGAAAGGTCATCGAGTCCAGCCCCCTGCCTTCACTAGCAGGACCAAGTACTGATTTTTGCCCCAGATCCCTAAGTGGCCCCCTCAAGGATTGAACTCACAACCCTGGGTTTAGCAGGCCAATGCTCAAACCACTGAGCTATCCCTCCCTGGGCTTGGAAGGGTTAGATTTTTATCAGTAATGTCATGAAGCGTCGATTTCCGCGTACCCATGAAAAACCATTTGCACGGATGAAAATTGAAGTTTAAAGGCAACTCAAGAAAAATTCTGCTTGAGAACGCAAGTCCCACCTTAACGTGCTAAAACACGCTGTCATGCCCGTGTTAGCGGGATGCCATTTAGGTCGATTTAACTTCTTGAATCTCAGCATCTACCGTCGTTCAATCCGACAGTCCCCCCCATAACGTCCGGCAACTGCACATTTCAATTGATCCAAATCTTTACAAATGCTTAAATCTGTCTGATCCGTTCAAGTTACTTAGAAAAGGGAATTTTGACAAGCCGTTTCTAACAGATTTAGAGCCACCAGGCTTCACTGCAGTAATAAACACTGCGCCTCTCCATGGTGCTGCTGAGAACACACGCAGAGAAACCGACGGGACGTTCAAGTCCCAGGCAGCATCTGCACTGACAATTTTAGGATAATCTTCCACCATCCCTCTGGCACGGAGGTGTCCCTGTGACGTGCAGTCTGGATCCAGCCCCGGGGCTGGTGTGACGTAGAATCTCGGCTTGCACTGCAAAGAGGAAGTTTCCTACCTTCAGAGTTGCAAAGAAAACCTTCCAACCCTGGCCTGCTGTGAGTGACACAGCGACGCTGCCTGAGTCTGCAGCCAGCCTGAGCTCATCGCTCTGAGAAGGGGGAGCTGCCCTGGGCGTGACCGACACTGACTGAGTCTGCAGAGGGCCTGAGGGCTGCTCTACACTAGAAAGGTGGGTCGACCCAGCTGCGTCGGTCAGGGGTGTGAAAAACTCATACCCTTGAGTGCTGTAGTTAAACTGCTCTAAGCCCCAGTGTAGACAGCGCTAGGTTGATGAAAGAATTCTTCTGTTAACCCAGGTAGTGCTTCTGGGAGAGGCGGATTCAGTCCAGCGATGGAAGAAGATCTGGCAAGGTCAGAAATGAGCCTTGGGCCAGAGGGCCAGACAGCACTGATGTCAAAACAACTGGCCCTGCTGAGGATCTCCTAGCACTTCTCAGTGACGGCCAGGGTCACTATCCCCATTTTACAGATGGGGAGGGTGAGGCACAGAGGGGGAAGGGACTGGCTCAAGGATACCCAACAGGTGCATAAACCTTATTAATTAAATTATAGTAGCACCTGGAGGCCTAAACTGACATGAGGGCCCTGTCGCGCCGGGCGCTGCCCAGACACTCGGTGACCGAGATCAGGGCCCCGTCGGGCCGGGCGCTGCCCAGACACACAGTGACCGAGATCAGGGCCCCGACGCACTGGGCGTTGCCAGACACACAATGACCGAGATCAGGGCCCCATTGCGCCAGGTGCTGCCCAGACACACAGTGACCGAGATCAGGGCCCCAACACGCTGGGGGTTGCCAGACACGCAATGACCGAGATCAGGGCCCCATTGCGCCAGGTGCTGCCCAGACACACAGTGATCGAGATCAGGGCCCTGTCGGGCCGGGCGCTGCCCAGACACACAGCGACCGAGATTGGGACCCCGTCGCGCTGGGCGCTGCCCAGACACGCAGGCCTGGTCTACACTACAGGCAGGTCTATGTAAGGCAGCATATGTCAACCTAACCCCGTAAGCGTTTGCACTAAAATGTAGCTCCCACCGATGAAGCCCACTACGGACTTAATAATGCCACCGGGGGCCAGGGTGGGGATGGGGTCAGTTCCATTGAGAGCCTCGTGTGGCCAGACAGAGCCATCCCTGGACAGTGTGGTGGAGAAAGGAGCCGGTGTCCTGGTTTCATACAGGGACCCCTCACCCGGTGCTGAGATGCAGCTGCCTCTGGGGTGGGGCATAGAGCCCCTCCTGATACCCTTCAATTTTCTCTGTACAGTGCTAATTTGATCCCAAACACTTGTTCTTGTTCTTCTCCCTGGTCTACAGAGACACCAGCTCAGTGATGGGCTGCGTAGGGAGCCAACATTACAAGGAAGTCCATTGCTGCTTCTATAGGAATTAGCCCGTTGAAAATACGGGCAGATTTTCGTCTCAGTCCCAGCACCCCTGAGCCAGCCAGACCCCCATTGTGGGGCTGGATCAGAGCCAGCGCCCCCTAGAGGGGAAAGGCCCCATGTCCCATTCTCTAATCCTCTAACTAAGTAAAATTCCACCAAAATATAATCCCTCAAACCCCAATGCAGCCGAAGTACAAACAAAACCTTTATTCACAACCGGAAAGAACTCAACAGTTGTCAACGGTCCTCAGTTACATTAAATAACAGTTATTATGAAGCCTCCTCGGCACATAGGGACCCAGCTGATGTTCACATCCAGGGGGTCCCTTTCTGGTCCCCATCTCCCATCCTGAGGGATCCGACACTGGTCCCCTTTCAAGACAAAACACCCAATTCAACTCTTGGGCTTTCACGCCGAAGAGTTGAGGCTGTTTCTTGAGGCAAACCACATGCACAATCCCAATGCTTCAGACACCGTAACCAAAGGGTAACGCTTCGCTCCGTGGATTTCAAAGGAACAGGTTTCCTGATGAACCAGAAGGCATCTTTTGCCTCTGTTAAAAATAACCCCCCAATGCCATAACCCAACAGTAACGCTCCCTCGTGTTCATACACAGGGATCTTTGATGCATCATTCATTGTGGTCAGGTGCCACTGCTGGAATATATGTTCACATATGCAATATAATTTCCCTCCACTATACAGAGAGTTAAACAGCGAGTCTGACTTATTGCTAAAGGTGCACATATCACACACACCACATAATTTCTCTGTGCTAGATATTAAAATGGCAAATTTGATTGCAGGGCGACAATGTCGTGGTCTAATATGCAAATAATATATGCAATAGGGCAAGTTTTTATCTCCACATAGCACAACAATTATATTGCATACATGTTGAGATCACAGCAATATAATGTCTGTGCTATATGGCTCATATATGTGATATCACGTATATGTTAGATGGAATAAAGTGGTGAATTTCTATGAATGTAGCTACATGTCATATATGCAATAAGTTGTATTGAAATTTTAACTTCTACATAGCACTAGATATAGTTCTACGTGCAATATAATTGCTCTGGGATACATATGCAATAATGCAAAAAATAAATAAATATGCAATAATTAAAATATGCAACCATTCAAATTCACTATTTTAATCTCTACACATGGCACAGAAATTATTTGGGGTAGGATTATTTTGCATATAGATACAGCACAGAAAAATTATATTACTGTTATGTGTGTGTGTATAATATATATATATATCATATGCAATATAATGTCTGGGCTATATAGATTAAACTGGCAAATTTCTATTATTACATCTATATGTTACATATGCAACTAATCGTATTGACATTTTAACCTCTGTATAGCACAAAGATATAGTTCTATGTGCAATAACATTTCCCTGGAATGGGCGATTTGAATGATCGATGTACCATAAATGTAATAAGTCGACTTCTCCATTTTTTCCTTTGTAGTGCACAGAAGTTACAGTGCAGATACAACATATACAGCATATGCGATAAGTTAAATTCACTTTTTAAATCTCCATCCAGTCGAGAGAAATTGTATTGCATGTCTAACATCTGTATTTTAGCAATCAGTCAAACCCTCCACTTCACTCTCTGATTTCTGGTGTAGTTAGCAGGTTCAGTCTCACCCATGTAATCAGTACAGAGAGCTGAGTGAGTTCAAACTGGTAAATCACCCCAGACAAAGAAACGTTTCAACTTGTTCAAACAACTCAAAATCCAACGGTCTTTGCAAACACAACTTAACACTGTCAGGTGCGCCACTCTAGTAAGACTTCAAAACAGCCTGGTTCTTTGGGTGTTTTCTTAACCTAGAAAGAAAACCACAAATCTTGAAAAATTCCAAATGTGATTGATGATACAAAATCAGAGATGGGGAGGGGAGTTGGTAAAAATACATGGGATATTTAGGGTGGTTTTAAACCTAGGACTAATCCCCAGACCTCCAAGGTTAAAAATTTAGACCCTGATCTTGAAAAATTAGCCAAGAGTTAACTTGAGTGCCCTGGGTAACACATCCGCTAAGCACACGCGTAAGTATTTGCCATTTTGGGGATTTATGGAGCCATAAACCACATCGTTAATTTGCAGAATACGGGCACTCATCTGAGCTTCATTGTCTAACCTGGACATAAAAGCAAACCTTCGAGTTACTAACTAAATGATACAAACCCCCCATGATCTGGCACTCCGCTGGGGGAGAAGATATGGGATTTGGGTTTGGTGTTTAGTTTTTTTTAAACCAAATCTCGGAATGTAACCAATTAAGAGAGACGAACAAAACAGAAATTCTGGATCTCGTTTTTGTTTTTAGGCAAGTCCCGGTTTTAAACCTAATTCAACATCAAAATCTTTGGACAGAGAAAGACGGGGGTTGGGAATGGAGGATCATGGGTAGAAGGCAAGGAATGGATGGAGGATGAGAAAGAACTTGGTTATGAACAAACCAACCCTTGGCTGAAATTGTCCCCAGCTCAGTGCTGGGGCCTTTGGGCTGAGCCCAGCAGGCTGGTGGAGCTGTCAATGGAGGTTCAGTTTAACAGGAGAACCACAAGATCCCAACTTGGGAACAGACCCGAGCCTTTCCACAGCCCAGGGCTCAAGATCTGTCATTCTCCACGGCGGAGCAGGCGGGGTCTACACTCCTGGCTGTGAAATCACCAAGCTTGGCAGACACCTGGCCACATTGGCCTCCTCCTTCCGGGGGACGTGTCCCACTTTCGGCAGCGTCCCCGTGGGGCTCTCTCTCCTGGCATGGATCTGAGACGGTGCTGGACTCCCTTGGCAGGTCAGTGAAGAGGTTCTCGAGATAGCTGGAGAAGCTGCTGTCCTTGCTAGGTGGTAGGGGGGTTGTCTTCTCCTGGAGGGAGGCTGTTTGAGCCTTCGAGGCCACCTCTGGAAGAGGGGGAACCGCTGGCGCTGATTTGGGAGGCTCTCTGGACTTTTCATACTCCTTTTCCCAGTCTTCTCCTCCTTGGGAAGCTGGGAGGTTGGGTTGGGAAGACGTGGCTTCCTCCAAGACACTCCCTTGGGCGGCGGACCCCTTGTAATCCTCCTCCCAATCTTCCCTAGCGGCTTTGGCTGACTCCGTTTCCTCTGCTCCAGAGCCCCGTCTCTGCGGCCATCCGCTAGACCATCTCTTGGACTCTGGGGTGCCCCACGGGCGGCCATCTTGGTTCCGCTTCCGGGGTGCATAACCTGAGTCCTGGGCTCTTCCTGGGCCATTGCGTGAACCCCCAAGACCTGCCTTCCATGGGGCGGAGTCCACCTCGCCCCGCGGCTTCCCGCCCCCCCAGGGTCGATTGAAATCTTTCTGCCCCCCAGCTCTCCGATTCTCACCCCAGCCCCTTGGCGACGCAGACCCACGCTGATCCCATCTTGGAGAGCAGTTCTGCCCATCGGCATGGCCCCTAGACGCCTCTTGGGAACAGCTAGTGCTGCTCTGCCCCATGGCGCCACCCCCACAGCACCCCACCCAAGCCTGCCGGGCGCCATTGGGCTGCTGGGGGTTGGCACACGCCGGCTGGGGGCTGCAGCAGTAGTGTGGGTGGCACCTGCTGCCTAGTGCAAGTGGCGTAGGGCCACCGTGGCCTGTGGCCAATGGCCCTTGGCCGCCAGAGAGGGGCGTCTGGGTCCTGGCCATGCAGGCCCCCAGGAGGGCGCTGTTGAGCAGGTAGGAGAGGGCATCCAGCCGGACAGGGACTGTGATGGAGGAGAGGCCCCCGGTGGATGGGTGATCCAGGGTCCAAGGTGTGTCAGAGATGGGGCTGGGGTAGGAGGGCAGAATGGGCAGCGTCTCCAGCATGGCCTGGTTCGAGGCGGGTGGCCCTGTGGGGCTGGGCTCTCTGGGCTTGAGGGAGCTGTGTGGGGAACAGAAAAGAGTCAGAGACAGAGAGAGAGACCACCCTGTCCAACAGGAGATGGGAATTCTGGAGGGGGGGTCTGTAGAGAAAGGGGCAGTGGTCTGTATGGGGGTTCGTGAGGCATATGAATTTTGGGGGACTCTATCTGTGGGGTGAGCAGAGGGTCCGAGTAAGTGGATTTGGGTGGGTTGTGGGGATAGGATGGGTTTTCCCTGTGGGGACTGGAGGGGGGTTCCTGGCTAAGGGAGATGGGAGTTGGGGTGTTTGTGGAGGAGGTGGCCTGGCTGGGTGGGTCTGGAGGAGGGACGTCTATGAAGCTGGAAGGGGGGGTTCCCATGTGGGGCAGGGGAGTGGGGATATATGGGGCTGGATGGGGGTTCCGATGGGGGGCAGGAAGATCTCTGGGGATGGAGGGGAGGGAAGGGTCCCATGGGGGGGTCTATGGGGCTGGAAGTGGGTTCCCATGGGGGGCAGGTGGTCCACAATTGGGGGGGTCTATGGGGTGGAGGACGGGGGTCCTATGGGTGACGGGGAGGTCTACAGGGTGGAGGGGGGGTCCCATGCAGGACAGGGAGTCCCTGGCTGGGGGTCTATGGGGCTGGAGAGGGGATCCCATTGGGAGGTCTATAAGGCTGAAAGCAGGTTCCCATGGGGGTCGGGTGGTCTATGGTTGGGGGGGGTCTATGTGGTGGAGGAGGGGGTCCCGTTGGGGACTGGGGAGTCTATGGGGTTGAGGGGGGGTTCCATGAGGGACTGGAGGTCCCTGGCTGGTAGTTCCCATCAGGGACTGGAGGTTTATTGGGTGCAGGGGGGTCCCACGGGTGACTGTGGGGTTTATGGGGTGGAGGGGGTCCCATGGAGGGGTCTATGGGGTGGAGGGGGGTCCCATGTAGGGCAGGGACTCCCTGGTTGGGGGTCTATGTGGTGGAGGAGGGGGTCCTGTTGGGCACTGGGGGGTCTATGGGATGGAGGGGGGTCCTATGAGGGACTGGAGGTTTACTGGGTGCAGGGGGTCCCATGGGTGACTGTGGGGTTTATGGGGCGGAGGGGGTCCCATAGGGAGGTTTGGGGGCCCTATGGGCTGGAGGGCAGCGCCCCGCCCCTCACCCCGCGCTCTGGGCGGCCCCGCTCGGCCTCTCCATGACCGGTGATGTCGCGGCTCCGCACGCAGCAGAAACGCTCTCAGAGGCCGGGCCGGCTTGCGATACGGCGGGGCCGGGACTGGGGGCGTAGTCTCGGTTGGAAGAAAAGGGGCGGGGCTTTGAGCGAGATGGGGAGGTGCTTGGAGAAGATAGGGCGGGGTTTCTTGGGGAAGGGGCAAAGCCTGAAAATGAGGGGGAGGGACATAGGTGGGAGCAGACTATGGCTCTCCGGTATGTGGGCGGGGCCTATGCATATTTGGGGCGGGGGTTATACAGATGGGGCGGGGCCTCTAGCTACGCTGGGTAACCGGTCCCCGCACAGTACATGGGGGTCAGGCTCTGACTGCTCCACCGGCAGCTGCTCCAGCCCCCTGGGTAGTCCCCTGGCCCAGCCCCCCTGGTACCCGCCCAGCAGCAGCCATGCCCCTAGCCACTGTACCAGGGCTAGTGCGGGGCAGGACTTATCTGGCTTTTTAGGGGGCAGTGGAAAGGCCAGGATCAGGCCCCCTGGAGTGTGGGGAGAAGGATCGGGACCCCCGGGGAGGGGACTCGAGCCTTGGGCAGGGGTTAAGCCCTTACCTCACAAGAGTGGGGGTCCAGCATGCAGCAAAGTGGGGCCAGGCTGGAGTGGGGGGTAATTGCACCCCAGTCGCCCCAGCGGAGGGGCGGTCCCCCCCCCCCCGGGGGAATCTCACCCAGAATCCACCTCTTCCCCCCCACACATACAGCCAGGGGTCTCTGGGACACAGGGTAGGGAGGGTTCAAGGGGTCCCACAGCGCCTCCTTCCAGGGGCGCGCCCCTCAGTGCTGGGGAGCTCGGCTGGGATTAGCTGTCAGAGGGGAAGAGGAGACCAGGGGCTCGCCCACCAAGCCCCCCAGAAAAACATTCTTGGCTGCCGCCTCCCCGCACTGTCCAGCAGAGGGCGGCAGAGAGCAGCGCTGATTTTTCAATGACGCCCGGAGGTGAAGGGCTGGGTACTCACCCTGATGGGACATTATGTCAGGGCCTCCCAGAGGATTCAGGGGGACTGGGGCAAAGCAATTTCGGGGGCCCCTTCCATAAAAAAAAGTTGCAATACTATAGAATACTATATTCTCATGGGGGCCCCTGCGGGGCTCGGGGCCTGGGGCAAATTGCCCCACTTGCCCACCCGGGCGGCCCTGCATTATGTTTGCCAAGGTGGGGTGCGGGGTCCTGGGGCAGGGCCGGGAAGCCAGGCAGAGATAACACATTGTTGGTAAATGGGCGAAGACGATGTCTCTGATCGGTGTGTGTGCTTTAAGGAGTGTGGAAAAGCCACTGGTTCTCCTGCTTTTCGAATGAGCCGGAGCTGGGCTGTGTGTGTCCAGGGCCGGCTCTGGTTTTTTTGCCGCCCCAGGGGTGGCGGGAGGGCGGCCGGAGCCCTGGGAGGAGGGCAGTGAGCCCCGGCGGGGGCTCCGCTCTCCCCCCTGCGGCCGGGAGGAGGGCGCCGAGGGGGAGGGCGGCCGGAGCCCTGGGAGGAGGGCGGTGAGCCCCGGCGGGAGCTCCGCTCTGCCTCCGGCGGCCAGAGCGCAGGGGGCAGGGCGGCGAGAGGGCGGCGAGCCCCAGCCAGGGCTCGCCGCTCTCCCCCCGGCGGCCGGGGGGAGGGCGCCAGGGGGGAGGGCGGCGAGCCCGGCCGTGACCCTGCTCTCCCCGGGGCTGGAGCGCCGCCCCGCCCCCCTCCAGGTGCCGCCCCAAGCACAAGCTTGGTGGGCTGGTGCCTGGAGCCAGCCCTGTGTGTGTCAACAACAAAGCTGCCAAATCCAGGATCGGGTCCAGCTGCGACTCCGAGCTCTTTGAATACCGGAACTCCGGCTTCGGGGCTCGATACTCGCCAGTTCCTCCATCTCTCCCCTGGAGGGTCTCCAGCAGCTCGGCGGCGCAGCATCTGCCATGGGTCGTCTGCAATGGAGCAACATCATCTCAGCACGACAGCCAAGCGGAGGATCTTACTAGAGCTGTGTCCTCCCCGTACCGCTGTACGGCTGCGAAACACAGACACGCCGCCGCTCAGACTGGGCACAAAATACCAACGTCGTATACTGGGCGTAAAGTCGAACGACTTCATTCATAACGCAGGTGTTTATGGTCGCTCCGGTCTACAGACAGACGGTGTCTTATGCTTTTCGGCCGTGTCGTGAGAATGCCACAAGATGTTCCAGCGAATGCCGTTCTCTGGGTGGCTTGTACCATCCGGGATAAAATCCCACCGACCAAGGCGTGGCGGTGGCCCAGAGGCAGACCCCCTAGTACATGGGAGCATCAACTCTGTTCCGCTGTTGGACTTTCAGGCCGTCACGGGTGGCGGGTATCGAAGGCAGGGGAAGGCGGAGCCTCCCCAAAACCGCCTTGCATGACCCCGCCCATGCCCTGCCCCCAGGCTCCTTTCTGCTTCCCAGTGCTGCGCTGCGGGGGGGCTCTTCCCCCATGGCTGGGGCTAATGAGGGCTGGCCTGCACTCCGGGGCTGGAGGCCGCTCTGCCTGCCGGGGAGAGCGGGCACCAACCGCCCGGCGCCCTGGGGCTGGAGGAGCAGGACTGCAACCACCCGACTGGCGCGCAGGGGGGTGCACCACCCATCGGGTGCTCCAGGGCTGGGGGAGGAGGGCTATGCCGCCCACCCAGTGCGCTGTGGTGGGAGCCAGGTGTCCTGGGGCTGAGAGGGGGCCTCTGGGCTTCAGCGGGAGGGAAAGGGCCTTGGGCAGAAGTGGCAGGCCGGGGGCTAGCCTCCCCGAGTCTGTTTTTTTTTAATAGAATATCAGGATTAGAAGGGACCTCAGGAGATCATCTAGTCCAACCCCCGCTGCTCAAAGCAGGACCAATCCCCAGACAGATTTTTACCCCAGATCCCTAAATGCCAACTCAAAGATTGAACTCACAACCCTGGGTTTAGCAGGCCAATGCTCAAACCACTGAGCTATCCCTCCCCCCATGCAGGCTGTCAAGCCCTTGTGGCCCCCCCCAGGAACAGACCAAATGGCGAACAATCGCTATGGCCGACCGCTCGGCTAAGTGCTGAAGTAAGTTGCTTGGGTCGCACTCGCCGCATTTTTCTTTGTCTTAAAACCATGCTGTGGGATATTGGCGGTGGCTGCATAGGCTTGCTAGGAAGGAAGCAAACCATCCATCCGGTGCCTGGGTGAGCGGCTGGTATGGATAAGGCATTGCTATGTGTATGTTCAGTTACAGAGACTGTATGGCTGGTGTCTCCGTGAGTTGCTAGCCATTGCTCCCCCAGGAAAGGAGATAGGCTTGTCCTGGCTACCAGTCACCGCCACAGCATGCCGAGTGGTGCCTGAGGGCCTGGTTCCATCTGCTGAGGCCGTATGTGGATTTAGAATGTGTTACAAGTCGCCCTCTAGTGGCTGGGCCACATGGGGATAACAGCCTACTACTGCTGACAGCTATTGGAGATGCACTTCCAGCGCTGCAGGTCCCGGGTTGGATCCCCGCTGACTGTCCGTGTATCTGTCTGGCTGCAGGAGTGCCGGTGCTGCACCTCATCGCCACCCCCTTCCCATAGGTCTGGCACACGATGGAGGACACGGAGCAGAACCTGCACCCCCCGACCGTGGAGAACCTCTGCAAGATCCTGGCTGCCTTCCTGGCCGAGTACCTGTGGCTGTGACTGCCCAGAGCCTCCCCTGGCGAGGGGACCAACCTCTCCCTGGGCCTCGCGGGATCCTTCGCCCCTCCTGGGCCGAGCTCCATGGGGCCAGTGGCCAAAACACCCCAGGGACCAGGCAAGGCGGCTTGGGGGGCCCGGGCTGTGGCAGCCCCGCAGGGGCCGGGGGAGCTGTTACGATGGTGGCGTCTCAGAGAGGACGGGAAGGGAGATTGTGCTGAGACTCTACCTGGGCCAGGGTCGGGGGCTGCAGCGGGGCTGGGGCCGGCCCTCTTACTTTAGCCCCTGGAGGTCTCACTCTCTGAAGAGCCTGGGGGCCTGGGCTGGGCCTTCCCTTGTGGGCTTTCCCCCATTCTCTGGAGCTCCAGCCCCCGGGGCCTGGACTAGCCTCCTCCCAGCGAGGAGCCTGGATCCCAGCTGGTCAAGTCCCCCGGGGCCCACAGCTCAGAAGCAGGAATAACCGGGCTGAACTCGGACTGTGCCGGGGGCAGGACACCGGGGGCTGCGGGGGGTCCAGGCCTGCGCTCTCTGCAGCGAGGCCTCCAGCTGCTGCTCCCGTTTCTGGGGCCCGTTCAGCCCTGGGGGCACCGGGCTCCCAGCCTCGCTCGGGGGCTGCTCCACAGCGACTCTGGTAACAAAGAGCTGCCCCATCAGGGCTGCTGCCCCCTCCCCATAGCGCCCCTCACGCTGGGCAGCCCTGGGCACTGCGGGGCTGGGACACTGCTGCTGGCATGGCTGTTTCCTCCGCTCCAGCCCCCTCCCGCCGGTCTCCAGCCGCAGCCCCAGCTCCCATCACCAGGAGCCAACCCCACCTCCCCTCCCCTCCCTGCCGGGCCTGTCTGTGTGTAACCCGTGCAGAACCAGCGCCCCCTTGGTTTCCCTCCATCTCCTCCCTCTGGACTGAGAGGCAGCACCGCCTAGTGGGCAGAGCACTTGACTGCAGCCCTTGGGTCTGTTCCATGCTCTGCCACTGACTGGCTCTGTGAGCTTGGGTAAAACCCTTTCCCCTCCCTGTGCCTCAGTTTCCCCTCCCACCCTGTGTCTAGTTAGACGGTGAGCTCTTTAGGGCAGGGACTGTCTGTCTCATGCTCTGTGTGTACAGCACCTAGCGTAGTGGGGCCTCTTAGTGCCACTCTGACAGACCCTAATCTCACCCTCTGGGCTCTCCCAGCCCAGCCCAGTGGCGGGGGGTGGTTATGGTTTAACAGGAGATGAAATGATTCACGGTGCTTCAACTTTTCACGTGCTAGAAGCTGGTTTATTGTCACTGCTCAGAAGCTCCCAAGCAAAGCAAGCGCTAAGCCGCAGGGGCGCTGGGTTAGAGGCAAATTGCACTTGAATTAAAACCCCCTTTGTGGGACTCTGCGAACCACTCGACGGGTCCTTCCCAGGCACCTGCCGTGTGAAGATCCAAACACTTCACGCCCCCTCGGTGAGAGGCTGGTGGGAATGGACTGTCGGGGCGAAAGGGGCTGGGGCTGAAAGCTTTGAGAGCCAGCCCCTGCGGGGGCCAGGCCGAGCTGCGGGTCAGGGCTCGGGGACACTGGGGTTCTGTAGCAGGGTGGTTACGCCGCTCCTGCCCTGAAGGGCTCAAGACATCCTTAGGACAGGGCAGTGGCTGGGAGAAAGCTGCTACTACGCCGATTGGGGAAGCCGCCTTAGCTGGGGGCCACGCCCCAGTCAGGCCACAGCTGGCCTGTATATAAAGGCTGTGAGCCAGTGGCCTAGAAGTCTCTCTCCAGGCTGGGAGAGAGCAGGGCTTGGCTGCTTGCAGAAAGGGGACTGGCAGTGAAGTAGGGCTGGGGCGCTCTAGGCTGGCAATTCCCCAGGCTGCAGGGCCTTGTCCAAGGCCCCAGAGGTACCGGGTTGCAGAGAAAGGCAGCAGGTCCCAAAACCCCTTGTCTGTGATGAGTGGCTTATACTGCCGTCTGCCCCAGGGAGCGGGGCTAGTTGGTGACTGGCAGTAGCCTATGACTGAGGCGAGGTGGGGAGAGGGGGAAGGAGTTCCCTAGGGAGGGGAGACCTCGAGACGGAGGGGTGTACTGCCAGGGGCAGCACCCCAGAGAATGGCGCACCGGAGTCCTGGGAGAGACACGGGGGACCAAGCAGCAGCGGGACACCAGCCTGCAGAGGGCGCTATGGAGGCTGGAAATGCTAATTCCCAGACATGACCAGCAGGAGGCGCCACAGGGGTGAGTCCCGCGTCGCTACAGGTTCCCTTTCTAGGGTGGGGTAAATAGCGACCAATTTCTGGGGGAGTCCAGATGAATTTCGCTGCAGATGTCAGGGGGCTGGGGGCAGAGGAGGGTTGGACTCTGGAATTGAGAATTGCTCGGACGTTTAACACGGGGAATGGAGGCGACATTCCCTGAGCTGCCCAGGGATTGGCAGGGCCGTCGCCACGGAGCTCGGCTGAGGATTGGCCCCACCCCCTGGATGCTGTCAGACCCTGGGCCTGGCTGTGTGTGGACCCGGGCTGAGCCGACGTGCCCGTTCCGGGCGGGAGCGAGGGGCTAGGCCTGGCCTCTGCCGAAGGAAGCCACCTGGGGTGGGGGGCAGTTGGCTCCAAGGCACCATTAGAAATCTGAGCCCTGGGGTGACGGCAGCAGAGCCCAGGGGAGACGGGAGCGTAACCCCAACTCTCAGATCCCTGCTCTCCGGGCCCCAGGAGGCACCAGGTGGGCGAGAAGTGGGAGGCTGCCCCCTGCTGGGGGGCGGAGGTGCTGCTTGGGCAGGCAGAAGCCGCAGGCGGGGTCAGGGGCTGCCCCGAGGTTGCAGGGACTCAGGCTTTGAACCTGGGCCACTGTCTGATGACCTTGTAGAGGGCGTTCCCGGGGCAGTCGGTCGGGTTCACGTTGCGATGCCCCTTCAGGAAGTAGCTGCGGCTCAGGAAGCCCTTGGAGACGGCGCATTGGATCAGTCTCTTGGCGGCGTTCAGGGCGGCGTTGTTGGGCACTCTGCCTGCAGGACAGAGCAGCCCCCTGTTAATCTCACCCTGGCCCTCGGCCCCTCTCTGCTGCTCAGGGGACGTGACTGTGGCCTGAATAAATAACCCCCCTCTGCCCACGCTCTCCATTGGCCACCTCGATGTCACTCCCTCCTCCCACCTCGCATTCAGTATTGCATCTCCCTTCTGCACCGCTGCATTTGCTTACCAAGGTCCCTCCCCCACCCCTATCCTGGCCCAGTGCCCCCGCCTGGTACCCCATGGAGGGGGAAGGGGAACTCCACAGGGGTGGAGCCCAGCGGGATGGTGGTGAGGCCAGCTGGGTGTCAGGTCTGCAGGGGAGAGGAGGTGTGGGAGGGAGCCCTGCAGGAGGGATTCCCAGCCCCCCTCGGGGCCTAGCTGGGGAAATCCGTACAGACGGGACCCACGTACTGGAGAAGCTGCCCAGGAAGCTGAATCCCAGCGACTTATGGTTCCAGTTCTTGGCGTGGGCCCCCATGGTGCTCCAGCCTCTGCCCTCGTAGACATTGCCGTCCTCGCCGATCAGGAAGCTGCAGGCAGAGCGCAGTGTGAGACCCGCACAGGCAGGTCGGCCGCAGCCTCCCCTCCCCATCGCTCCCGGCAGCTCCCCCAGGGTCGTTGCTGGCCCTGCCCGGGTTTGAACCTGGGACCCTCGGAGCTAGAAACTCAATCCTCTGCCATGGAGGTAAAGACCAACTGAGGAAAGGGACTGGATTGGTGGGGTCCTAACCTGTATTGCACTGTTTGGCCATTAGGTGGCGCTGTGTGTAACACCCCTTATGGAAGCAGCCCTGGGCCCCAGCTGGGGGGCGAGCGAGGGCTGTAGCCGGCCCAGATGTGGGGCAGGAGAACAGGGCTGGGACCCGCCGCCCTGCGGGAAATTCCCAGCTGGGTTTCCATCCCCTGACGTCGCCATCTCAAAACATTTCACGGAGCAAAATCTCCGGCCAGGTTTTCGTTGTGGAGCGTCAGGCCGACCCCAGGGAAAGGCGTTGGTAACGCCAGCACGGGGCGGTGTCACAGACGAGCAGGGCGCAGGCCGCGCGACGTCTGTCGGCCGAGCTCCTGGCACAACCCAGGGGCTCCCTGCAGCCCTCTATCCCCTACCAGCTCCATGACTGCCCCTTCCCATCCTCTGCTTTTCAGGACTCCCTCAGTCCCCTCCCAATCTCCCCCTGCCAGGGGCTCTGTGCTCCCACTCCCTTCCCCTTATGCCAGGGTCCCATTCTCACCCCCTGCCAGGGGCGGTCTGTGCCTCCCATTCTGTCCAGCTGGGGCTCTGAGCGCACCCTCCCCAATACCTTCCTTTCAGCCAAAAATATTAAATATAAAAATCAAATCTCTTCTGTGGAGAATCCCCCCCCCTACCCCCAGCTCTACCCAGAGTGTGGTCTCTGCTGCCCCCCTGTGGATGCTTGTGGGCAGTGGCCCCAAGTCTCCCCCATAGCTGTGGCGAGGCCCCCATCCTGCCCCGCTCACTTGTAGCCGATGTCGGACCAGCCGTTTGAGTTCATGTGATAGTTCTGGATGCCCCTGACCTGCCGGCTGCAGGAGGCCTGTGAGGTGCAGGGATTCCCTTCCGTGTGGTGGATGATGACGAAGGGCACTGGGGTCCTCAGCCGGACCCTATTTTTTGGGGCCCGGGCCCCCCATTGGGAGCGAGAGACGATGCGGGGGCAGCCTGTGCCATGCGGGGGAGGGGAGAAAGGGCTGGGTTAATGTGGCTGCCCCCCACCTGCCCCAGCCCACGCAGCAGGATCGGGCCCAGGGCTGGTGCTCTGAGTGGGGCTGCGGCAATGGGGTGGGGGTGGGGCCAGCAAAGGCCGTGCACGGCGTAGGGAGGACGCGCAGCCCTGCGTTAAATGTGACGGGGCTGGGGAGAGGCCTGGCCGGGAGCCTGCTCGCCGTGCAGCAGCACCCGCCGCTGGCAGCAAAGGGGTGAACGGGGAGCCAGGCCGGGCTGGAGGGAGGCCAAGCAAGGACTGGGCTGGAGATGGCGGGTGAGGCTGGTGTTCTGAACTCACCCCGGGCGGGGGAAGCTCCCGCCCAGGGTGTGCGGCTCAGAACCCGTCTGTCTCCTCTGCCCCCTCTGGTCACTTGCAGCCCTCCAGCCTGTCCCCTCTGCTCTGCAGCCTTTCCGCTCTCTCTCCGTCCCTGATCCTTCTGCCGGGTCCCTTCAGAGACGGGGCGGCCAGGACAGACCCCGATGTCCCAGAAACTGGAAGGTCAGAACATCTGACCCTGAGAAAAGGAATTCATTGCCACTGTATGTTGCTGAGGCCAAGTGCAGGATCCATTAAAGGTGTGTGATGCTCTGGGATCAGCTCCCCGTGGGCAGGGCCAGGGGTCTCGTCCTGTGGGCCGATGAACACTAGGGTCTGGGGAATGGGCGGCAGGGGACGACCCAGCCCTGCCTTGAGGAGGGATGGGCTGGACGGGAGCTGAGGGACAGTTCCTGGTCTGCAGGGGCAGGTCCAGCCCAGGCACCAGGCCAGGGGGTGGGTTAGTCGGGTGCCTCCATCGTTAATTTCCCACGCCTGCGTTTCCGCCCCCTGTGTTCTGCGCTGCATCAGGGATTCCCAGCCCTGCCCCCCATCCTCGGCCCGGGGGGATCCGAACTCACCGAGCGCCGCGGCGCAGAGCGCTGAGAGCAACACGACCCGCGTCAGCAGCAGCATCTTCCTCTCGCTCGGCCCTGTGGGGACACGCGCCTGTCACAGCCGCCTGCCACCCCCAGGAGGGGGCGCTGCTGGGCCAGCGCCAAACACCCCCAGAGCCCCTGGGTAGCAGATCCCCCTGCGCTCAGGCTCCCCGGGCTCCAAGCCCAGCCTATCGCCCTAGGGCAGCGTCCCAGCCCTGCCCAGATCCCCCTCCCCCCCCGAGCTCCCCGGGTCCCCATGGCAGCCCCTTGAGCAGCAGGCTTGGTGCTGGCCCCGGCTGTACTAACACTGCCCAGCTGGGGCTGTGGGGAGAAGAGCCGGGCTGGGGGCAGAGGTGTTCCATGGAGACCGGTGCCCTGTGGGGTGCAGAGTGGGGCTGGCATGTGCCCACCTGGATTCCTGCAGAGCTGGACAGAGTGAGCTCCGGGCACCGTCACCTGCTGCTCTCTATAAGCGCCTGGGAGGACGATGTGGGGTGGGGCCAGGTAGTTGGTCAATAAACCGTCGTGCCGATGCTGGCAGGAGCCCCAGCCACCGAGGGGGGGGGGGGGATTTCACCAGGGCTGCGGTTGCTTAAGGCCAAGCCGCGCTCTTGCAGCAGGGGTCAGGGGTCTGTAGCAATACTAGGGCCAACAGACTGCGCTCCGTGGGATGGGGTGGGGTGTGCTTGTGCTGGCTGCTGGAATGTGGTTACATAGCCAGTGTGTTTCAGCAATACCGGTGCCGAGTTTGTGTGCCGGACGCTGACTTGCAGGCAAGCCTCTGCGGTTGACAGGGCCTGACTGGAGGGAGTTTGGGTGCGGGAGGGAGCTCAGGGCAGGGGCTTGGGGCATGGGAGGGAGTTCGGGCTGTGGGCTCTGGGTAGCGCTTACCTCAGGCGGCACCTGGGAAGCTGCCAGCATTACGCTCTGTCTCCTAGGTGGCGGCGTGGCCAGGTGGCTCTGCGTGCAGCCCCTGCCTGCAGGTGCCGTCCCCCTGCAGTTCCTGGGCAATGGGAGATGCGGAGCCGGCGCTGAGGGTGGGGAGAGCAGCGCACCCCTAAACCTAGAAGCCAAAGGGAGATGCCAGCAGCTTCCTGGGAGCTGAGTGGAGCTGGGCAGCCAGGCGGACTTTTAATGGCCCGGTCAGCAGTGCTGACCAGAGCACCCAGGGTCCCTTTTCAACCCAGCGTTCCACTCAAAACCCGAACACCTGGCAACCCTTGCGTGAGGAAAAGGGTAGAGGAGCGCCAGGCGCTGTGAGCCTCACGGCACAGCGGGGGGGTGGGGTGGGGCTGTAGCTGCCCCAGGCTAGGTGATGGCCGGAGCTTCGTGTAGCTGAGGAAGGGATAATGACGGTGTCAGTGCTCAGGGCAACTGCACCGGTCCTGCCCCTCTGTGGGCCAGCCAGGCACCCACCCTGCACTCCTGGCACGTCAGCTGGCACCTCTCGTGGGCGGGGACCCGCCTCGCTCTTCCTCCTGCCGGGTGCTCCAGGCTGCCCAGTTTCCTGCTTGCACTGTGATATCCCCAGCAAGTCAGACTGGCCGAGCCGGTCGCTTTCCTACCCCTTCAGAGGCTACAAGCCCTGTGAGCCCCACAGCTCCGGCCCTGCCCAGCTCCCTCCAAACAACACCTCGGTGCTTACGGTGCCAGCACTGCCAAGAACACGCGTTAAACCAATCAGTGAACCCACCCGCCTGCTAATGAGCTTTCCGGGATCCCCCTTCTCCTGGCCGGCTGTTCATGGGCATTTCTCTCACCCAGTCCCATGCAGCCTGGAGCTAACTGAGGGGTCTGATTCTCCCCCCCCCCCCGTCTTTCAGAGCCCTAATAGCACCCCCAAAGCACAGAAGAGGGGTTACCTGGCAACACCCACACCCAGCCCCCAACTTTTCTTGGGGCTGTTACCAGCTTTGCCAGTTACTTTGGGGTATGTTCATTTATTAGGGTTACTCTTCTGGGGGAGGGGGGGGGGGGTTCTGTACTTCTATCAATGTACTGCTTGTGTCACTCGTGTTCTCATACAGAGCTTAACTTCTCCCTGCTGCGAGTTCCCGCCCACTGGAGCCGACCTGCAGGGCCTCAGTTCTTCCAGCCCCAGACTCACACATATTAACAGAGTGCGTCTGAGAGCAGCAGGTTAATCATGTCCTAGGGTCAGCACATCTCTATCTCCACTTTCCCATTGCAATTGTTCTGGTCGTAACCAGAGAGAGCCAGAGAGGAGATGAGTTCTCACCAGTCCATGAAGCTTGACTCGATCGGGGGTCCCAGGTGGTGGTGGTAGCTGAGGGTCCGGAGTGCTGGAGACAGGCAGAGCCCCCAACACGGTCAGTCAGGAGAAGATGACTTCCCAATGGAACTGATGCAGATGTTGGATCCGGGCATCAGAACACTAACTGGAGCAGGGCTAGGATGTTTTGTAGAGAAACAACAATGGTTCAAGGGAGAACACGAGATTTGTTTGTGTAAACAAGGGAGGATACCAAAGTTGTTTTGTTCAGGCTAGACAATAGGAACTGAACATTCCTGGCTATGGGCGGTGTTCCTTCCAGGGAACTCTCAATGCAATTAGGGAGTTTCAGTATTTTGGATCCCAATAAAGGATTTATTACTAGAATTGGTCTGGTAACTGCTGAGCTGGGTATGGGCAGGCCTGGGTTCATTAACATCGGAAGCAGAGATTTCCCCCATCATGCAGTGCGTCCCTGCTTTTCTGGTCCCAGAGTTCTGTGCGGTTCTTGCCTTGAAATCTCTGTTCTCCATTCTGTATGCTAATGGGGATGCCTCCCTGTCCCATCTTCGATGCAAATGAGGCCAGGGGAGTTTCCTTAATCCTGTCACCCTTGTCCCAGAGGCTTAGGTGTGTCTCCCACGGCCTTTCCCTTGCTTTTTGTAAGTCTTTCTTCTGATGCAGATTTTGGTTCAAGCAAAGGCTGGAGGGTGTGGGGAGACGGTCTTTCATGAGTCAGACAGCTGGGTACTGTGCCCTGGTTCCCCAGGAACACAGAGCGGCTTGGTAACAGGGCTGCCCAGAGCGCTGGGCTGTGGCAGAGCGAAGGGTTCTGCGCTGGGAACATCAACCCACATTTCCCCCCCCGGGGGGGGCGTTTGAGAGGCATCACGACATGAGGTTAATGACAGTCTCGGCAGTGCCAGGTTCTCTCCATCCAGTGCGTCTCCCCTCAACTCCCACCTGCTGCTCCTGGGAGCTGATGGAGCTGCCCCCCGGAGGGAGCATCGTGACACGTGGAGGGTGGTTTGGGGTGTGAACACTCAGCGTCAGTATCCTATGCCAGCGTCGCACTGCTGGGTGACCCCTCACTCCGGAGGCTCAGTCACACGGGGAACGCTGTGGGGGCGGGGTGCAGCCGGCCTTCCCAGCACTGCGCCGGGACTTAAGGGCAACCCCAGGCAAAGCAAGCCCGGGGGCCACATATGGCACATGGCTCTGTCTCGCCCACCACAGAGTTTCTCAGGGTGGTGTCCCCCCCTGCCCAGGTGTGGGTCTCGGCTTGGGCCCGATCCCCATCCTCCGCTCCCGTTCCAGCCCTGTTAGGTTTTCTATCAAACCCTATCACTATCTGCACATTGGTTGGCCTGTTTCCCAGCTGTGGTTACATCTCGGGGAGTTTTGCCATTAACCCTGATTTCAGGTCATGGGGGCAGTGTTTATAGAAGTGTCACACTAATGGTTTTGGTTAGGAGAGGGTTAATATTACAGCTTCCTTCTCGGAGTTGACTCTGGATCTCCCATTGGGCTGAGTTGGGTTTAATCCCAATGCCATGGCCCTGCAGCGCCTCGTCTCTGTCTGTGCCAGGGCGGGAGGGGTTCTGCTCAGTCAGTACCAGTGTGTGATATGTGGATACTTGGCCATGTGGGGACTTCCCATCTGCCACCCAGAGCTGGGAACAGAACCCAGGAGTCCTGGCTCCCAGCCCCTCCTGCTCTAACCACTGCACCCCACTCCCCTCCCAGACCTGAGAAGAGAATCCAGGAGTCCCTGTTCCCTGCTCTCACCACTGAGTTCATTTCCCACCGGCCCTGGAGCAGCTGTCACCAGGTGCTGACGCTGCCCCTCCTGCCCTTGGCTGGATCCCCCCAGTGACCTAGAGGTGACAGTTCAAGCTCCGGACCCGCCTCTGGGGAGCGACGCTGATTTCCACCAGCTCAGGAGATGGGCCTGACAAACCCTGTCTTGTTCCTTCCCCAGCTTCTCCCATCTCACCCCCCCAGCTCTCTAAAAATTCCTGGTATTAAAAATCGGGGTGGAAGATTCCCGGCACGTCAATTATTGTATTTGTTACAATCAGGTCACTTTTTTTTTCCAGTTCATTAAAATCCGTTAAACTCTGACAACAGTCGACGGTGGAAATTCACTGAGGGGACATTGCCTTCGAAGAAGAAAAGCAAAGCGCAATGGTGCGAAGAAGGTGATCGTTGCCGTCCCCAGGGGAGTTGGGCACCTAAATGCCTGTGAGGATTGGGACTGAAATCTTGATCCCGCTGCCGGTGCAGGGGATGCTGCCGGAGCAATTGGGGACCAATGAAAGGAGCCGGAGGAAGCGGCTGTCGTGCGGACAGAGGGGGTGTCTGCCTTTTCCCGGCTTGTCGGTTTGTGATCTTTAGGTTTAAAGAAAAAAAATCGGACCAAATCTTGTGCTTTGCTCACTGAAGGCTGCGGCTTCCCCTGCCCCCCACATAACCGTTCTGGCGGCAGGATGCCGGGATCTCCGAGAGGGGGAGGACGGGGTGAGGAATGTCCCCGGAGGGGGCAAGGGGCAGTTGCTTAAGACAGAGGCAGGGTCTTGCACCAGGGCTCACGTGTGTGGAGCAATACCGGGAGCGGCTGTTTTGCGGTCAAGAGAACCTGGGAAGGAAGTGGAGCAGGAGGCTTTTGCTGCAGAGTTGGAAGGAAATTACCCAAACCTCTTTGAAATTACAAGTGAAACAAACTCTGGGGATTTGAAACTGTCGCCTGGCTCTGACGCTTCTTGGCGGGTTTCTGGGTCGTTGCTGAGCTGAGCCGGACACACCCCGGTGAAGGGCTCTGTAGCCGCGGTGGGAGGGAGTGTGGCCCAGTGGGTAGAGCAGTGGTGTGGCACTCAGGAGCCCTCTGTATAGTTACTGGCCTGCAGGGTGACCATGGACAGGTGACCCCGTTCTGTGCCTCAGTTTCCCCACGTATAAGAGGTGGATAATGGTTCTTTATGAGGATGGGGCCTGACAGACGTTGTCTTATCGCTAATTCCCTGGCCCCTCCCGTTTCACACCCACAGCCTATTCTTATTATTATGCAGATGGAAAGCGCAGGGAATCTTCCTTTTTCATTTGTTTAAAATCGGGGCAGTTCTTTCAGTGCGTTTAGCTCAGTGGCTCCAGAACAGGGAACAAGCCCCCGGGGCATTTCACTGGATGGCACCTGAAGTTAAAAACGCTTTTATGGGGCAGCCGAAAAACAGAACATGCCAAAGGGCGACCTTGAAACTAGCCAGACCCTTCCCTCTGCGTGCCCTGGGCACGCTGGGGAATCACAGTCTGTATCCCCGTGGCTGGGAGAGGGGCCAGCGGAGCAGACTGGAAATGACACCGGGATGACAGATCTGTAGGAGCTCGAGGCCCAGCTGAGATCTAAACTCCAGACCTGGGCCTGGAGCCTGAGAGCTGCGGCTGGGCTCCGTAGCCAAGCCCCCAGGTTCCACCCCCTAACCAGAGACTGGCCCAACTGCTCCAGTGCAGCCGGCAGATCCCAGGCCAGGCTGGCGCGGCAGCGCCACAGGAACGTGGATCTGCCACACTGATGCCGCTGGGACCTGCCGAGCTTTGCCTCCAAGTGAGGGCAGCCAGTGTTAGAATGGCCCCTGACTGACCCTGGCTCAAAGCCGTGGGGCTGGGAACCATGTGTGGGGCTGGGAACCAGGACTTCTGGGTTGCAGTCCCAGCTCTAGGAAGGGAGCGGGGGATTAGAAGTTGTTGGGGGAGGCCTGGCGTCCTGGACGCCGGGGTTCTATTTCTGGCTCTGACAGAGCCGGGGGGCTCTAGTGGTTAGGGTCGGACCCTCTCAAAGTCAGGTGTTTCTTGTGTGAGTTTCTGCTGGGCAGGGCCCTCTCCGTGCTGCAAAATCCTAGCAACCCGGCGCCCTGCCCGGATCCTGCCATACGCTGGGGCTCGCCAGGTTGTTCCTCCATTTGCTCATTTAATGTATTGCCCTGATGGGGGCAGCTGGGCAGCCGGTCGCCCTGCGCCCCCATTTATTCAGCTGCAGCAACAGGGTCACCACTGCCCATCCGTCCCCACAGAGGAGTAGTCGGTGCTGCCCCAAAGTGGGTTTCTGCTCCCTCCATTCTCAGCTGCGTCAGGGATTCCCAGACCTGCCCCCTTCCCCGGCCCGGGGGATCCGAACTCACCGAGTGCCGCGGCGCAGAGCGCTGAGAACCACATAACCCGCGTCAGCAGCATCCTCTTCCTCTCGCTCAGCCCTGTGGGGAAACGCGCCCATCCCAGCCGGTGTGACACCCCCAGGAGGGGGCGATGTTGGGCCATAGCCAAATACCCCCAGAGCCCCTGGGTAGCAGATCCCCCTGTGTCCAGCCTGCACCTGAAGGCAGCATCCCATCCCTGCCCTGCCCAGACCCCCCTCCCCCCCGGGTCCCCATGGCAGCCCCTTGAGCTGCAGGCTCGGCGCTGGCCCCGGCTGTACTAACACTGCCCAGCTGGGGCTGTGGGGAGAAGAGCCGGGCTGGGGGCAGAGCTGGGCCATGGAGACCGGCGCCCCGTGGGGTGCAGAGGGGGGCTGGCATGTGCCCACCTGGATTCCTGCAGAGCTGGGAGGAGAGTGAGCTCCGGGCACCGGCACCTGCTGCTCTCTAAGTGCCTGGGAGGGCGACGGGGGTGAGGCCAGGTAGTTGCTCAATAAACTGTCGTGGGGATGCTGGTGGGAGCCTGAGCCACTGCGGAGGAAGGAGTGT
This sequence comes from Chrysemys picta bellii, assembly GCF_011386835.1. Taxonomy (NCBI): domain Eukaryota; kingdom Metazoa; phylum Chordata; order Testudines; family Emydidae; genus Chrysemys; species Chrysemys picta. The sequence continues at coordinate 6,158,776 of NC_088807.1, forward strand.
GTGTGTGTGGGGGGGGGGGGGATTTCACCCGGGGCTGCGGTTGGTTAAGATGAAGCCAGGCTCGTGCAGCAGGGCTCGGGTCTGTAGCAGCACCAGGGCCGACAGACTGCGTCCGAGTGGGAGGGAGCGATTCTGGCCTGGCAGCGCGATCCCAGGGGCAGAACCTTCATCCCATCCTGGGCAAGGCTGGGCACAGAGCACAGCCCGGCCTGGAGAGCTGGGGAACGCCGCACCGGGGGGACAGCACGTCAGCCACCGTCCGTGCCACCATTTCCTGCTCCGACCGATCCAGACGCGTTGTGTGTCCCAGCTCCCCTGAACTCCAACTGCAGGGCACTAAGGCAGCACCTGGAGATCCCAACCGAGATCGGCCCCACCGATGGCCAGTACTTCTGTTCTTGGAGCTTCAGTGTTATCAACACTAATAGCAGATAAGTCAGCCTGTGAATTCAGCAGACGTCAATGCAACTTATAAAGACCAGACCACGGTCCTAGTGCCCTGGCTCCGTTGTTACGGGTTCACTAACACACAAGTGCCCCGTGGCAAGGAACGGCTCAGTCAGCGACGGGAGTCGCCGCTGTCCCCTGGGCCACACACAGGCTGACGGTGAGGTACCCGAGAGTAATAGACTGAGACAAGCAGCTTCCATCCCACCTTCCGTGTGTCACCACATTCACCTGTCACCTCCCCTGGGTCCTGAAATCTTGGACAAAACACCCCCTGTTTATTATTTTGTCCAACCAACTTATTTTGCAATAAAGTGAACTGTATTTGTCCCAGCTACGCTATATTTACGTAAATCTCTAGTGCCTAGGACACTAGCGACAACTTTGCCGAGTACGTGAACTGCACAGCAAACCTGTCAGCATTTGCTCTCACTCATGGCCTGACTTTGGTTCACAGCTTCTGGTTCAGGCCTCAAATCTTGCCCCAGCCCCAGTGCTCCAGGCTCTCTGTGCTACCCCGGTCGCTGCACAGACACACGGTGCCCGAGATCGGGGGCAGGGAAGGGATCTGAGCCCACAGCTCCCACCTAGTGGTCAGGCGAGGGCATGACAGGCGCTCTCTGTCTTGGTGCCCCCTGTTGGTAGCCGCTCCCACCCTGTGCTGTCTGTCCCCTCCTGTCTCGCCCTCCGGCTGGGTCATGGGCCGTGTCCAGTAATGAGTCCAACAAATGCTAGTTCCACTGCCCAGCAATCACCCGGCCAAAGCCCCAGAGTCGGGACTCTCTGGGATGTGGGTCTGCCCAGTCCAGAGTTGCTAGTGTCAGGGACAGGCCGTGTGCCTCCAGCCCTAACTGGGGAGCCCTGGCCCACCCTCTGCCCCGGGCTCCAGCAGGGCCCCAAGGCGGCTTTCTGAGCAGTACCGGGTGCCATGTCGCTGGGCCCAGAGTCAGAATGGGCCCCGGCCAGCCTGATCTCCCAGCCGGCTGAGCCGGCTAGGAAGGCTGCCCCCGCCCTTGCTCCACCCCCACACTGCCTCTTCCCACTCTGGAGACTGACCATCCCACCCCCCTGCACCTTGCCCCATGGGGACCCACAAATACGGGCCCACAAAAAGTTAATCTGGCCCTGCATCTGAGTCCTGCCTCCAGAGAGCTCTGCATCACCCTCCCCCCTGGTCACTTCCCGCCGGCCTCCGCAAGCCAGAGGGGAAAGCGCAAATGGGAACAAAGCCAAGGAGACGTCTCCGACCTTGCAAATGCCCAGAGTCCTTCCCCTCAGCAGCTCAGGTAGCGCATCAGCTGGGCCTGCCACCGGCTCCTTCTGCAGAGCTGCCGATCCCAGCCCTGCTCCCCTCCGCTGGCGCCTTTCAAGGGAGCTGCTCTCTGCTCCCTGCCAAGCTCCTCCTCCGGCCGGGCAGCGCCCTGCACGTGAGGCAGGGCACTGTTTTCCTAGCACACCCACCCTCATGATATTAATATCATCATTAAGGCTAAGATTTCATCATGGGTATCTTTAGTAAAATCATGGACAGGTCACAGGCAATAAACAAAAATTCACAGCCTGTGACCTGTCCATGACTTTTACTATATAAATAACCCCGACTAGGGGGCCCCAGAACATCACTGCTGTGGGGGTCTGGGGTCTGACGGTTAGCCCCTGCCCTGGCTACGGGGACTGCCCCCCCTCCCCACCCCCAGCCACCCCTGCGCCGAGGCCCTGGGGACGGCTGCTTGGGCACTCCCCAGGGCAAGCTGCCCTGGGACCACTGCTCGGGTGCTTCCCCCAGGCCAGCCGCCCGAGCAGCCACCAGTGTTGCTGGCCACAGGGCTGCCCTCGGGACCGCTGCTCGGGCGCTTCCTGGGGCCAGCTGCCTCGGGACCGCCTGAGCCGCTGTCCCGAGCTGAGAAAGTCATGGAGGTCACGGAAAGTCAGAGAATCTGTGACTTCCGCGACCTCTGTGACAGAACTGCAGCTTCATCATCATCATCGTGATGTTTTATGGCATATGTGAAACACTTAATGATATTATTGGTTCTTTTTCCTTCCAGTGTTCCCGTCTGTGTGGGCTCCTAATATAATCATGTTTCTGGGATTTTGGTACCTCAGGGTCTGGCAAGAGAGGGGTCCCGGGGGTCCGGCATATTGACTGGCCCTTTGGGGGGGCTGTCTCCCAACTCCAGGACTGTACAAATCCAGCTCCCTTTTTTAGGGTTACCTTGTGTTTCCCCCTCCCCTTACTGAGTTCTTCCCTTTTCCTAGAGCAGGGATTCTCAAATGGGGGGTTGGGACCCCTGAGGGGGTCACAAAGTTATTTCATGTCGGGTCATGAGCTGTCAGTCTCCACCTCAAACCCTGCTTTGCCTCCAGGATTTATAATAGTGTTAAATATTAAAAAATGTTTTTAATTTATAAAGGGGGGGGGGTGTCGCACTCAGTGGTTTGCTCTGTGAAAGGGGTCACCAGTACAAAAGTTTGAGAACTACTGTCCTAGAGGGCTGTGATCGGTGCTCTCTGGGCTGTGTGTGTTTACCCTTCGATCAGATGTTCCTTTTCCCAGCAGTTTTTCCACAGCTGATTTCTGTGTCTCACCAGCCTCGGAGAAGACACCCTCCCTCTCTCATTCAGGTCATTTGCATTCTCACAAACCACCACCTGGCAATTTTCTGGTCTCAACTCCTCTGCTTTAAACCATGGAGCTGGTTTAAAAATACACAGTTACATTCCAAAAATTTATCAGAAACAGCATCCTGAAAAACTGGGACCTAGATTGGGGTTCCCTCTGCCACCCCTGTCACTGTCCCTGAGAAGTCAGCTGTGTGACTGCTCCCCTCCAGGAGGTCGGTCACACAATTCCCTCTCAAAACCTGGGTCACAAACTGTGACATTATGAGGCTCTTTGAGCTCTGGTCAAGTGAAAAATTCTCTAAGTAATATCTCATTGAAAGGTGACATAAGGCCAGAAAAGGTTAATTAACTCACAGACTGACCTGACCCATGGCCCAACTTCAAAGACTGGTTAGGACGATATGCAAGTGAATAGAGCTCTGAAATGCCGCCTGCGTTGTTAGAGTTAGAAGGGTAGGTGTTTGCTCAGGTCTTGTGATGTAAGCAAACAAGTCTTGTCTATTGCTATAGCTGTGATTGAAACATCAAAAAAGGAATATTAATATTTATGACGACACTTGTGAGAAATAGTATTATTGTCTCTATGAAGGTTGTGATAAACTGAATATGAACTGTTTGTAAGTGGAGTCAGAATGAGCTCTCCCCTGACATCTGGTGGTGAGCTGTGGAAAAGGACTTCGGGGCTGATCTAGTTTGCATGGGCACACCCACCCTGCCTAGCATGATGGACTGTCTGCCCATTGGGTCACGTTGGCTGCTGTGGGATCCCCAGGCTCTGGGTTATGTGAATCAAGGACAGTAGAACTGTACTTGGTATTTTATGATGGAGGGACTTGCCCTCACCTAAGTAGCACTCACTAGGCAAGGGACATGGGTTCCAAACACCAGTGAATTGAGAGAAGATGGGGACAGGTATTTATGGCTGGTAATGTGGGCCCCCTTCTGAGCACCTGAACCCCCACTTTTATCCTCTCTCTTTCTGGTGTGCAATAACAGAGTTAATTCTGACTATATTAGGAGTCTTGTTACATGCTATAGCGCTGCAATCAGTGATAGGGGGTCTAAGTATTAGACCTACTTTGGGCTAAGGGTGCACTGGCACTGAGGCTCCCCTACTACTAGCTAAAATCACTGAGAGCTGAAGTCACTAAGGACCTGAAATTGCTGAGCGTGTAAGTAGGGGATCGAGTTTCAGAGGGGTAGCCGTGTTAGTCTGAATCTGTAAAAAGCAACAGAGGGTCCTGTGGCACCTTTAAGACTAACAGAAGTATTGGGAGCATAAGCTTCCATGGGTAAGAACCTCACTTCTTCAGATGCAAGAAGAGTAAGAACCTCACTTCTTCTTGCATCTGAAGAAGTGAGGTTCTTACCCACAAAAGCTTATGCTCCCAATACTTCTGTTAGTTAAAGGACCCTCTGTTGCTTTTTAAGTAGGGGATGGGGCTGAAGACAAGTTGGTGAGTGGCTAGCAGGACGGCTAGCGGAGAGGCGTGGCGAGCGGATAGCAGGATGGCTGGTGGAGAGGAGCTGCTGGTGGTGAAGACTGCGGCAGAACCCCATGGAGAGATGTGGCAATTGGCCGTCAACCTGAGCAGTGGAGCATGTGAGATGGCCCCCCCCCATACCTTCCCCCACTTCCACCCAAGCTGGGAGGTAAACTTTTCAGAGGAACTGCTGAACTCTGAGGGCTGCACAGACCAAGGACAGAAGCGGTGGGTGGGGTGACTGTTGGGTTGCTGGACTTAAGACCCTGAGGGGAAAAGGACACTGACAAACTTACTTGGGGGTGGGTCTTTTGCTCATGGTTTGTGTTACGAATCCTGTTTGTGGTGTTTCCCCAACATAATGCCACATTGTTTCCCTCCTTTATTAAAAGGCTTTTGCTACACTCAGACTCCGTGCTTGCGAGAGGGGAAGTATTGCCTCTCAGAGGCGCCCAGGGGGTGGTATGTAATTGTCCCAGGTCACTGGGTGGGGGCTCGAGCCGGTTTTGCATTGTGTTATTAAAACGGAACCCCTAGATGCTGAACCCGGCCCTTGTTTCTCCCAACTCTGATGGGCAGGAGGGTTACATGTTTAATGGATAAATTACACTATGCTAGTTGCCAGGATGGTTGGGAGACAGAAGATTAAGCTTATTCTCTCAGGCCAAGAGGCTGCTGGATAATGTATAAAAACCCTGGGACGCCATCCTGTTTTATCTCAGATCTGTTTTGGGTTTCAAGAGGGGGAAACCTTAAGCCATAAGAATTGAGATCCCCAGCCACTGACTGGAGTCATCCTGAATATGGACATTGGACTATAACCTGTGGACGATTTCTAAAAAGACTTTTGGCAACTACAAACTCATCTCTGCTATGTATCAGAACCTCAAGAATTGAATTCAAGTCTGTCTGTATAGTGATCTTTTAACCAACACTCTCTCTTTTCTTTTTTAATAAACTTTAGTTTAGTTAAGAAGGATTGGCTATAAGTGTGTATTTTGGGTAAGATCTAAGTTATCATTGGACCTGGGTGTGTGGCTGATCCTTTGGGGTTGGAAGAACCTTTTCTTTTATATGATGAGATAAGATTTTCAGTAATCATCATCATATCTGACAGGTGTGTCTGGACGGAGGCCTGAGGCTGGGCACTTTAAGGGAACTGCGTTATTTGGACGTCTGCGTAACCAGTGAGGTTCTATAGAAGCTGTTTTGTGCTGGTTGGTAAATCTAAATCCTGGACTATCCAGCAGCTTTGGGGGTTTGTCTGCCCCGTTCTGTTTGCAGTTCACCCTAAATGAGTGACCTCCGCTGGCTCCCCCGGGCAGCATCTTTACAGAGGCTGAGTGCCTGGGTGCACAGATGTGGACTCACCCATTTGGTCCTGGGCCTCCTCTCCCAAGTGATTAAGGAGGAGACATTTCTGTCCTCCCACTATTCCTTCCCCAGTTTCCTCCTCAGGCCCCCCTCCCAGACACATCTCTGTGCTCCCTGGGATGGGGTCCATCCCTTCTTCAGCTGTAAAACCCTGCCAGCTAAGAACTGGGACTGTTTCCTTCAACACTGACAACACCTCTGTCCCTGATCCTGAAGGCATGTTGCTTTTTTGGGGGAAAGGAGCTAGTCACAGCCCCTCCCGTACTTGGAAGCACCCTGCTTCCCTGGGTTACATCCTCTAGGGGCATTTCATTGAGCATTCAGACTTTACCAGTTCATTTTGCAATCAGGGTAGGAACTCTTGGCATCAGGCATTTCATGCACTGCACACAGCCTTTCAAATGTAGTCAGATATTCAGCAATATCGTCCACCTCATTGTATGCAGGACATAAACGGTCTCAATTGTGGATTTTTGGAGTGATGGGAATCGCTGGGGTCAGTGGGTTCTGATTCTACTTCTCTAGCAGGTCCAGGTGTTTTCCCTCAAGCCCCTCCAGGCGCTGTGATCACTCAGCACAACCGCATGTGGAGCCCCACACCCAGCTGGATTGCAGAAATTCTCCCAGAGCCACTCACGAATCAGAGAGGCACCAGCCAAATCCTCCCCAGCTCCCAGCTTTGTACCTCAGGAATAGACCGTCTGGCACTGCTCAAGAGGAGCAATATAGATTTATTAATTGGTTCACCACGTCATCAATGGAAAGCAGAGATACACCAGGCTTTGTAACCTGAGCCATTTACCAGAAACTTCAGGCAAACTCACTGGTAAGATAAATGGGCAAAGAAATTTATTGACTACAAAAGATAGATTTTAAGTGATAGGCAAAAAGTCAGAGTTAGTTACCAAAGGAAAATAAAATATAAGCACGCAGTCTAAACGCTCAACCCTATTAGACTGGGTGTAACTGTGCGGACTCACCCCTGCGGCGCCTCCTGCTGGTCGTCACGGGAATTAGCTCTCCAGCTGTCAGAGCGCCCTCTGTAGGCCAGTGATCCACCTTCCCGCTGGCCCTGTGTCCCTCCCAGGACCCCGGTGCCCCTTTCTCTGGGGTCTCCCCCTCTGGCAGTAAACCCCAATCTCAGGGTCTCCCCTCCCAGGGGAACCCCCACCTGTTACCCCACCTTGCCTCAGTCTTGGCTACTGCCAGTCACCACTTAACCCCCATTCACTGGGGCAAACTGCAGTGTATCAGCCACTCATCACAGGCAAGGGGGATCTGGACCTGCTGCCTCTGCCTTGCCTACCCATGAGCTGCCTCCTGCAACCCAAGTGCCCCATTGGCCTTACCCTAGGCCTGCAGCCTGGGGCTTTCCTAGGCCGGAGCTCCCCGGCTCCCTTGTCCTTTCCCCAGCCCTGCTCCACTCTAGGCACCTGGTTAAGCTCCCTGCAGCCAGGCCCTTCTCCCTCTACACGCAGAGGGAGACTGACTGGGCTTCTGGCTCACAGCCTCTTATAGGGGCCAGCTGGGCCTGACTGGGGCATGGCCACAGCTGAGCCAACTTTCCCCAATCAGCCCGGGCTTCTTGCCCCAGCCACAGCCCTCTCCTGGGCTGGTTCAAGCCCCGCAGGGCAGGAGCGGGTAAGTACCCTGCTACACTGGGCAACATCTAGATTAAACGTTTCTTCTCACCCCACTGGATATTGCAGTCCTTAATATATAGGTTTTGTGATGCATGACCAGAAAGGGTTAAGAGTCCTGCAGGATGAATGACTCAAATGCAACCCTTAAGACATATGGGGAGATAATGTTTGTGTTTTTATGTATTTACATATATATTAGTAGTGGTCAACAATGTAATCAACAGTCCCCTGTCTATGCTGTATTCGGTTAATTCTGAGATCAAAAGAACATCCTAGCATTTCAATGAACTGTAAACACGGGATACCACTGTATTCGCCTCCCTTTCCAATGTATAGCCAATCATCCCTGAATGGTGAAAAACAGGCAATTGCCTTATGTTAATCTGTGTGAATAATTAACAATGATGCTTAGGAAGTGAGGGCCTATTGTTCCCCAAGGGACTCCAACCTGTGGAAGAAGGCTTGAAATTGTATAAAAAATCCTTGGGTCCCAGTCCTTTTAATCTCAGATCTGCTTAAGCTTCATCAGGGAAAGTTTGAGTTGCAAGATTGAGGTCCCAGTTCAGCTGGAAACACCCTATGATATTGGACATTGGACTATAACCTATGGACTAAATTCTAAAGGAACTCTTTGCAACTACAAAGCTCACCAGCTCTGCTATGTATCTGAATCTCAATAATTGAACTCATGTCGGTATGAATATTGATCTTTTAACCGTACTCTTTCTCTTTTATTTTTTTAATACATTTTAGTTCAGATAAGAATTGGCTGTAAGCGTGTATTTGGGTAAGATCTGGAATATTCATTAACATGGAAGGTAACGTGTCTGATTTTTTGGGATTGGTAGAACCTTTTCTTTTATATGGTGAATAAGATTTTCATTAATCTTCATCATATCTGACTTGGGTAACTAAGTGGAGGATTGAGGCTGGGTTACTTGAAGGGAACTGTTTTTCAGACTTCTGAGTAACCAGTGAGGTATAACAGAAGCTGTTTAGTGCTGGCCTGGTAAATCTAAGTATTGAAATAACCACCAGCTTTGGGGTTTTGTCTGCCCCATTCTTTGCAGTTCATCCTAACTGCGTAACCTCGGCTGGCTGTTGATGGTTGTTTGACACCTGCCCGGGAGTTGGTTACTTTCCTTGCTGTTGTCTCTGGGGAGCTAATATCTGCCTGATTCCCCAACTTACAGCATGTTTTACTGTCAACCATACAACACAATCTCATCACTTCATATGCACTAATGATCTACATATTTAGATAGAACAGTGACTTTCCTTGATACCTTATATGGTATGCTTTACATGCAAGATCACAATTATATGTAAATGAGGAATATGGGGGTTACAGGATGCTCCCCCAAAGTATAGAATGTCACATCTCCCCCCCCCCATTAGTTTACTGCAAGAGGGTTAGTCACTGACTAACTCGAAGGCTTTTGCATTATAGTTATATTGGCATCCAGCCATCAAGGCCATGAGGGGGCGTGCCTCAGTTTACCCTTACACACACCACACCAGGTTTGTTATGGTTTCTTTGCTGAGGTAAGCTTTAAGTCTGTTTACAGGTATTAACTGAGAAGCAGTCTTGTCATGAGGTTTCTTAATATTATAGGTGTTCCCAATTACCATTTCCCAATTACCATGTCCCAAGGTTCTTCCCAAAAATTGTGCATAATGTATCTTATCACAAGGTGTAACATCAGTATCAACATTCTTCTCCCAAGACTTAACATTAATACCAAAATTTGTATCACAGATGGGCGTTTACAAGTGTCTTTATGATACCGCGGCCTCTGTTCAGACAGTCTGGTTTGAGGAAGGATTGCCCATCACCCATGGGGTCATTTGATTCCCTCCCATGTAATCAGTCACTGGCTTCTCTTTCCCTCCAGTGTTCCCTTCTGTGTGGGATCTTAGTTTAATCCTGTTTCTGGGATTTTGGTACGTAAGGGTCTGGCAAGGGATGTCCAGGGGGATCCTGCACATTGGCTGGCGCTTTGCGGAGTTGTCTCCCAACTCCAGGACTGTACATATACAAAAAAATCCAGCTTCCTTGTTGGGGTTACCCTGTGTTTCCCCCTCCCAGCACCGAGTCTTTCCCTGCCCCCTTTTTCGGGCTGGGATCTGTGCTCTCTGGGCTACGTGTGTTTACTCTTTGATCAGATGTACCTTTTCCCAGCAGTTTTTCCATAGCTGCTTTCTGTGTCTCACCAGCCTGGGGAAAGCCCCACCTCCATCTGTTGGGTCATTTGCATTCTCACAAACCACCACCTGGCAATTTTCTGGTCCCAACTCCTCTGCTGTCCCAGGCGCTACATCTTGGTTTAAAGATTCACAGTTACATTCCAAAAACTGATCAGAAATAGCATCCTGAAAAACTGGGACCTGGAATGGAGGATCCTCCATCACCCCTTTCTCTGTCCCTGAGAAGTCAGCTGAGTGACTGCTCCTCACAAGGAGGTCGGTTACACAATTCCCTAGGTGCACAGATGCTGACTCAGCCATTCGGTCCTGGGTATCCTCTCCCGAGTGACCAATGAGGAGACATTCCTGTCCTCCCACTATTCCTTCCCCAGCTTCCTCCTCTGGGCCCCGCTCTCAGACACATCTCTGTGCTCCCTAGAATGGGGTGGGTTCCTTCTTCAGCTGCAGAACTCTGCTAGCTAACAACTGGGACAGTTTCCTTAATCACTGACAACACCTCTCCTGCCCCAGATCCTGAGGGCGTGTTGCCTTCTGCTGGAAAGGAGCTAGTCTCAGCCCCTCCCATATTTGGAAGCACCCTGCTTCCCTGTGTTAGAGAGTTCCAGGAATCGTCACCCACCTCAGTAGTTTCCAACATCCCATCCCCCTTCTCTGGGCTCCCCTCTGGGACACCTCTCCCTATGGTCCCTAGAGTGGGATCTGTCCCTGGTTCACGTGCACCTGTTGGCAGCTAACAGCCGGGACAGTTCTCTCCCTGGCAGGCATTACACCCCCATCCCTTCCTGAGGTGGTGTTGCCTACAGCTGCATTGCAGGAGCTGGTCTCAACCAACCTCCCACCTGGAAACATGTGGCTTTCCCCAGGTGTAGAAGAATCAAGGAGACTCTCTTCCATTCCCTCAGCAGTTCCTGTGACCTTACCCTTTCCCTCGGGGGTCACAGCATAAAACTCCTTCTTGCTGCGGGCAAATACCTTAACCCAAAGCTACCCGGAAAACATTATTCCCAAGAAGCAGGTAAACTAGGGGGTGTTCCATTACTTTCCAAAACACTTTTCAAATCTTCCCACACCACATGGATTTTAGCTAGTGGGTGGAGGAATCTGGTTTTGCCCACCCCAACAATCTCTGCCCTGTTCCAACACCAGGAGAAAGGGGAAGGGCCGAAGTGAAATCAGGATCTCAGATTGACAGTGCCCAGGGCCAATGGGGAGCTGCCAACACTCTATGTTAGTCCAAATGACAGGGCAGCAGACCAATGAGAGAGGCAGGAGCCCAGGGGCCCATCCTCTGTGTGAGCTGGAGCTGCCTGAGGCAGAGCAGGGCAGAGTTAAGGGGAGCTAGGCTGGACTGGGGGCAGAGGAGAGCCAGAGCCAGGGGGCCGAGCTCGGCTGGAGCAGCCGGGAGCTGTGGCAGCACAGACCAGCCGCACCAATGGGGAGCCAGGGCCAAGCTGCAGGGGGAGCCACGGGCCCAGAGCCGGGATAGCGGGCACCGGCCATATCCCGCGGTACCCTGCAGCTGAGAGCGACGAGCGGCTGGGGACAGCCAGGGGGACCTGGGAAGAGAGCCCAGCCCAGCGGCGGGGGGTGGTTATGGTTTAACAGGAGATGAAATGATTCACGGCGCTTCAACTTTTCATGTGTTAGAAGCTGGTTTATTGTCACTGCTCAGACGCTCCCAAGCAAAGCAAGCGCTAAGCCGCAGGGGCGCTGGGTTAGAGGCAAATCGCACTTGAATTAAAAACCCCTTTGTGGGACTCTGCGAACCACCTGACGGGTCCTTCCCAGGCTGGTGGGCGAGAAGTGGGAGGCTGCCCCCTGCTGGGGGGCGGAGGTGCTGCTCGGGCAGGCAGAAGCCGCAGGCGGGGTCAGTGATGGGCGCAGGGGCTGCCCCGAGGCTGCAGGGACTCAGGCTTTGAACCTGGGCCACTGGGTGATGATATTGTAGAGGGCGTTCCCGGGGCAGTCGGTCTGGCTCACGTTGCGATGCCCCTTCAGGGTGTAGCTGCTGCTTAGGGAGCCCCTGTTGACGGCGCATTGGATCAGGCTCTTGGCGGCGTTCAGGGCAGCAGCGTTGGGGGCTCTGCCTGCAGGACAGAACAGCCCCCTGTTAATCTCACCCTGGCCCTCGGCCCCTCTCTGCTGCCCAGGGGATGTGACTGTGGCCTGGATAAATAACCCCCCTCTGCCCACGCTCTCCATTGGCCACGTCAGTGTCACTCTCCCTCCCCCACGCATTGCGTTCAGTATTGCATCCCCCTCCTGCATTTGCCAAGATCCCTCTCCTTCGCCACCCTTTCCTGGCCCCGTGCCCCAACCCGCTGCCCCACGGAGGAGGAGCTTGACAACGGTGCAGCCCAGCGGGATGGTGGTGAGGCCAGCTGGGTTGGCCCCATGCCCCGGGTGTCAGGTTGGCAGGGGTGAGCAGCTGTGGGCGGGAGCCCTGCAGGAGGGATTCCCAGCTCCCCTCGGGGCCTAGCTGGGGAAATCCGTACAGACGGGACCCACGTACTGGAGAAGGTGCCCAGGAAGCTGAAGCCCAACGAATTACTGTTCCAGCCGTAGGCGTGGGCCCCCACGCTGCTCCAGCCTCTGCCCTCGTAGACTCTGCCGTCCTCGCCGATCAGGAAGCTGCAGGCAGAGCGCAGTGTGAGACCCGCACAGGCACGTCAGCCGCAGCCTCCCCTCCCCATCGCTCCCGGGAGCTCCCCCAGGGTCGTCACTGGCCCTGCCTGGGTTTGAACCTGGGACCCTCGGAGCTAGAAGCTCAATCCTCTACCATGGAGGTAAAAACTCACTGAAGAAAAAGGGACTGGATTGGCGGGGAGGGAGGGGGGCTAACCTGAATGGCACTATTTGGCCATTAGGTGACGCTGTGTGTAACACCCCTTATGGAAGCAGCCCTGGGCCCCACCTGGACCCAGCTGGGGGGCGAGCAAGGGCTGTAGCCGGCCCAGATGTGGGGCAGGAGAACAGCGCTGGGACCCGCTGTCTTGCGTGTAAATTCCAGCTGGGTTTCCATCCCCCGATGTCGCCATCTCAAAACGTTTCATGGAGAAAAATCACCGGCCAGGTTTTCGTTGCGGGGTGTCAGGCCGGCCCCAGGGAAAGGCGTTGGTAACGCCAGCACGGGGCGGTGTCACAGACGAGCAGGGCGCAGGCCACGCGGCGTCTGTCGGCCAAGCTCCTGGCACAACCCAGGGGCTCCCTGTGGCCCTCCATCCCCGCACCAGCTACATGACTGATCCCTTCCCATCCATCCCCCGCTCTTCAGGGACTCCCTTAGCCCCCCCATCTCTCCCTGCCAGGCCTCTGTGCCTCCACCCCCCTCCCCTTATGCCAGGGTCCCATTCTCACCCCATGCCAGGCGCGCTCTGTGCCCTCCCATTTCCACCCACCATAGCTGGGGCTCGGAGCACACCCTCCCCAATTCCCTCTTTTCAGCCAAAAATATTAAATATAAAAATCAAATCTCTTCTATGGAGACTCCATCCCTCCCCCAGCTTTCCCCCGAGTGTAGTCTCTGCTGCCCCCCTGTGGCTGCCTGGGGGCAGTGGCCCTGAGTCTCCCCCATAGCTGTGGGGAAGCCTCCACCCCACCCCGCCCTGCCCCCACTCACTTGTAGCCGATGTCGGACCAGCCGTTTGAGTCCATGTGATAGTTCTGGATGCCCCTGACCACCTGGCTGCAGGAGGCCTGTGAGGTGCAGGAAGTCCCTGCCGTGTGGTGGATGATGACGTAGGGCACTGGGGTGCTCAGCTGGGTCCTGCTTGTTGGGGCCCGGCCCCCCCACTGGGAGCGGGTGATGATGGTGGGGCAGCCTGTGCCATGTGGGGGAGGGGAGAAAGGGCTGGATTAATGTGGGTGCCCCCCACCTGCCCTAGCCCACGCAGCAGGATCGGGCCCAGGGCTGGTGCTCTGAGTGGGGCCGCTGCAATGGGGTGGGGGTGGGGCCAGCAAAGGCCGTGCACGGCGCAGGGAGGACGCGCAGCCCTGCGTTAAATGTGACGGGACTGGAGAGAGGCCTGGCCAGGAGCCTGCTCGCCATGCAGCAGCATCCGCCGCTGGCAGTAAAGGGGCGAATGGGGAGCCAGGCCAGGCTGGAGGGAGGCCAAACAAGGGCTGGACTGGAGATGGCAGGTGGGGCTGGTGCTCTGAACTCACCCCGGGCTGGGGAAGCTCCCGCCCAGGGTGTGCGGCTCAGTGCCCGTTGGTCTCCTCTGCCCCCTCCGGTCATTTGTATCCCTCCAGCCTGTCCCCTCCGCTGTGCAGCCTTTCTCCTCTCTCTGCATCCGGGAGGCTCTCCGGGCCCCTGGTGCTTGTTGTCTCCCACTGCTGAGCCCTTTGTCCCTCCTGCCAGGTCCCTTCAGAGACGGGGTGTGAAGGATCGAGCCCGATGTCCCAGGAACTGGACCTGACCCTGAGAAAAGGCTCGTTGTGGAAAATGAGCCAGTGGAACTCGCTGCCACAGGATGACACTGAGGCCAAGTGCAGGATCCAGCAAAGGTGTGTGACGCTCTAGGATCAGCTCCCCGTGGGTAGGGTGAGGGTCCTCGTCCCTTGGACTGATGAACTCTAGGGCTCTGGGAACAGGCAGCAGGGGACGACCCAGCCCTGCCTCATGGAGGGATGGGCTAGACGGAGAATGGGCATCTTCGGCTCTGCAGGGGCAGGTCCTGCCCTGGGTGCCAGGCCAGGGGACAGGTTAGTCGGGCGTCTCCATCATTAATTTCCCACTTGTGGGTTTCTGCTCCCTCCGTTCTCAGCTGCGTCAGGGATTCCCAGACTTGCCCTCTTCCCCGGCCCGGGGGATCCGAACTCACCGAGTGCTGCGGCGCAGAGCGCTGAGAACCACATAACCCACGTCAGCAGCATCCTCGTCCTCTCGCTCAGCCCTGTGGGGACATGTACCGGTCACAGCCGGCCTGACACCCGCAGAAAGGGGCAATGCTGGGCCGGAGCCAAACACCCCCAGAGCCCCTGGGTAGCAGATCCTCCTGCGCTCAGGCTGCCCCGGGCTCCCAGCCCAGCCTGTCGCCTGAGGGCAGAATCCCAGCCCTGCCTAGATCCCCCTCCCCCCCGAGCTCCCCGGGTCCCCATGGCAGCCCCTTGAGCAGCAGCTGCCTCGGCGTTGCCCCGGCTGTACTAACGCCGGCCCAGCTGGGGCTGTGGGGAGAAGAGCCGGGCTGGGGGCAGAGGTGTTCCATGGAGACTGGCGCCCTGTGGGGTGCAGAGGGGGGCTGGCATGTGCCCACCTGGATTCCTGCAGAGCTGGGAGGAGAGTGAACTCTGGGCACCAGCACCTGCTCCTCTCTATAAGTGCCTGAGAGGGCTACGGGGGTGTGTGTGTGTGGTGAGGCCAGGTAGTTGGTCAATAAATAATCGTGCCGATGCTGTTTGAGAGCCCAGCCACCGCAGAGGAACGATTGGGGGGATTTCACCAGGGGCTGCGGTTGCTGAAGACCAAGCCGGGCTCTTGCAGCAGGGCTCGGGGTCTGTAGCAGCACCAGGGCCGACAGACTGCGTCCGAGTGGGAGGGAGCGATTCTGGCCTGGCAGCGCGATCCCAGGGGCAGAACCTTCATCCCATCCTGGGCAAGGCTGGGCACAGAGCACAGCCCGGCCTGGAGAGCTGGGGAACGCCGCAGCGGGGGGACAGCACGTCAGCCACCGTCCGTGCCACCATTTCCTGCTCCGACCGATCCAGACACATTGTGTGCCCCAGCTCCCCTGAACTCCAACTGCAGGGCATTAAGGGAGCACCTGGAGGTCCCAACCTAGATCAGGGCTGTATTG
This sequence comes from Chrysemys picta bellii, assembly GCF_011386835.1. Lineage (NCBI taxonomy): Eukaryota > Metazoa > Chordata > Testudines > Emydidae > Chrysemys > Chrysemys picta. The sequence goes on from NC_088807.1 coordinate 6,174,352, forward strand.
GGCCGGGCGTTGCCCAGACACACAGTGACCGAGATCAGGGCCCCGTCGTGCCGGGCGCTGCCCAGACACACAGTGACTGAGATCAGGGCTCCATCTCACCGGGTGTTGTTAAGTGCTGAAGGTTGGAATGTCGTTTTCCACTAACGCTGTTTAGGCTGCCCGGTGCTTCTGTTCTTGGAGCTCCGATGTTATCAACACTAATAACAGACAAGGCAGCATGTGAATCCAGCAGACGTCAATGGTACTTAGAAAGAAAGACCACAGCCTGGTCTGGTGACAAAGGCCCTCAGCCAGGTTCACTGCCCTGAAGGCACAGTCCTACTGCCCTGGCTCCATGGTTACAGGTTCACTAACACGAGTGCCCCGTGGCAAGGAGCGGCTCAGGCAGCAGCGGGAGTCACCGCTGTCCCCTGGGCCACACAAAGGGTGACAGCGAGGTACCCGAGAGTAATAGACTGAGACAAACAACTTGTGTCCCAGCTTACGTGTGTCACAAGATTCGTTTGTTACCTCCTCTGGGTCCTTTTGTCCTGGTTGGACAAAACCTCCCTCTTCATTATTTTGCACAAAAGTGAACTGTATTTGTATCAGCTAAGCTATATTTACGTAAATCTCTAGTGCCTAGGACACTAGCGACAACTTTGCCAAGTACCTGAACTGCACAGCAAACTTGTCAGCATTTGCTTTAACCCACGGCCTGACTTTGGTTCGCAGCCTCTGGTTCAGGCCTCAAATCTTGCCCCAGGCCCAGTGCTCCAGGCTCTCTGTGCTACCCCGGTCGCTGCACAGACACACGGTGCCCGAGATCGGGGGCAGGGAAGGGATCTGAGCCCACAGCTCCCACCTAGTAGTCAGGCGAGGGCATGGCAGGCACACTTTGTCTTGGTGCCCCCTGTTGGTAGCCACTCCCACCCTGTGCTGTCTCGCCCTCCGGCTGGGTCACAGCTGTGTGCAGTAATGAGTCCAACAAATGCTAGTTCCGCTGTCCGGCAAAGGGCTTCAGGTATCACCCGTCCAAAGCCCCAGAGTCGGGAGTCTCTGGGATGTGGGTCTGCTTAGTCTTGAGTCACTAGTGTCAGGGACAGGCCGTGTGCCTCCAGCCCTGACTGGGGACCCCTGGCCCAACCTCTGCCCCGGGCTCCAGCAGGGTCCCAAGGCTGGCAGCTGAGACCTGCCCCTGGAGTGCTCTGCGTCCCCCCCCCACCCTTGCGGGTCCCTTCCCGGCGGCTCCCCAAGCCAGAGGGAGAAGCAAAAATGTGAACAACCCCGAGGAGACGTCTCCGACCTTGCAAATGTCCAGAGTCCTTCCCCTCAGCAGCTCAAGGAGCGCATCAGCTGGGCCTGCCGCCGGCTCCTTCTGCAGATCCCAGCTGTGCTCACCTCTGCTGGCATATTTAAAGGGAGCTGCTCTCTGCTCCCTGCCAAACTCCTCCTCCTCTGGCTGGGCAGCGTGAGACAGGGCACTGTTTTCTTAGCACGCCCACCCCACCCCGCCTCCCGCTATTAATATCATCATTAAGGCTAAGATTTCGTCACGGGTATTTTTAGTAAAAGTGATGGACAGGTCAGGGGCAATACATAAAAATTTACAGCCCGTGACCTGTCCATGACTTTTACTATATAAATAACCCCGACTAGGGGGCCCCAGAACATCACTGCTGTGGGGGTCCGGGGCTGACGGTTAGCCCCTGCCCTGGCAGCAGGGACTGCCCCTCCCCACCCCCAGCCACCCCTGCTCTGAGGCCCTGGGGACGGCTGCTTGGGCACTCCCTAGGGCGAAGCTGCCCTGGGACCGCTGCTCGGGCGCTTCCCGGGGCCAGCTGCCTCGGGACCGCCTGAGCCGCTGTCCCGAGCTGAGAAAGTCATGGAGGTCACGGAAAGTCAGAGAATCTGTGACTTCCGCGACCTCTGTGACAGAACTGCAGCCTTCATCATCATCATCATCGTGATGTTTTATGGCATTTGTGAAACACTTAATGATATTATTGGTTCTTTTTCCTTCCAGTGTTCCCGTCTGTGGGCTCCTAATATAATCATGTTTCTGGGATTTTGGTACATCAGGATCTGGCAAGAGAGGGGTCCCGGGGGTCCAGTGTATTGACTGGCCCTTTGGGGGGCTGTCTCCTAACTCCAAGACTGTACGTATGCAAAAAATCCAGCTCCTTTTTTGGGATTACCCTGTGTTTCCCCCTCCCAGTACTGAGTCCTTCCCTACCTCCTTTTCCTAGAGCAGGGATTCTCAAATGGGGGTTGGGACCCCTGAGAAGGTCACAAGTTTATTTCATGGGGGGTCGCGACCTGTCAGCCTCCACCTCAAATCCCGCTTTGCCTCCAGGATTTATAAGAGTGTTAAATATATAAAAAACTGGCTTGCTATGTGAAAGGGGTCACTAGTACCGAAGTTTGAGAACCACTGTCCTAGAGGGCTGGGATCAGTGATCTCTGCGTTGTGTGCATTTACCCTTTGATCAGATGTACCTTTTCCCAGAAGTTTTTCCACAGCTGATATCTGTGTCTCACCAGCCCTCCCCCTCAGTTGGGTCATTTGCATTCTCACAAACCACCACCTGGCAATTTTCTGGTCTCAAGTCCTCTTCTGTCACATTGGAGCTGCATCTTGGTTTCAAGAGACACAGTTACATTCCAAAAACTTGGCTGGCCCTTTTGGGAGTTGTCTCCCAACTCCAGAACTGTACATATGCAAAAAATCCCGCTTCCTTTTTGGGGTTACCCTCTGTTTCCACCTCCCGGAACTGAGTCCTGCCCTGCCCCCTTTCCTAGAGGGCTGTGATCGGTGCTCTCTGGGCTACGTGTATTTTCCCTTTGATCAGATGTAACTTTTCCCAGCAGTTTTTCCACAGCTGATTTCTGTGTCTCATCAGCCTCCGGGAAGACACCCTCCCTCTATGTCATTCGGGTCATTTGCATTCTTACAAACCACCACCTGGCAATTTTCTGGTCTCAAGTCCTCTGCTATCATAGCACTTGGAGCTGCATCTTGGTTTAAAGAGACACTGTTACATTTCAAAAATTTATCAGAAATAGCATCCTGAAAAACTGGGACCTGGATAGGGGCACCCTCCATCACCCCTTTCTCTCCCTGGCAGGCACTACACCCTATCCCTTCGTGCGGTGGTGTTGCCTCCAGCTGCACTGCAGGAGTTGGTCTCAAGCACCCCACACGTGGAAGCATGTGGCTTTCCCCTGCTGCTGAAGAATCAAGGAGACTCTCTCCCATTCTCTCAGCAGTTCCTGAGACCTTACCCTTTCCCTTGGGGGTCCCAGCATAAAACTCCTTCTTGCTGCGGGAAAATACCTTAACCAGAGCTATATGGAAAAAGTCATTACCAAGAAGCAGGTCAAGTAGGAGGTGTTCTATTACCTCCACGGTCAAAACACTTTCCAAATGTTCCTACCTCACATGGATATTAGCTAGTGGTAGGAGGAATCTGGTTTCAGTCACCCCCACAGTCTCTGCCATTTGGCCAGCTAATATACAACTTTTGGTACCACACTCTGCTTAACCAGAGAGATCTGGGCCCCTGTATTCTTCTGCCCTAAGTATAACCTGCCATTAATTCGACAGCCTTAACATGCTCCAGATCTGGTTCTGAAGTGGCTAATCTCACAGAACCAATATGACAGGTTTCGATTGCCATGGGGGAGGGGGTGGGTTCTGCGTTGAGGACAGCAGAACTAACATGAGCTCTTGGTTGCCGGCTTCCTCCTAGCACAGGGCATTTATTCGTCAGGTGATCGGTGGGATTACACTGATAGCACCTTTTGGACTCTTCTGTTTTGACAGGAGATTGGGATGAGGACTGGTTTGGGGGAGGTGAGTACCCAGCCTCCCAGCCACCCTCTGTCTTGCTAGAGATAAAATGGGATCCTCGTTTAAACCCCTATTTTGGTGCTTTGCTTTCAATAGATGCCTGGTCTGTTCAAAGGCATCAGCTGGGGACGCCGTCTCATCCACAGACTTCACGGCTTTGTCCCAAAGACACTGCTTCACATCCGCCTTACCTCTGCCTAGGAAATGCTCTTGGGCAACAAGATCAAACAATCGCAAAGTTGTGTTACAAGCTTGGAGGCTCTCACCCACTTTCCCATCAAATCTTCCATTTTGTTCCCACGTTCCCCATTACTCCTACCAATATCCCTTTTAATATTCCTACATTTAACTCTGTACATTTCAGGGGTAATCGGAAGCCTTTGAATTTACAATAGTCTAAAGCATCCTCTACGGGCATTTCAATGAATACATTAAGAGCTTTACCAGTTAATTTTCAATTCAGGGTAGGGACTTTCTTGGCATCAGGGATTTCATGCACTGCACAGCCTTTCAAAGGTGATCAGATCGTCAGCGATATCATCTGCCTCATTGTATGCAAGACATAAATGTTCCCAATTGTGGATTTTTGGCGTGATGGGAACTGCAGGGCTCGGTGGGTTCTGGTCCTGCTTCTCTAGCAAGTGCAGTTGGTGTTTTCACTCTCTTTCCTCCCGCTCTCTTTCTGTTTCCCTTTCTTCCTGCTCTCTTTCCTTCTCCTTTATCTCTAGGTCCTTCATTTCCAAACGTCTCTGGTGCTCTCTCGCTTTTTCTGCAACCTGCACTCTAAAAACTCCAACTTGGCAATGGCTTCACTGTTTTCAGGCATTTTCCTGCTTTTCTGTCCCTACTCCCCTTTCCCGAAATAAGCAAACAGAAAATAACAAACCGGTAGCCTCCTCCTGACGCTCCTTAGCCGCCACACTTAAAATCTTCACAGCAGTGTATGAAGCGCAAATCTTGCTCAGTACAACAAGCTGTGTGTATTTCACCCTGCCGACTACGCCACTGGGACGGGATCCCCGGGGTGCAGTCTGGGGCTGTGCCCCCTTAACTGTCTCCAGCCGGGGCTGTCTCTCACAATGCTTTGCTAGTGACCAGCAGCAAACCCCTGCAGGCGCTGTGATCACTCAGCACAACCGCATGTGGAGCCCCATACACCCAGCTGGATTGCATGAATGTTCCCAGAGCCACGCATGAATCACACAGAGACAGGCACCAGAACCAAATCCCCCCCAGCTCCCAGCCTTGTACCTCAGGAATAGACCGTCTGGCACGGTTCATCTTGAGCCGTGCAAACGTATTCATTGGTTCCCCACGTCACCAATGGAAAGTGGATCTACACCAGCCTTTGTAAACCTGAGCAGATTTACCAAACACTTCAGGCAAACTCGCTGGTAAAGATAAACAGTAAAAGAAGTTTATTGACTACAAAAGAGAGATTTTAAGTGATTATAAGTGATAGGCAAAAAGTCAGTTACTTACCAAAGGAAAATAAAAGAATAAGCGCGCAGTCTAAACTCTCAACCCTATTAGACTGGATAACATCTAGATTAAGCAGTTTTTGTCACCCCACTGGATATTGCAGTTCATAGTACACAGATTTCACCCTTGCAACCTGGGCCAGTCCCCTCTGTTGGAGTCTTCAGGCTTCTGAGTGTCCTTCTTGCTTGCAGTGTAGGTCGGGGAAGGACAAAGGCCAAGTATAGGGCCACTGTTCTGTTTGATACCCTTAGTCCCTGTGCTTGCAGAACTAAAGTCCAGGCGTGTCTGGTGGGTGTTGCTGAGTCACAAGGTGAAGCAATACCCCAATGTGTCTCCTGTGAGTGAGTCATTGAATTGTAACTCTTCTGCTGGACAATGACTGGTGATATCTGTTCAGCACCCACCCGGGCGTTGGTTACCTCTTCTCTTGTCGTAGTCTCTGGAGAGGTAGTATCTGGGCGCTTCCCAACCCCACCGCAAGTTTTAGTGACAACCATATAACACAATTCTCATATCTTCATATGCATTCATTAATTTTATATATATATATTGAACAGTGGGTTGCAGCAGATCGCAACCTTTCACATAATACCTTACAAAGCATGCTTTGTATGCAATATCACAATCATATAGAAATGAAGAATATGAGGGTCACAGGGCACTCCCCTGGCATGTAGAGTGACACACCTCCCCCCTTAGTTTACTGCAAGACGGTTAGCCAGTGACTAACTCGGAGGCAGTTTGTTGTAGAGTTCCTTTGGCATCGGGCCATCAAGGTGATGAGGTGGTCTGCCTGAGTTTCCCCCGAACACAGGAAACCAGGTTGGTTATGGTTTCTCGGCTGTGGAGAGTTTCAGCCTGTTTACAGGTGTTAACTGAGAAGCAGCATTTTCATAAGGTTTCTTTATATTGCAGGGGTTTCCAATTACCATTTGCAGCATGTCCCAAGGCTCTTCCCCAAAATTGTGCATAATGTATCTTATCACAAGGTGTAACATCAGTATCAACATTCTTCTCCCAAGACTTAACATTAATACCAAAATATGGATCACAGCTGGGCGTTTACAAGTGTCTTTATGATACCGCGTCCTCTGTTCAGACAGTCTGGTTTGAGGTAGGTTTGTTCATCACCCATGGGGTCATTTGACTCCCTCCCATGTAATCAGTCACTGGCTTCTCTTCCCCTCCAGTCTTCCCTTCTGTGTGGGCTCTTAATTTAATCCTGTTTCTGGGATTTTGTACCTCAGGTTCTGGCAAGAAAGGGGTCCAGGTGGATCCTGCACATTGGCTGGCCCTTTGGGGAGCAGTCTCTCAACTCCAGCACTGTACATATGCAAAAAATCCAGCTCCCTTTTTGGGGTTACCCTGTGTTTCCACCTCCCAGAACTGAGTCCTGCCCTGCCCCCTTTCCTAGAGGGCTGTGATCGGTGCTCTCTGGGCTACGTGTATTTTCCCTTCGATCAGATGTAACTTTTCCCAGCAGTTTTTCCACAGCTGATTTCTGAGTGTCATCAGCCTCCTGGAAGACACCCTCCCTCTATGTCATTCGGGTCATTTGCATTCTCACAAACCACCACCTGGCAATTTTCTGGTCTCAAGTCCTCTGCTATCATAGCACTTGGAGCTGCATCTTGGTTTAAAGAGACACTGTTACATTTGAAAACTTTATCAGAAATAGCATCCTGAAAAACTGGGACCAGGATAGGGGCACCCTCCATCACCCCTTTCTCTCCCTGGCAGGCACTACACCCCATCCCTTCGTGCAGTGGTGTTGTCTCCAACTGCATTGCAGGAGTTGGTCTCAACCACCCCACACCTGGAAGCATGTGGCTTTCTCCTGCTGCTGAAGAATCTCTGTCCCTGAGAAGTCAGCTGAGTGATGTTCCTCACAAGGAGGTCGGTTACACAATTCCCTAGGTGCACAGATGCTGACTCAGCCATTCGGTCCTGGGCCTCCTCTCCCGAGTGACCAATGAGGAGACATTCCTGTCCTCCCACTATTCCTTCTCGAGTTTCCTCCTCTGGGCCCCCCCTCTCAGGCACATCTCTGTGCTCCCTAGCAAGGGGTCTGTCCCTTCTTCAGCTGCAGAACTCTGCTAGCTAAGAACTGGGACAGTTTCCTTAACCACTGACAACACCTCTCCTGCCCCCGATACTGAGGGTGTGTTGCCTTCTGCTGGAAAGGAGCTAGTCTCAGCCCCTCCCATACTTGGAAGCACCCTGCTTCCCTGTGTTACAGAGTCACAGGAATCCTCACCCACCTCAGTGGTTTCTGAGATCCCCTGCCCCTTCTCTGGGCTCTCCTCTGGGACATCTCTCCCTATGGACCCTAGAGTGGGGTCTGTCCCAGGTTCATCTGCATCCTGTTGGCAGCTAACAGCCTGGACAGTTCCCTCCCTGGCAGGCATTACACCCCCATCCCTTCGTGCGGTGGTGTTGCTTCCAACTACATTGCAGGAGTTGGTCTCAACCACCCCACACGTGGAAGCATGTGGCTTTCCCCTGCTGCTGAAGAATCAAGGAGACTCTCTCCCATTCTCTCAGCAGTTCCTGAGACCTTACCCTTTCCCTCGGGGGTCCCAGCATAAAACTCCTTCTTGCTGCGGGCAAATACCTTAACCAGAGCTATACAGAAAAAGTCATTACCAAGATGCAGGTCAAGTAGGAGGTGTTCTATTACCTCCACGGTCAAAACACTTTCCAAATGTTCCTACCTCACATGGATATTAGCTAGTGGTAGGAGGAATCTGGTTTCAGTCACCCCCACAGTCTCTGCCATTTGACCAGGTAATATACAACTTTTGGTACCACACTCTGCTTAACCAGAGAGATCTGGGCCCCTGTATTCTTCTGCCCTAAGTATAACCTGCCATTAATTCGACAGCCTTAACATGCTCCAGATCTGGTTCTGAAGTGGCTAATCTCACAGAACCAATATGACAGGTTTCGATTGCCTGGGGCGGGGGTGCGTTCTGTGTTGAGGACAGCAGAACTAACATGAGCTCTTGGTTGCCGGCTTCCTCCTAGCACAGGGTATTTATTCGTCAGGTGATCAGTGGAACCACCACCTGGCAATTTTCAGGTCTCAACTCCTCTGCTGTCCCCGGCGCTGGAGCTGCAACTTGGTTTAAAAATACACAGTTACATTCTAAAAGCTGATCAGAAACAGCATCCTGAAAAACTGGGACCTGGAATGGGGGATCCTCCATCACCCCTTTCTCTGTCCCTGAGAAGTCAGCTGAGTGACTGCTCCTCACAAGGAGGTTGGTGCACAGATGCTGACTCAGCCATTCGGTCCTGGGCCTCCTCTCCCGAGTGACCAATGAGGAGACATTCCTGTCCTCCCACTATTCCTTCCCCAGTTTCCTCCTCTGGGCCCCGCTCTCAGACACACCTCTGTGCTCCCTAGCAAGGGGTCCGTCCCTTCTTCAGCTGCAGAACTCTGCTAGCTAACAACTGGGACAGTTTCCTTAATCACTGACAACACCTCTCCTGCCCCCGATCCTGAGGGCGTGTTGCCTTCTGCTGGAAAGGAGCTAGTCTCAGCCCCTCCCATACTTGGAAACACCCTGCTTCCCGGTGTTACAGAGTCACAGGAATCCTCACCCACCTCAGTGGTTTCTGAGATCCCCTGCCCCTTCTCTGGGCTCTCCTTTGGGACACATCTCCCTATGGACCCTAGAGTGGGGTCTGTCCCAGGTTCATCTGCATCCTGTTGGCAGCTAACAACCTGGACAGTTCTCTCCCTGGCAGGCATTACACCCCCATCCCTTCCTGAGGTGGTGTTGCCTACAGCTGCATTGCAGGAGCTGGTCTCAACCAACCTCCCAGCTGGAAACATGTGGCTTCCCCCAGCTGCAGAAGAATCAAGGAGACTCTCTTCCATTCTCTCAGCAGTTCTTGAGACCTTACCCTTTCCCTCGGGGGTCCCAGCATAAAACTCCTTCTTGCTGCGGGAAATACCTTAACCAGAGCAACACGGAAAAAAATATTACCAAGGCCTGGTCTACACTATGAGTTTAATTCGAATTTAGCAGCGTTAAATCGAATTAATGCTGCACCCGTCCACACAACAAAGCCATTTCTTTCGAAATAAAGGGCTCTTAAAATCGATTTCTGTACTCCTCCCCGACGAGTGGAGTAGCGCCGAAATCGATATTGCCATTTTGAATTAGGGTTAGTGTGGCCGCAATTCGATGGTATTGACCTCCGGGAGCTATCCCACAGTGCACCATTGTGACCGCTCTGGACAGCAATCTGAACTCGCATGCACTGTCCAGGTAGACAGAAAAAGCCCTCCGAACATTTGAATTTTATTTCCTGTTTGCCCAGCACAGGAGAGCACAGGTCACAACAGAGAGCTCATCAGCACAGGTAACCATGCAGGCCGATAATCGAAAAAGAGCACCAGCATGGACCGTACGGGAGGTACTGGATCTGATCGCTATATGGGGAGAGGATTCAGTGCTAGCAGAACTTCATTTGAAAAGACGGAATGCCAAAACTTTGGAAAAAATCTCCAAGGGCATGATGGAGAGAGGTCACAATAGGGACTCAGATCAGTGCCGCGTGAAAGTCAAGGAGCTCAGACAAGCCTATCAGAAAACAAAGGAGGCAAACAGTCGCTCTGGGTCAGAGCCGCAGACATGCCGCTTCTACGCCGAGCTGCATGCAATTCTAGGGGGGGCCGCCACCACTACCCCACCTGTGATCGTGGATTCCGAGGCGGGGATAGTCTCATCAGCCACACCTGAGGATTCTGCGGATGGGGAAGAGGAGGAGGAGGAGGAGGACGAGCTTGCGGCGAGCACACAGCACTCCGTTCTCCCCAACAGCCAGGATCTTTTTCTCAGCCTGAGTGAAGTACCCTCCCAACCCTCCCAAGCAAGTATCCAAGACCATGACCCCATGGAAGGGACCTTAGGTGAGTTTACCTTTTAAAATATAAAACATGGTTTAAAAGCAAGCGTTTTTTAATGATTACTTTGCCCTGAGGACTTGGGATGCATTCGCGGCCAGTACAGCTACTGGAAAAGTCTGTTAACGTGTCTGGGTATGGGGCGGAAATCCTCCAGGGACATCTCCATGAAGCTCTCCTGGAGGTACACCAAAAGCCTTTCCACAAGGTTTCTGGGCAGTGCAGCCTTATTCTGTCCTCCATGGTAGGACACTTGACCACGCCATGCCTGCAGCAAGAAATCTGGTATCATTGCCTGACAAAGCCTGGCAGCGTATGGTCCCGGTGTTTGCTGGCATTCAAGCAACATCCGTTCTTTATCTGGCTGTGTAATCCTCAGGAGAGTGATATCGCTCATGGTAACCTGGTTGAAATACGGGAATTTAATTAAGGGGACAGAGGTGGCCGTTCCTACTGGGCTGTTTGCCTGTGGCTGAAAAGAAATCCTTCCCTGCAGTTAGCAAAGCGCGGGGGGTGGGGGTGGGGTAATTGGCCCTGAGCTTTTCGCGTTTGGCTAGCAGGGATCTTCCCTGATACCAGCCATGTGGTGGGGGGAGGGGTACAGCGATCATCCCAGATAATTCATGGCGGGGGGGGGGAGGTTAGTTTGGTTTCTGCAGGGATCTTCCCTGATACCAGACACGCGGTGGGGGGAGGGATAAAACGATCATCCCAGAGAAATGGTGGGGGGGAGGGTTAGTTTCTTTTCTGCTGCTGAAGGTTAACAGGAAAACCACAGCACTCAACGGGCTTTGCTTGGTATGTGGGAAAGGAGGGCGCAGAAGCCGAAAGACAATGGCTTACCATGGCCGCATGCAAGCCGAATTCTGTTGCCTGGACCTGCGTCTGTGATCTCTAACACCAAAGCCACAGGCACTCAATATTAAGATGCAAAATGCGACCTTGTACTGAAATCACACATGCTATGTAATGTGAATAGTGTTGTTCACTGTGAAAGAGTATAAGCATTGTTCTGTAAAATGTATCTTTTTAAAATCTTCTCTCCTTTTTTCCATCCCTCCAGGAGCTGCAAATTTTTCAAGCCTCCCTCCTCCGTCCCGAAGGCTATCTCAGATAAGGCGGCGGAGAAAGAGGACGCGAGACGAGATGTTCTCGGAAATAATGGAATGCACCCGCAATGAAAGAGCTTATTTGAAGGAGTGGAAGGACACGGTATCTAAGTACAGGAAAGATGCCAGTGAATGTGAGGTCATGAGGGATGCTCGAGATGAGAGGTGGCAGGCTGCAATGCTGGGGCTGCTGCGTGATCAAACGGACATGCTCCGGCATCTGGTGGAGCTTCAGGAATGGCAGTAGGATGACAGAGTGCCGCTGCAGCCGCTGTATAATCTCCTTCCCCCCTCACCATGTTCCATACCCTCCTCACCCAGACGTGTAAGAACGCGGGGGGGGGGGGGAGGAGAAGGCTCCATGCACCCTCCCAGTCCACCCCAGTGGACAGCCCAACCAAAAGGCTGTCATTATATTGAATTTTTTCAGTGTCCTTTTACTTCCCTCCTATCCTCCTCCCAAACCCCACCCGGGCTACCTTGTCGGTTCTCTCCCTATGTTTATAATCAATTAATAAAGAATACATGATTTTTAAATGGTAGTGACTTTATTTCCTTTAAAAGAAAGCTGTGATTTAAGGGGGGAGGGTGGTTTGCTTACAGGGAATGAGTCAATCAAGGGGGCGGGTTTTCAACAAACAGAACTTTCACACCGTAGCCTGGCCAGTCATGAAACTGGTTTTCAAAGCTTCTCTGATGCGCAGCGCTTCCTGGTGTGATCTTCTAATCGCCCTGGTGTCTGGCTGCGCATAATCAGCCGCTAGGCGATTTGCCTCAGCCTCCCACCCCGCCATAAAAGTCTCCCCCTTACTCTCACAGAGATTGTGGAGCACACAGCAAGCAGCAATAACAATGGGGATATTGGTTTGGCTGAGGTCTGAGCGAGTCAGTAATGATCGCCAGCGACCTTTTAAATGTCCAAATGCACATTCTACCACCATTCTGCACTTGCTCAGCCTGTAGTTGAACAGCTCCTGACTCCTGTCCAGGCTGCCTGTGTATGGCTTCATGAGCCATGGCATTAAGGGGTAGGCTGGGTCCCCAAGGATAACTATAGGCATTTCAGCATCCCCAACGGTTATTTTCTGGTCTGAGAAGTAAGTCCCTTGCTGCAGCCATTTAAACAGAGTAGTGTTCCTGAAGACGCGAACATCATGAACCCTTCCCGGCCAGCCCACGTTGATGTTGGTGAAACGTCCCTTGTGATCCACCAGTGCTTGCAGCACCATTGAAAAGTACCCCTTGCGGTTTATGTACTGGGTACCCTGGTGCTCCGGTGCCAAGATAGGGATATGGGTTCCATCTATCACCCCACCACAGTTAGGGAATCCCATTGCAGCAAAGCCATCCACTATGACCTGCACATTTCCCAGAGTCACTACCTTTCGTAGCAGCAGCTCAGTGATTGCTTTAGATACTTGCATCACATCAGCCCCCACAGTAGATTTGCCCACTCCAAATTGATTTCCGACTGACCGGTAGCGGTCTGGCATTGCAAGCTTCCACAGGGCTATCACCACTCGCTTCTCAACTGTGAGGGCTGCTCTCATCTTGGTATTCTGGTGTTTCAGGGCAGGGGAAAGCAAGTCACAAAGCTCCATGAAAGTGCCCTTACGCATGCAAAAGTTTCGCAGCCACTGAGAATCGTCCCACACCTGCAACACTATGCGGTACCACCAGTCTGTGCTTGTCTCCGGGGCCCAGAATCGGCGTTCCACAGCTATAACCTGCCCCATTAACAGCATGATTTCCAAAGCACCGGGGCCCGCGGTTTGATAGAATTCCATGTCCATGTCCTCATCATTCTCGCCGCCACGCTGCCGTAGGCTACTCCTCATCGCCTGGTTTTGCAGGTTCTGGTTCAGCATAAACTGCACGATAACGCACGAGGTGTTTACAATATTCATGACTGCTGTCTTGAGCTGAGCGGGCTCCATGCTTGCCATGGTATGGCGTCTGCACTGTTCACCCAGGAAAAAGGCGCGAAACGGTTTTCTGCCATTGCTTTCCTGGAGAGAGGGGGAGGATGTACCCAGAATCTCTCGCGACAATGTTTTTGTACCCATCAGGCATTGGGATCTCAACCCAGAATTCCAATGGGCGGAGGAGACTGTGGGAACTATGGGATAGCTATGGGATAGCTACCCACAGTGCAAGGCTCCAGAAATTGACGCTAGCCCCGGTGCATGGACGCACACCGCCGAATTAATGTGCTTAGTGTGGCCGCATACATTCGACTTTATACAATCTGTTTCCAAAATTCGAATTCTGTACATTCGGATTAATCCTGTAGTGTAGACATACCCCAAGAAGCAGGTAAACTAGGGGGTGTTCCATCACCCCCACAGTCAAAACACTTTCCAAAACTTCCCACCCCACATGGATTTTAGCTAGTGGTACGAGGAATCTGGTTTCACCCACCCCCACAATCTCTGCCATTTGGTCAGGTAATATACTGGCCCTTGGGGCCACAGTCTGCTTAACTAGAGAAATCGGGGGCCCTGTATCTCTCTGCCCCAAGTATTCAAGACGAGCAGTGCAAATTTATTAATTGGTTCACCACTTCATCAGTGGAAAGCAGATATACACCAGCCTTTGTAAACCTGAGCAAACACCCTTACCAAACACTTCAGACAACCCCACCAGACACACAAGAAGTCACCAAAGATGAACGCACTGCATTTGAGACGTTCATTAACAGAGTTGTGCAAAATTACAAGAAGAAACCAAGAAGGATGTAGATGTAATGTTTGAGTAGCCAACTTTAATCTGTGTGATGATTTTAAAACATGAGTTCAATCTAATAAAATGAGTGTGAAACATTTTTCAGTTTTCATTATGGTGCCATACAGCCCACCTTCACCCTCACAGTCTCGCCCCTCATTGGCCCTCACCCCCCCTGAAAATTCAAACACCCCCCCCCCTAATTTCAATTCCTGGAGAAAACTGTGGACTTTCCTGTATCTCTGCCTCTTACACCTTTCTATTTGCTTGCCAGTGTCCATCTGGCAGCATTGTTTCCATATCTCCAAGCCCCATTATAGGGCGTTCTGGATTCCAGTCCCTGGGTCAGGGATGCCAGCGGGTGCCACCCTAATAAGCGCCCCCCACCAGCTTTGCGTTGGCCTTTCTTCTCCTTTTTCTCTTTCTCGTTCCTAGGGTTGCCAACTTTGTAATTGCACAAAACCAAACACCCTTGGCCTGCCCCATACCCCGCCCCTTCCCACAGCCCTGCCCCTGCCCCATCCCTCTCTGAGGCCCCAGCCCCCACTCACTCCAGCCCCCCTCCCTCCATCGCTCACTCTCCCCCACCCTCACTCACTTTCTGGCTCTGGCTCTCCTCTGCCCCCAGTCCAGCCTAGCTCCCCTTAGCTCTGCCCTGCTCTGCCTCAGGCAGCCCCAGCTCACACAGAGGATGGGCCCCTGGGCTCCTGCCTCTCTCATTGGTCTGCTGCCCTGTCATTTGGACTAACATAGAGTGTTGGCAGCTCCCCATTGGCCCTGGGCACTGTCAATCTGAGATCCTGATTTCTCTTCGGCCCTTCACCTTTCTCCTGGTGTTGGAACAGGGCAGAGATTGTTGGGGTGGGCAAAACCAGATTCCTCCGACCACTAGCTAAAATCCATGTGGTGTGGGAAGATTTGAAAAGTGTTTTGGAAAGTAATGGAACACCCCCTAGTTTACCTGCTTCTTGGGAATAATGTTTTCCGGGTAGCTTTGGGTTCAGGTATTTGCCCGCAGCAAGAAGGAGTTTTATGCTGGGACCCCCGAGGGAAAGGGTAAGGTCTCAGGAACTGCTGAGAGAATGGAAGAGAGTCTCCTTGATTCTTCTGCAGCTGGGGGAAGCCACATGGTTCCAGGTGTGAGGTTGGTTGAGACCAGCTCCTGCAATGCAGCTGTAGGCAACACCACCTCAGAAAAGGATGGGGGTGTAATGCCTGCCAGGGAGAGAACTGTCCAGGTTGTTAGCTGCCAACAGGTGCACGTGAACCGGGACAGATCCCACTCTAGGGACCATAGGGAGAGGTGTCCCAGAGGGGAGCCCAGAGAAGGGGGATGGGATGTCGGAAACTACTGAGGTGGGTGAGGATTCCTGGGACTCTCTAACACAGGGAAGCAGGGTGCTTCCAAATATGGGAGGGGCTGAGACTAGCTCCTTTCCAGCAGAAGGCAACACACCCTCAGGATCGGGGGAAGGAGAGGTGTTTTCAGTGATTAAGGAAATTGTCCCAGTTGTTAGCTAGCAGAGTTCTGCAGCTGAAGAAGGAGCGGACCCCATTCTAGAGAGCAAAGAGATGTGTCTTAGAGGGGGGCCCAGAGGAGGAAACTGGAGAAGGAATAGTGGGAGGACAGGAATGTCTCCTCATTGGTCACTCGGGAGAGGATACCCAGGACCGAATGGCTGAGTCAGCATCTGTGCACCTAGGGAATTGTGTAACTGACCTCCTTGTGAGGAGCAGTCACTCAGCTAACTTCTCAGGGACAGAGAAAGGGGTGATGGAGGATCCCCCATTCCAGGTCCCAGTTTTTCAGGATGTTATTTCTGATAAATTTTTGAAATGTAACAGTGTCTCTTTAAACCAAGATGCAGCTCCAAGTACTATGATAGCAGAGGACTTGAGACCAGAAAATTGCCAGGTGGTGGTTTGTGAGAATGCAAATGACCCGAATGACAGAGAGGGAGGGTGTCTTCACAGAGGCTGATGAGACACAGAAATCAGCTGTGGAAAAACTGCTGGGAAAAGTTACATCTGATCGAAGGGAAAATACACGTAGCCCAGAGAGCACCGATCACAGCCCTCTAGGAAAGGGGGCAGGGCAGGACTCAGTTCCGGGAGGTGGAAACACAGGGTAACCCCAAAAAGGGAGCTGGATTTTTTGCATATGTGCAGTCCTGGAGTTGAGAGACTGCTCCCCAAAGGGCCAGCCAATGTGCAGGATCCACCTGGACCCCTTTCTTGCCAAAACCTGAGGTACAAAATCCCAGAAACAGGATTAAATTAAGAGCCCACACAGAAGGGAAGACTGGAAGGGAAGAGAAGCCAGTGACTGATTACATGGGAGGGAGTCAAATGACCCCATGGGTGATGAACAAACCTCCCTCAAACCAGACTGTCTGAACAGAGGACGCGGTATCATAAAGACACTTGTAAACGCCCAGCTGTGATCCATATTTTGGTATTAATGTTAAGTCTTGGGAGAAGAATGTTGATACTGATGTTACACCTTGTGATAAGATACATTATGCACAATTTTGGGGAAGAGCCTTGGGACATGCCGCAAATGGTAATTCGAAACACCTGCAATATAAAGAAACCTTATGAAAATGCTGCTTCTCAGTTAACACCTGTAAACAGGCTGAAAGCTCTCCACCGCCGAGAAACCATAACCAACCTGGTTTGCTGTGTTCGGGGGAAACTCAGGCAGACCACCTCATCGCCTTGATGGCCCGATGCCAAAGGAACTCTACAACAAACTGCCTCCGAGTTAGTCACTGGCTAACCGTCCTGCAGTAAACTAAGGGGAGAGGTGTGTCACTCTACATGCCAGGGGAGCGCCCTGTGACCCTCATATTCTTCATTTCTATATGATTGTGATATTGCATACAAAGCATGCTTTGTAAGGTATTATGTGAAAGGTTGCGATCTGCTGCAACCCACTGTTCAATATATATATATATAATTAATGAATGCATATGAAGATATGAGAATTGTGTTATATGGTTGTCACTAAAACATGCGGTGGGGTTGGTAAGCGCCCAGATACTACCTCTCCAGAGACTACGACAAGAGAAGAGGTAACCAACGCCCGGGTGGGTGCTGAACAGATATCACCAGTCATTGTCCAGCAGAAGAGTTACAATTCAATGACTCACTCACAGGAGACACACCAGGGTATTGCTTCACCTTGTGACTCAGCAACACTCACCAGACACGCCTGGACTTTAGTTCTGCAAGCACAGGGACTAAGGGTATCAAACAGAACAGTGGCCCTATACTTGGCCTTTGTCCTTCCCTGACCTACACTGCAAGCAAGAAGGACACTCAGAAGCCTGAAGACTCCAACAGAGGGGACTGGCCCAGGTTGCAAGGGTGAAATCTGTGTACTATGAACTGCAATATCCAGTGGGGTGACAAAAACTGCTTAATCTAGATGTTACCCAGTCTAATAGGGTTGAGAGTTTAGACTGCGCGCTTATTCTTTTATTTTCCTTTGGTAAGTAACTGACTTTTTGCCTATCACTTATAATCGCTTAAAATCTCTCTTTTGTAGTCAATAAACTTCTTTTACTGTTTATCTTTACCAGTGCGTTTGCCTGAAGTGTTTGGTAAATCTGCTCAGGTTTACAAAGGCTGGTGTAGATCCACTTTCCATTGGTGACGTGGGGAACCAATGAATATGTTTGCACTGCTCAAGATGAGCCGTGCCAGACGGTCTATTCCTGAGGTACAAGGCTGGGAGCTGTGGGGGATTTGGTTCTGGTGCCTGTCTCTGTGTGATTCGTGAGTGGCTCTGGGAGCATTCATGCAATCCAGCTGGGTGTGGGGCTCCACATGCGGTTGTGCTGAGTGATCACAGCGCCTGGAGGGGTTTGCTGCTGGTCACTAGCAAAGCATTGTGAGAGACAGCCCCGGCTGGAGACAGTTAAGGGGGCACGGCAGCCTCACAACCCCAGACTGCACCCCGCGGATCCCGTCACAGTGGCGTAGTTGGCAGGGTGAAATACACACAGCTTGTTGTACTGAGCAAGATTTGCACTTCTTACACTGCTGTGAAGATTTTAAGTGGGGTGGCTAAGGAGCGTCAGGAGGAGGCCACCGGTTTGTTATTTTCTATTTGCTTATTTCGGGAAAGGGGAGTAGGGACAGAAAAGCAGGAAAATGCCTGAAAACAGTGAAGCCATTGCCAAGTTGGAGTTTTTGGAGTGCAGGTTGCAGAAAAAGAGAGAGAGCACCAGAGACGTTTGGAAATGAAGGACCTGGAGATAAAGGAGAAGGAAAGAGAGCAGGAAGAAAGGGAAACAGAAAGAGAGCGTGAGGAAAGAGAGTGAAAACACCAACTGGACTTGCTAGAGAAGCAGAACCAGAACCCACCGAGCCCTGCAGTTCCCATCACGCCAAAAATCCACAATTGGGACCATTTATGTCTTGCATACAATGAGGCAGATGATATCGCTGACGATCTGATCACCTTTGAAAGGCTGTGCAGTGCAAGAAATCCCTGATGGCAAGAAAGTCCCTACCCTGAATGCAAAATTAACTGGTAAAGCTCTTAATGTATTCATTGAAATGCCCGTAGAGGATGCTTTAGACTATTGTAAATTCAAAGGCTTCCGATTACCCCTGAAATGTACAGAGTTAAATTTAGGAATATTAAAAGGGATATTGGTAGGAGTAATGGGGAACGTGGGAACAAAATGGAACATTTGATGGGAAAGTGGGTGAGAGGCAAAGGTGTGTTACAAGCTTGGAGGGAATGTTTGATCTTGTTGCCCAAGAGCATTTCCTAGGCATAGGTAAGGCGGATGCGAAGCAGTGTCTTTGGGACAAAGCCGTGAAGTCTCTGGATGAGACGGTGTCCCCAGCTGATGCCTTTGAACAGACCAGGCATCTATTGAAAGCAAAGCACCAAAATAGGGGTTTAAACGAGGATCCCATTTTATCTCTAGCAAGACAGAGAGTGGCTGGGAGGCTGGGTACTCACCTCCCCAAAACCAGTCCTCATCCCAATCTCCTGTAAAAAACAGAAGAGTCCAAAAGGTGCTATCAGTGTAATCCCACCGATCACCTGACGAATAAATGCCCTCTGCTAGGAGGAAGCCGGCAACCAAGAGCTCATGTTAGTTCTGCTGTCCTCAACCCAGAACCCACCCCCTCCCCCATGGCAATCGAAACCTGTCATATTGGTTCTGTGAGATTAGCCACTTCAGAACCAGATCTGGAGCATGTTAAGGCTGTCGAATTAATGGCAGGTTATACTTAGGGCAGAAGAATACAGGGGCCCAGATCTCTCTGGTTAAGCAGAGTGTGGTACCAAAAGTTGTATATTAGCTGGCCAAATGGCAGAGACTGTGGGGGTGACTGAAACCAGGTTCCTCCTACCACTAGCTAATATCCATGTGAGGTAGGAACATTTGGAAAGTGTTTTGACCGTGGAGGTAATAGAACACCTCCTACTTGACCTGCTTCTTGGTAATGACTTTTTCCGTATAGCTCTGGTTAAGGTATTTGCCCGCAGCAAGAAGGAGTTTTATGCTGGGACCCCCGAGGGAAAGGGTAAGGTCTCAGGAACTGTGAGAGAATGGGAGAGAGTCTCCTTGATTCTTCAGCAGTTGGGGGAAGCCACATGTTTCCAGGTGTGGGGTAGTTGAGACCAACTCCTGCAATGCAGTTGGAGGCAACACCACCGCACGAAGGGATGGGGTGTAGTGCCTGCCAGGGAGAGAAAAGGGTGATGGAGGGTGCTCCTATCCAGGTCCCAGTTTTTCAGGATGCTGTTTCTGATAAGCTTTTGAAATGTAACAGTGTCTCTTTAAACCAAGATGCAGCTCCAAGTGCTATGATAGCAGAGCACTTGAGACCAGAAAATTGCCAGGTGGTGGTTTGTGAGAATGCAAATGACCCGAATGACAGAGAGGGAGGGTGTCTTCCCGGAGGCTGATGAGACACAGAAATCAGCTGTGGAAAAACTGCTGGGAAAAGTTACATCTGATCAAAGGGAAAATACACGTAGCCCAGAGAGCACCGATCACAGCCCTCTAGGAAAGGGGGCAGGGCAGGACTCAGTTCTGGGAGGGGGAAACACAGGGTAACCCCAAAAAAGGAGCTGGATTTTTTGCATACGTACAGTCTTGGAGTTGGGAGAAAGCCCCCCAAAGGGCCACTCAATATGCCGAACCCCCCGGAACCCCTCTCTTGCCAGAACCTGAGGTACAAAATCCCAGAAACAGGATTATATTAGGAGCCCACACAGACGGGAACACTGGAAGGAAAAAGAAGACAATAATATCATTAAGTGTTTCACAAATGCCATAAAACATCACAAAGATAATGATGAAGCTGCAGTTCTGTCACAGAGGTCGCGGAAGTCACAGATTCTCTGACTTTCCGTGACCTCCATGACTTTCGCAGCTCGGGACAGCGGCTCAGGCGGTCCCGAGGCAGCTGGCCCCGGGAAGCGCCCGAGCAGCGGTCCCGAGGGCAGCCCTGGGGCCAGCAACACTGGTGGCTGCTCGGGCGGCTGGCCTGGGGGAAGCACCCGAGCAGTGGTCCCAGGGCAGCTTGCCCTGGGGAGTGCCCAAGCAGCCATCCCCAGGGCCTTGGCGCAGGGGTGGCTGGGGCGGGGCAGTCCCCGTAGCCAGGGCAGGGACTAACCGTCAGACCCCGGATCCCCACAGCAGTGATGTTCTGGGGCCCCCTAGTCGGGGTTATTTATATAGTAAAAGTCATGGACAGGTCACGGGCTGTAAATTTTTATTTATTGCCCCTGACCTGTCCATGACTTTTACTAAAAATACCCGTGACGAAATCTTAGCCTTAATGCTGATATTAATCTCATGAGGCGGGGTGGGGTGGGTGTGCTAAGAAAACAGTGCCCTGTCTCACGCTGCCCGGCCAGAGGAGGAGGAGTTTGGCAGGGAGCAGAGAGCAGCTCCCTTTAAATATGCCAGCAGAGGTGAGCACAGCTGGGATCTGCAGAAGGAGCCGGCGGCAGGCCCAGCTGATGCGCTCCTTGAGCTGCTGAGGGGAAAGACTCTGGACATTTGCAAGGTCGGAGACGTCTCCTCGGGGTTGTTCTCATTTTTGCTTTTCCCTCTGGCTTGGGGAGGCCGCCGGGAAGTGACCTGCGAGGGTGGGGGGGGGGGGGGGACGCAGAGCACTCCAGGGGCAGGTCTCAGCTGCCAGCCTTGGGGCCCTGCTGGAGCCTGGGGCAGAGGTTGGGCCAGGGCTCCCCAGTTAGGGCTGGAGGCACACGGCCTGTCCCTGACACTAGCAACTCAGGACTAGGCAGACCCACATCCCAGAGAGTCCCGACTCTGGGGCTTTGGCCGGGTGATACCTGAAGCCCTTTGCCGGACAGCGGAACTAGCATTTGTTGGACTCATTACTGCACACAGCCTGTGACCCAGTCGGAGGGCGAGACAGGAGGGGACAGACAGCACAGGGTGGGAGCGGCTACCAACAGGGGGCACCAAGACAAAGAGCGCCTGCCATGCCCTCGCCTGACCACTAGGTGGGAGCTGTGGGCTCAGATCCCTTCCCTGCCCCCGATCTCGGGCACCGTGTGTCTGCAGCGACCGGGGTAGCACAGAGAGCCTGGAGCACTGGGCCTGGGGCAAGATTTGAGGCCTGAACCAGAGGCTGCGAACCAAAGTCAGGCCGTGGGTTAAAGCAAATGCTGACAGGTTTGCTGTGCAGTTCAGGTACTCGGCAACGTTGTCGCTAGTGTCCTAGGCACTAGAGATTTACGTAAATATAGCGTAGGTGGGACAAATACATTTCACTTTTGTGCAAAATAATGAAGAGGGAGGTTTTGTCCAACCAGGACAAAAGGACCCAGGGGAGGTAACAAACGAATCTTGTGACACATGTAAGCTGGGACACAAGCTGTTTGTCTCAGTCTATTACTCTCGGGTACCTCGCTGTCACCCTTTGTGTGGCCTAGGGGACAGCGGTGACTCCCGCTGCTGCCTGAGCCGCTCCTTGCCACGGGGCACTCGTGTTAGTGAACCCGTAACCATGGAGCCAGGGCAGTAGGACTGTGCCTTCAGGGCAATGAACCTGGCTGAGGGCCTTTGTCACCACACCATGCTGTGGTCTTTCTTTCTAAGTACCATTGACGTCTGCTGGATTCACATGCTGCCTTGTCTGTTATTAGTGTTGATAACATCGGAGCTCCAAGAACAGAAGCACCGGGCAGCCTAAACAGCGTTAGTGAGGAAACGACATTCCAACCTTCAGCACTTAACAACACCCGGTGAGATGGAGCCCTGATCTCAGTCACTGTGTGTCTGGGCAGCGCCCGGCACGACGGGGCCCTGATCTCGGTTACTTTGTGTCTGGGCAACGCCCGGCCCAATACAGCCCTGATCTAGGTTGGGACCTCCAGGTGCTCCCTTAATGCCCTGCAGCTGGAGTTCAGGGGAATCTGGGGCACACAGCGTCTCTGGATCGGTCGGAGCAGGAAATGGTGGCACGGACGGTGGCTGACGTGCTGTCCCCCTGCTGCGGCGTTCTCCAGCTCTCCAGGCCGGGCTGTGCTCTGTGCCCAGCCTTGCCCAGGTTGGGATGAAGGTTCTGCCCCTGGGATCGCGCTGCCAGGCCAGAATCGCTCCCTCCCACTCGGACGCAGTCTGTCGGCCCTGGTGCTGCTACAGACCCCTGAGCCCTGCTGCAAGAGCCCGGCTTGGTCTTCAGCAACCGCAGCCCCTGGTGAAATCCCCCCAATCGTTCCTCCGCGGTGGCTGGGCTCCCAAACAGCATCGGCACGATTGTTTATTGACCAACTACCTGGCCTCACCACACACACACACCCGTAGCCCTCTCAGGCGCTTATAGAGAGGAGCAGGTGCTGGTGCCCAGAGTTCACTCTCCTCCCAGCTCTGCAGGAATCCAGGTGGGCACATGCCAGCCCCACTCTGCACCCCACAGGGCACCAGTCTCCATGGAACACCTCTGCCCCCAGCCCGGCTCTTCTCCCCACAGCCCCAGCTGGGCAGTGTTAGTACAGCCGGGGCAACGCCGAGGCAGCTGCTGCTCAAGGGGCTGCCATGGGGACCCGGGGAGCTCGGGGGAAAGGGGCATCTAGGCAGGGCTGGGATTCTGCCCTCACGCGACAGGCTGGGCTGGGAGCCCGGGGCAGCCGGAGCGCAGGGGGATCTGCTACCCAGGGGCTCTGGGGGTGTTTGGCTCCGGCCCAGCATTGCCCCTTTCTGCGGGTGTCAGGCCGGCTGTGACAGGTACATGTCCCCACAGGGCTGAGTGAGAGGACGAGGATGCTGCTGACGTGGGTTATGTGGTTCTCAGCGCTCTGCGCCGCAGCACTCGGTGAGTTCGGATCCCCCGGGCCGGGGAAGGGGGCAGGTCTGGGAATCCCTGACGCAGCTGAGAACGGAGGGAGCAGAAACCCACAAGTGGGAAATTAATGATGGAGACGCCCGACTAACCTGTCCCCTGGCCTGGCACCCAGGGCAGGACCTGCCCCTGCAGAGCCGAAGATGCCCATTCTCCGTCTAGCCCATCCCTCCATGAGGCAGGGCTGGGTCGTCCCCTGCTGCCTGTTCCCAGAGCCCTAGAGTTCATCAGTCCAAGGGACGAGGCCCCTCACCCTACCCACGGGGAGCTGATCCTAGAGCGTCACACACCTTTGCTGGATCCTGCACTTGGCCTCAGTGTCATCCTGTGGCAGCGAGTTTCACTGGCTCATTTTCCACAACGAGCCTTTTCTCAGGGTCAGGTCCAGTTCCTGGGACATCGGGCTCGATCCTTCACAGCCCGTCTCTGAAGGGACCTGGCAGGAGGGACAAAGGGCTCAGCAGTGGGAGACAACAAGCACCAGGGGCCTGGAGAGCCTCCTGGATGCAGAGAGAGGAGAAAGGCTGCACAGCGGAGGGGACAGGCTGGAGGGATACAAATGACCAGAAGGGGCAGAGGAGACCGACGGGTTCTGAGCCGCACACCCTGGGCGGGAGCTTCCCCAGCCCGGTGTGAGTTCAGAGCACCAGCCCCACCTGCCAGCTCCAGTCCAGCCCTTGTTTGGCCTCCCTCCAGCCTGGCCTGGCTCCCCATTCGCCCCTTTACTGCCAGCGGCGGGTGCTGCTGCACTGCGAGTAGGCTCCCGGCCAGGCCTGTCTCCAGCCCCGTCACATTTAACGCAGGGCTGCGCGTCCCCCCTGCGCCGTGCACGGCCTTTGCTGGCCTGTCCCCCAACCCCATTGCCGCGGCCCCACTCAGAGCACCAGCCCTGGGCCCGATCCTGCTGCGTGGGCTAGGGCAGGTGGGGGGCACCCACATTAATCCAGCCCTTTCTCCCCTCCCCCACATGGCACAGGCTGCCCCACCATCATCACCCGCTCCCAGTGGGGGGGCCGGGCCCCAACAAGCAGGACCCAGCTGAGCACCCCAGTGCCCTACGTCATCATCCACCACACGGCAGGGACTTCCTGCACCTCACAGGCCTCCTGCAGCCAGGTGGTCAGGGGCATCCAGAACTATCACATGGACTCAAACGGCTGGTCCGACATCGGCTACAAGTGAGTGGGGGCAGGGTGGGGTGGGGTGGAGGCTTCCCCACAGCGATGGGGGAGACTCAGGGCCACTGCCCCCAGGCAGCCACAGGGGGGCAGCAGAGACCACGCTCGGGGGAAAGCTGGGGGAGGGATGGAGTCTCCATAGAAGAGATTTGATTTTTATATTTAATATTTTTGGCTGAAAAGAGGGAATTGGGGAGGGTGTGCTCCGAGCCCCAGCTACGGTGGGTGGAAATGGGGGGGCACAGAGCGCGCCTGGCATGGGGTGAGAATGGGACCCTGGCATAAGGGGAGGGGGGTGGAGGCACAGAGGCCTGGCAGGGAGAGATGGGGGGGCTAAGGGAGTCCTTGAAGAGCGGGGGTTGGATGGGAAGGGATCAGTCATGTAGCTGGTGCGGGGATGGAGGGCCACAGGGAGCCCCTGGGTTGTGCCAGGAGCTTGGCCGACAGACGCCGCGTGGCCTGCGCCCTGCTCGTCTGTGACACCGCCCCGTGCTGGCGTTACCAACGCCTTTCCCTGGGGCCGGCCTGACGTCCCGCAACGAAAACCTGGCCGGAGATTTTTCTCCATGAAACGTTTTGAGATGGCGACGTCAGGGGATGGAAACCCAGCTGGGATTTACACGCAAGCCAGCAGGTCCCAGCGCTGTTCTCCTGCCCCACATCTGGGCCGGCTACAGCCTTTGCACGCCCCCAAGCTGGGTCCAGGTGGGGCCCAGGGCTGCTTCCATAAGGGGTGTTACACACAGTGCCACCTAATGGCCAAATAGTGCCATTCAGGTTAGCCCCCTGCCCCCCCCACCAATCCAGTCCCTTTTTCTTCAGTGAGTTTTTACCTCCATGGTAGAGGATTGAGCTTCTAGCTCCGAGGGTCCCAGGTTCAAACCCGGGCAGGGCCAGTGACGACCCTGGGGGAGCTCCCGGGAGCGATGGGGAGGGGAGGCTGCGGCTGACGTGCCTGTGCGGGTCTCACACTGCGCTCCGCCTGCAGCTTCCTGATCGGCGAGGACGGCAGAGTCTACGAGGGCAGAGGCTGGAGCAGCGTGGGGGCCCACGCCTACGGCTGGAACAGTAATTCGTTGGGATTCAGCTTCCTGGGCACCTTCTCCAGTACGTGGGTCCCGTCTGTACGGATTTCCCCAGCTAGGCCCCGAGGGGAGCTGGGAATCCCTCCTGCAGGGCTCCCGCCCACAGCTGCTCACCCCTGCCAACCTGACACCCGGGGCATGGGGCCAACCCAGCTGGCCTCACCACCATCCCGCTGGGCTGCACCGCTGTCAAGCTCCTCCTCCGTGGGGCAGCGGGTTCGGGCACGGGGCCAGGAAAGGGTGGCGAAGGAGAGGGATCTTGGCCAAGCAAATGCAGGAGGGGGATGCAATACTGAACGCAATGCGGGGGGGAGGGAGAGTGACACTGACGTGGCCAATGGAGAGCGTGGGCAGAGGGGGGTTATTTATTCAGGCCACAGTCACATCCCCTGAGCAGCAGAGAGGGGCCGAGGGCCAGGGTGAGATTAACAGGGGGCTGTTCTGTCCTGCAGGCAGAGCCCCCAACGCTGCCGCCCTGAACGCCGCCAAGAGCCTGATCCAATGCGCCGTCAACAGGGGCTCCCTAAGCAGCAGCTACACCCTGAAGGGGCATCGCAACGTGAGCCAGACCGACTGCCCCGGGAACGCCCTCTACAATATCATCACCCAGTGGCCCAGGTTCAAAGCCTGAGTCCCTGCAGCCTCGGGGCAGCCCCTGCGCCCATCACTGACCCCGCCTGCGGCTTCTGGCTGCCCAAGCAGCACCTCCGCCCCCCAGCAGGGGGCAGCCTCCCACTTCTCGCCCACCCGCCTGGGAAGGACCCATCAGGTGGTTCGCAGAGTCCCATAAAGGGGGTTTTAATTCAAGTGCGATTTGCCTCTAACCCAGCGCCCCTGCGGCTTAGCGCTTGCTTTGCTTGGGAGCGTCTGAGCAGTGACAATAAACCAGCTTCTAACACATGAAAAGTTTAAGCGCCGTGAATCATTTCATCTCCTGTTAAACCATAACCACCCCCCGCCGCTGGGCTGGGCTCTCTTCCCAGGTCCCCCTGGCTGTTCCCAGCCGCTCGTCGCTCTCAGCTGCAGGATACCGTGTGATATGGCCGGTGCCCGCTATCCCGGCTCTGGGCCCGTGGCTCCCCCTGCAGCTTGGCCCTGGCTCCCCATTGGCACGGCTGGTCTGTGCTGCCACAGCTCCCGGCTGCTCCAGCCGAGCTCGGCCCCCTGGCTCTGGCTCTCCTCTGCCCCCAGTCCAGCCTAGCTCCCCTTAACTCTGCCCTGCTCTGCCTCAGGCAGCTCCAGCTCACACAGAGGATGGGCCCCTGGGCTCCTGCCTCTCTCATTGGTCTGCTGCCCTGTCATTTGGACTAACATGGAGTGTTCGCAGCTCCCCATTGGCCCTGGGCACTGTCGATCTGAGATCCTGATTTCTCTTCGGCCCTTCACCTTTCTCCTGGTGTTGGAACAGGGCAGAGATTGTTGGGGTGGGCAAAACCAGATTCCTCCGACCACTAGCTAAAATCCATGTGGTGTGGGAAGATTTGAAAAGTGTTTTGGAAAGTAATGGAACACCCCCTAGTTTACCTGCTTCTTGGGAATAATGTTTTCCGGGTAGCTTTGGGTTAAGGTATTTGCCTGCAGCAAGAAGGAGTTTTATGCTGTGACCCCCAAGGGAAAGGGTAAGGTCACAGGAACTGCTGAGGGAATGGAAGAGAGTCTCCATGATTCTTCTGCAGCTGGGGGAAGCCACATGTTTCCAGGTGTGAGGTTGGTTGAGACCAGCTCCTGCAATGCAGCTGTAGGCAACACCACCTCAGGAAGGGATGGGGGTGTAATGCCTGCCAGGGAGAGAACTGTCCAGGTTGTTAGCTGCCAACAGGTGCACGTGAACCAGGGACAGATCCCACTCTAGGGACCATAGGGAGAGGTGTCCCAGAGGGGAGCCCAGAGAAGGGGGATGGGATGTCGGAAACTACTGAGGTGGGTGAGGATTCCTGGGACTCTCTAACACAGGGAAGCAGGGTGCTTCCAAATATGGGAGGGGTGAGACTAGCTCCTTTCCAGCAGAGGGCAACACGCCCTCAGGATCGGGGGAAGGAGAGGTGTTTTCAGTGATTAAGGAAACTGTCCCAGTTGTTAGCTAGCAGAGTTCTGCAGCTGAAGAAGGAACGGACCCCATTCTAGAGAGCACAGAGATGTGTCTGAGAGCGGGGCCCAGAGGAGGAAACTGGGGAAGGAATAGAGGCAGGACAGGAATGTCTCCTCATTGGTCACTCGGGAGAGGAGGCCCAGGACCGAATGGCTGAGTCAGCATCTGTGCACCTAAGGAATTGTGTAACCGACCTCCTTGTGAGGAGCAGTCACACAGCTGACTTCTCAGGGACAGAGAAAGGGGTGATGGAGGATCCCCCATTCCAGGTCCCAGTGTGGCCGCATACATTCGACTTTATACAATCTATTTCCAAAATTCGAATTCTGTACATTTAGATTAATCCCGTAGTGTAGACATACCCCAAGAAGCAGGTAAACTAGGGGGTGTTCCATCACCCCCACAGTCAAAACACTTTCCAAAAACTTCCCACCCCACATGGATTTTAGCTAGTGGTACGAGGAATCTGGTTTCACCCACCCCCACAATCTCTGCCATTTGGCCAGGTAATATACTGGCCCTTGGGGCCACACTCTGCTTAACTAGAGAAATCTGGGGCCCTGTATCTCTCTGCCCCAAGTATTCCCTGCCATTAATTCAGACAGCCTTAATATGCTCCATATTTGGTTCTGCAGAGGCTAATCTCACAAAACCAATATGACAGGTTTTGATCGCTTGGAAGGTTTCTGTGTTGAGGACAGCAGAACTAACATGAGCTCTTGGTTGCCTGCTTCCTCCTAGCAGATGGTCAGTTGAATTTCAGTGATAGAACCTTTTGGGCTCTTCTGTTTTTACAGGAGGTTTGGGATGAGGGTTAGAGGACTGGTTCTGGAGAGGTGAGTACCCAGCCTACCAGCCACGCTCCATCCTCCCTTCCCTCCATGTTCAAACCCCTGTTTTGGCGGTTTGCTTTCAATAGATGCCTGGGTCTCTTCAAAGGCATCAGCTAGAGATGCCATCTCTTCCACAGACTTTACATCTTTGTCCCATAAACACTGCTTTACATCTGCCTAGGAAATGTTCTAGAACATTCTAGAAGATCAAACATTCCCTCAAAGCTTGTAACACCTTTGGCCCTCACCCTCTTTCCCATCAAATCTTTCATTTTGTTCACATATTCCCTGTTACTCCTACCAGTATCCCTCTTAAGATTCCTATATATATCTCTATATGTTTCAGGGGTAATCTAAACCTTTGCAAAACAGTATTGTTGAATTTACAATAATTTAAAGCACCTTCTATGGGCATTTCATTGAATACACTTAGGGCTTTACTGGTTAATTTTGCAATCAGAGTAGGTACTCTCTTGGCATCAGGGATTTCATGCACTGCACACAGCCTTTCAAATGTAGTCAGATATTCAGCAATATTGTCTGTCTCATTGTATGCAAGACATAAATGGTCCCAATTGTGTATTTTTGGAGTAATGGGAATGACTGGGGTCGGTGGGCTTTGGTTCTGCTTCGCTAGCAGGTCCAGTTGGTGTTTTAGCTCTGTTTCTCTTTTCTCCTAATGTCTTTCTCTTTCCCCCTGCTAGCTTTCCTTTATCTCCAGTTCTTTCAGTTCCAATAGTCTCTGGTGCTCTCTCTCTTTTTCTGCAACCTGCACTCTAAAAACTCCAACCTAGCAATGGCTTCACTGTTTTCACTCATTTTCCTGCTTTTCTGTCCCTACTTCCCTTTCCCGAAATAAGGAAACAGAAAACAACAAACCGGTAGCCTCCTCCTGACTGTCCTTAGCCACCCCACTTAAAATCTTCACACCAGTGTATGAAGTGCACATCTTGCTCAGTACAAGAAGCTGTGTATTTCACCCTGCCGACTACGCCACTGTGACGGGATCCCTGGGGTGCAGCCGGGGCCTGTGGGACCACTGTGCCTCCTTAACTCTCCAGCCTGGGCTGTCTCTCACAATGCTTTGCTAGTGACAAGCAGCAAACCCCTCCAGGCGCTGTCATCACTCAGCACAACTGCATGTGGAGCCCCACACCCGGCTGGATTGCATGAATGCTCCCAGAGCCACTCATGAATCACACAGAGACAGGCAACAGAACCAAATCCCCCCCAGCTCCCAGCCTTGTACCTCAGGAATATACCTTCTTGCACTGCTCAAGACGAGCAGAGCAAATTTATTAATTGGTTCACCACTTCATCAATGGAAAGCGGATATTCACCAGCCTTTGTAAACCTGAGCAAACACCCTTACCAAACACTTCAGGCAAACTCACTGGTAAAGATAAACAATTAAACAAATGTATTGACTACAAAAGGTATATTTTAAGTGATCATAAGTGGTAGGTAAAAGGTCAGACTGGTTCCCAAAGGAAAATAAAATATAAGCACGCAGTCTAAACTTTCAACCCTATTAGATTGGGCAACATCTAGATTAAGCAGTTTTTCTCACCCCCCCTGGATATTACAGTTCATAGTACACAGATTTCACCCTTGAAACCTGGGCCAGTTCCCTCCGTTGGAGTCTTCAGTCTTCTCAGTGTCTTTGTTGCTTGCAGCCCTCAGTCCATGTGCTTGGAGAACACAAGTCCAGGCGTGTCGGGGGGCATTGCTGAGTCTCCAGGCCAGCAATTCCCCTGGTGTGGCCTCATGCAGGTGAGTCATTGAATTGTAGCTCCCTTGCTGGACAATGGCTGTTGATGGTTGTTTGACACCTGCCCAGGTGTTGATTACTTTCCTTGCTGTTGTCTGTGGGGAGCTAATATCTGGCCGATTCCCCAACTTGCAGCATGTTTTACTGACAAACCTGCAACACAATCTCATAACTTCATATGAATTAATGATACATATACTTAGATGGAACAGTGGGTGGGTTTCAGCAGATCATAACGTTTTCCCTGATACCTTACATGCCATGCTTTATACGCAAGATCACAATTGTATATAAATGAGGAGTATAGGGGTTACAAGGCACTCCCCCAAGGTATAGAATGTCACACCAGACACACAAGAAGTCACCAAAGATGAACGCACTGCATTTGAGACGTTCATTAACAGAGTTGTGCAAAATTACAAGAAGAAACCAAGAAGGATGTAGATGGAGTGCTTGAGTAGCCAACTTTAATCTGTGTGATGATTTTAAAACATGAGTTCAATCTAATAAAATGAGTGTGAAACATTTTTCAGTTTTCATTATGGTGCCATACAGCCCACCTTCACCCTTACAGTCTCGCCCCTCATTGGCCCTCACCCCCCATGAAAATTCAAACCCCCCCCCCCCTAATTTCAATTCCTGGGGAAGACCGTGGACTTTCCTGTATCTCTGCCTCTGACACCTTTCTATTTGCTTGCCAGTGTCCAGCTAGGGGCATTGTTTCCATATCCCCAAGCCCTATTACAGGGCGTTCTGGATTCCAGTCCCTGGGCCAGTGATGCCAGCGGGTGTCACCCTAATAAGCGCCCCCCACGAGCTTTGCATTGGCCTTTCTTCTCCTTTTTCTCTTTCTCGTTCCTAGGGTTGCCAACTTTGTAATTGCACAAAACCGAACACCCTTGGCGTGTCCCATACCCCGCCCCTTCCCACAGCCCTGCCCCTGCCTCACCCCTCTCTGAGGCCCCAGCCCCCCCTCACTCCAGCCCCCCTCCCTCCATCGCTCACTCTCCCCGACCCTCACTCACTTTCACTGGGCTGGGGGAGGGAGTTCAGGTGCGGAGGGATGCGGGCTCCAGGGTGGGGCCAAAAATGAGGGGTTCAGAGTGGGAAGGGGCTCCGGGCTGGGGCAGGGGGTTAGGGTGTGGGTGAGGGCTCCAGCTGGGGGTGGGGCCAGGGATGAGAGGTTTGGGGTGGAGGAGGGGACTCCAGGCTGGAGGCCAAGGGTTTGGAGTGCAGGAGCAGGCCCAGGGCTGGGACAGGGGGGTTGGGTACAGGGGTCTGAGGGCTCTGGCTGTGGGTGTGGGCTCTGGGCTGGGGCCAGGGATGCGGGGTTTGGGGTGCAGGAGGGGGCTCAGGCCTGGGACATGGGGTTGGGATGCAGGAAAGGGTTCGGGGTGTGGGCCCTGGGAGGAATTTTGAGTGTGGGATGGGGCTCAGGTCGGGTGACCAGCTAGCAAGCGTGAAAAATTGGGATGGGGGGAGGGGGTAATCGGTGCCTACATAAGAAAAAGCCCCCAGTATTGGGACTGTCCCTAGAAAATCAGGATATCTGGTCACCCTAGGCTCAGGCCTGGACAGGGGGTGTGGGTGGGGGTGTAGAGTGTGGGGTCTGGGAGGGAGTTAGGTTCTGACCAGGGGCAGAGGGTTCAGGGTGCAGGTGGCTCTTACCTCAGGAGGCTCCTGGTTGGCAGCACAGTGGGGCTAAGACAGGCTCCCTGCCTGCTCTGGCTCCACGCTGCTCCCAGAAGCGGACGGCACGTCCGGCTCCTAGGCGGAGGCACGGTCAGGTGGCTCTGCGCAGTGCACACTGCCCGCACCCCACCCATGCAATTTCCATTGTCTGCGGTTCCTGGCCAATGGGAGCTGCGGAGGTGATGCGAAATTTCCCTGGCTGCGCCTCTGCTTAGGAGCTGCAGGGAAATGCCGGCCGCTTTTGGGAGCTGTGCGGAGCCAGGGCAGACAGGGAGCCTGTCTTAGCCCCACTGCACCACCAACAGGACTTTTAACAGCCCGATCAGCAGCGCTGACAGGAGCCTCCAGGGTCCCTTTTCGACCCCGTGTTCTGGTTGAAAACCGGACACCTGGCAACCCTACTCGTTCCCCTGTTCGGTCCTGCTGCGTTTTGCGGCAAACAGGAAGTCCTGGTTAATGGTTAACGCCGGAGGCACCGCACTGACAGGTGCGGGCCAAGGACATGGAGAGATAACGGAACAGACGGTGGCAGCGGTGGGATCGCTGTGGGGACCCGCCCCTGCGATAACACGTCGCTGCCCCAGTTAACTCTTCACTTTCCTGCGCCGAGAGGGCTGAGAGTGGGGAGAAACGGGCACCCGGCTGGATCGGGGCCTAGCACTCGGGGGGATCCAGCTCTAGCCAGACGGGCACTAGCGCCAGGCCGGGCTGTTTAAATGCATCAGGCGGGTTAGCGGATGGGCCCCACCTGGCCACATGCACCCGCTCAGCAGCTGTCACCAAAGGCTCCTGCCCTGCAATGGGCTATCGCCCCCTGGTGGAGTCAGGAGGGAACTGCGTCCCCACACTCATTCCCTCCTGGGGAGAGGCCGGCAAAGATCCCAACGTGCTCAGCTCACCCGGGTAAAACTGCCCCCTCCGCACCATGGCAACAGCCGGCACAAGAGCCTGGCACTGCTTAGGTCCCATTTAAACCAGACGTGCCAGAAAGTCCCATTCGAGCCGTCTGTGCCGGGCTGCATTTCCCCCCAGAGGCTGGTTATCCCAGCAAAGGTCTGAGCCCCCCAGCACACAACCCTGTGCCCAGCGACCGGGGACTCAGCCAACCATCCTGCCAGGGGCCGCGTCACCGACTCTTATGGGTTTCCTGGTGCTGTTATTGGGGGGGTGCTGAAAAGCCCCGGCTCCCAGCGGACAGGAAAACACTCTTGAACAATTCACAGGACACTGGACATGGGGAATGTTCAGACGTCAATTATAAAGACCCTATGTTGAATTGGCCAACACCCATAACATTCAAAAACCAGTCGGAGACACTTCAACCTCCCCGGTCACTCTATTACAGACCTAAAAGTGGCCATTCTTCAACAAAAAAACTTCAAAAACAGACTCCAACGAGAAACTGCAGAACTGGAATTAATTTGCAAACTGGACACCATTAAATTAAGCCTGAATAAAGACTGGGAGTGGCTGGGTAATTACACAAACTAAACTATTTCCCCTTGCTCATTTTCTCCCTACTGTTACTCACACCTTCCTGTCAACTGTTTGAAATGGGCCATCCTGATTATCACTACAAAAGTTTTTTTTCTCCTGCTAATAGCCCACCTTATTCAATTAGTCTCGTTAGAGTCAGTATGGCAACACCCATTTTTTTCATGCTCTCTGAATATATCTATCTATATCTGCCTACTGTATTTTTCACTGCATGCATCTGATGAAGTGGGCTTTAGCCCACGAAAGCTTATGCTCAAATGTTAGTCTCTAAGGGGCCACAAGGACTCCTCGTTCTTTTTGCTGACACAGACTAACACAGCTACGACTCTGAAACCTCGCCCCTCCCAGTTCTCCAATTCATGCATGATGCAGAGCCGCAGGACACTCTCAGGATTCTGCTCACAGGGCCGGGCACAGTCGCGCGTGGTGGGCGCAGCTTTTGAAACTCAGGCTCATTACAACACGTCTTGGATGGACGATGGCTGACGGGAGACAGGCCTCGCCGGCTATTTTATCGCTGGAAAATGCCTTTGGCCAGTCTTGGGATCTCTCGGACGCTGAGCGTCCGTTTGCGAGGGCAGAGGCGAGAAAAATGCCCTTGGGAACTAAAGGATGAGGGTTTCCATTCTAACGCTCCCACCTGCAGTAACACTATTTAATACTGGCCCACCCAAGACTGGGGCACAGATCGATTTCCTCATGTGAGTACATTTCAGTTATTCTTAAACTAAAAACAGTTTCTATCAGCTTAGATAAAAATGAAGCCGAAGACGCTGCTCACCTGGGGCGCCGTTTAGTCTAGGGCCGGCTCTGCCCATAGTGGGGGGCCCTTGTTTCCCTTAAACTTTTCTATTTTTTCCCTTATTTGTCTTACAGTTGGACTGAGAGGCAGCACAGTCTAGTGGGCAGTGCACTGGACTGCAGCCATGGGGTGTGTTCCCTGCTCTGCCACTGACTGGCCTGGGAGCTTGGGCAAAACCCTTTCCCCTCCCTGTGCCTCAGTTTCCCCTCTCATCCTGTGTCTAGTTAGACTGTGAGCTCTTTAGGGCAGGGATTGTCTGTCTCATGCTCTGTGTGTACAGCACCTAGTGTAGTGGGACCTCTTAGTGCCACTCTGACAGACCATAATCTCACCCTCTGAGCTCTCCCAGCCCAGCCCAGTGGCGGGGGGTGGTTATGGTTTAACAGGAGATGAAATGATTCACGGCGCTTCAACTTTTCATGTGCTAGAAGCTGGTTTATTGTCACTGCTCAAAAGCTCCCAAGCAAAGCAAGCGCTAAGCCGCAGGGGCGCTGGGTTAGAGGCAAATTGCACTTGAATTAAAAACCCCTTTGTGGGACTCTGCAAACCACTCGACGGGTCCTTCCCAGGCGGGTGGGCGAGAAGCGGGAGGCTGCCCCCTGCTGGAGGACGGAGGTGCTGCTCGAGAAGGCAGAAGCCGCAGGCGGGGTCAGTGATGGGCGCAGGGGCTGCCCCGAGGCTGCAGGGACTCAGGGTTTGAACCTGGCCCACCGGCTGATGACCCTGTAGAGGTCGTTCCCGGGGCAGCTGGTCGGGCTCACGTTGCGATGCCCCTTCAGGGTGTAGCTGCGGCTCAGGAAGCCCTTGGAGATGGCGCATTGGATCAGGCTCCTGGCGGCGTTCAGGGCGGCAGCGTTGGGGACTCCGTCTGCAGGACACAGGAGCCCCCTGTTAATCTCACCCTGGCCCTCGGCCCCTCTCTGCTGCTCAGGGGACGTGACTGTGGCCTGAATAAATAACCCCCCTCTGCCCACGCTCTCGATTGGCCACGTCAATGTCACCCCCCCTCGCCCCATTGCGCTGGGTAATGCAACCTCCCGCCCGCTGCATTTCCTGGCCCCATGCCCCAGCCTGGTGCCCCAGGCAGGGGGAGCTCGACCATGGTGGAGCCCAGCGGGATGGCGCTGAAGCCAGCTGGGTTAGCCCCGGGGCAGATCTCTCGCTGAATCCCAACCCCCGCCCCCAAGCTCTGAGCTGAGAGGGGGCACCGGGTGCCCAGTGTCCCCAGCTGCAGCTGCCCTGTGAGTGCCCAGCTCAGGTGCTCTCTGCCCGGTGAGGCCAGGGCCGTGCTACAGCGCGAGCTGGGCCCAGGCAAACCAAATGCATTTTATCCAGCCCGATGGACAGTTACAGCTCGAGGGACGCAGGCCCCACCTCCAGCCCGGGAGCTGCACCCTGGAGAGCCGGGCTCTGGGCAGGATCTAGGAGTCACAAGCCACACCCGAGCTCCCAGGGCGATGCAGGGACAGGCAGGGCTCATGGGATCCTGGGCGGGACAAACAGAGGAGTGGGGGGCAGGGGCAGGGAGGGGCTTTTCCCCGTGTCCGGCTGTGGGGACGTGGAAAAATTGTCCAGGGGGCAAAAAAGAGCCAAAAATTATCCCTGGGCTGGAGAAATGGCTGCCAGGGCTGTGGG
Source organism: Chrysemys picta bellii (assembly GCF_011386835.1). Classification (NCBI taxonomy): domain Eukaryota; kingdom Metazoa; phylum Chordata; order Testudines; family Emydidae; genus Chrysemys; species Chrysemys picta. The sequence goes on from NC_088807.1 coordinate 6,210,350, forward strand.
CGGGAGCCCTGCAGGAGGGATTCCCAGCTCCCCTCGGGGCCTAGCTGGGGAAATCCGTACAGACGGGACCCACGTACTGGTGAAGGTGCCAAGGAAACTGAATCCCAGTGACTTAGAGTTCCAGTTCTTGGCGTGGGCCCCCATGGTGCTCCAGCCTCTGCCCTCGTAGACTCTGCCGTCCTCGCCGATCAGGAAGCTGCAGGCAGAGCGCAGTGTGAGACCCGCACAGGCACGTCGGCCACAGCCTCCCCTCCCCATCGTTCCCGGCAGCTCCCCCAGGGTCGTCGCTGGCCTTGCCCAGGTCCCACCAGGATACAGCTGGGGGGAGAGCGAGGGCTGTAGCCAACCCAGATCTGGGGCAGGAGAACATGGCAGGGACCTGGCGCCACGCAGGAAATTCCCAGTTGGGTTTCCATCCCCTGACGTCATAATCTGAAAACATTTCAGGGAGCAAAATCCCTGGCCAGGTTTTCGTTGCGGGGCGTCAGTCCGGCGACAAGGAAAGGCGTCGATAACGCCAGCACGGGGCGGTGTCACAGACAAGAAGGGCGCAGGCCGTGCGGCGTCTGTCAGCCGAGCTCCTGGCACAACCCAGGGGCTCCCTGCGGCCCTCCATCCCCCACCAGCTCCATGACTGCCCCTTCCCATCCATCCCCCGCTCTTCAGGGACTTCCTCAGCCTCCCTCCCAATCTCCCTATGCCCCCGAAATCCCCGTCCCCCACAGCAGAGACTCTGGGTGCACCCCAACCCAATTCCCCCTTTTCAGCCAAAAAATATTAAATATAAAAATCAAATCTCTTCTGCGGACAAGTCCCCTCTACCCCTGAGTGTGGTCTCTGCTGCCCCCATGTGGCTGCTTGGGGGCAGTGGCCCCAAGTCTGCCCATAGCTATGGGGAGGCCCCCACCCCACCCTGCCCCCACTCACTTGTAGCCGATGTCAGACCAGCCCCTCTTGTTGATGTGGTAGTTTTGGATGCCCCTGACCTGCTCGCTACAGGAGGCCTGTGTGTAGCAGCGGTTTCCTGCCGTATGGTGGATGATGACGTAGGGCACTGGGGTCCTCAGCCGGTCCCTGCTTCTCGGGGTCCGGGCCCTCCACTGGGAGCGAGAGATGATGCGGGGGCAGCCTGTGCCATGCGGGGGAGGGGAGAAAGAGTTGGGTTAATGTGGCTGCCCCCCACCTGCCCCAGCCCACGCAGCAGGATTGGCCGAGGGCTGGTGCTCTGAGTGAGGCCGTGGCAATAGGGTGGGGGGAGCAGCCCAGCAAAGGCCCAGCACGGCGCAGGAGGGAGGCGCAGCCCTGTGTTAAATGTGACAGGCCTGGAGAGAGGCCTGGCCGGGAGCCTGCTCGCCGTGCAGCAGCACCCGCCCTGGCAGCAAAGGGGCGAATGGGGAGCCAGGCCAGGCTGGAGGGAGGCCAAGCAAGGGCTGGGCTGGAGATGGCAGGTGGGGCTGGTGCTCTGAACTGAGCTCGGACTGGGGAAGCTCCTGCCCAGGGTGTGCGGCTTCGTGCCCATCTGTCTCCTCTGCCCCCTCTGGTCATTTGCATCCCTCCAGCCTGTCCCCTCTGCTCTGCAGCCTTTCCGCTCTCTCTGCATCCGGGAGGCCCCTGATCCTTCTGGTCTCCCACTGCTGACCCCCCTGCCCCTCTGCCAGGAACGTCCGAGTCGGGGTGACCAGGATGGAGTCCAGTGCCCCAGAAACTGGAAGGTCAGAACATCCGACCCTGAGAAAAGGTTCAATGGACACAATCAGCCTGTGGAACTCGCTGCCACTGGCTGTCACTGGGCCACGAGCAGGGTCCAGCAACGGCTCAGAGGTTTCTATGGAGAATGAGAACAGCCAGCGTGGGACTGGACGGGCTCCCGCCCCAGGGCTTGGGGCAGCCACTCCATGGTGGAAACAGAAAGGAAATTGCCCTGTAGCCGGGTTATTCCATCATGAGCCACTAGGGGGTGTCTGGCGCCTCTCTCTGGAGCATCTGGCACTGGCCGCTGCCGGAGCCGGGACACCGGGGTAGATGGGCCCTGCTCTGATCCAGGGGCGATTTCTAGGCTGCAGGGACATTCCCAGAACGAAACCTGCTAACGGGGCCTTGATGGGAGCTGGGGATCAGCTGGTGTTGTTACTGCTCCCCCACCCCCACCTCTGCCCCTGCTCTCCCCCTCCCCAGCCCCCTTTCCCCTGCCCTCCCCACACAGCCTCAGCTCACTGCCCCTCTGCTGCTGGGAGCTGGCCCTTTCTGGCTCTTGGTTGCCCCAGGGCAGTTCGGATGGAGCTGGGCTGGCAGGGGACACGGCCTGGGCGGGAGGTGTGCGACAAGACACTCTGGGATCGGCTCCCCGTGGGCAGGGCCAGGGGCCTCGTCCCTTGGGCCGATGAACACTAGGGTTCTGCGTATGGACGGGCAGGGGACAACCCAGCCCTGCCTCACCGAGGGATGGTAGATGGAAGCCAACGGGCGTCTCCACGGCAGGGGGCAGGTTTGATGGGTAACTCCATCGTTAATTTCCCACTCCTGGATTTCCGCCCCCCCACCCCCCAGTTCTCAGCTGCATCAGGGATCCGAACTCACCGAGCGCCGCGGCGCAGAGCGCTGAGAGCAACACGACCCGCGTCAGCAGCAGCATCTTCCTCTCACTCAGTCCTGTGGGGACATGCGCCTGTCACAGCCGCCTGCCAATCCCAGGAGGGGGCGCTGCTGGGCCGGAGCCAAACATCCTCAGAGCCCCTGGGTAGCAGATCCCTCTGCGCTCAGGCTGCCCTGGGCTCCCAGCCCGGCCTGTCGCCTGAGGGCAGCGTCCCAGCCCTGCCCAGACCCCCCTCCCCCCCGAGCTCCCCGGGTCCCCATGGCAGCCCTTTGAGCTGCAGGCTCGGTGCTGGCCCTGGCTGTACTAACACTGCCCAGCTGGGGCTGTGGGGAGAAGAGCCGGGCTGGGGGCAGAGCTGGGCCATGGAGACCGGCGCCCCGTGGGGTGCAGAGCGGGGCTGGCATGTGCCCACCTGGATTCCTGCAGAGCTGGGGGGAAAGTGAGATCTGGGCACCGGCACCTGCTGCTCTCTATAAGCGCCTGGCAGGGCTATGGGGGTGAGGCCAGGTAGTTGGTCAATAAACCATCCTGCCGATGCTGTTTGGGAGCCCAGCCACCGCGGAGGAACGATTGGGGGGATTTCACCAGGGGCTGCGGTTGCTTAAGACCAAGCCGGGCTCATGCAGCAGGGCTCAGGGGTCTGTAGCAACACCAGGGCCGACAGACTGCGTCCGAGGGGGAGGGAGCGGTTCTGGCCTGGCAGCGCGATCCCGGGGGCAGAACCTTCATCCCAACCTGGGCAAGGCTGGGCACAGAGCACAGCCCGGCCTGGAGAGCTGGGGAACGCTGCACCGGGGGGACAGCACGTCAGCCACTGTCTGTGCCACCATTTTCTGCTCCGACCGATCCAGACACACCGCCTGCCCCACTTCCCCTGAACTCCAGCTGCAGGGCACTAAGGCAGTGCCTGAAGGTGCCAACCTAGATCAGCCCAGAGCATCTGTTCTTGGAGCTCCAGTGTTATCAACACTAACAGCAGACAAGGCAGCATGTGAATTTATAAGACCTCAGTGCTACTTTTAAAGAAAGACCACAGCATGGTCTGGTGACAAAGGCCCTCAGCCAGGTTCATTGCCCTGAAGGCGCAGTCCTAGTGCCCTGGCTCCATGGTTACAGGTTCACTAACACGAGTGCCCCGTGGCAAGGAGCGGCTCAGGCAGCGACGGGAATCGCCGCTGTCCCCTGGGCCACACACAGGCTGACGGCGAGGTACCCGAGAGCAATAGACTGAGACAAGCAGCTTCCGTCCCACCTTCCATGTGTCACCACATTCGTCTGTCACCTCCCCTGGGTCCTGAGATCTTGGACAAAACACCCCGTTTATTTTGTCCAACCATTTTATTTTGCAGTAAATTGAATGTATTTGTCCCACCTACGCTATATTTACGTTAATATCTAGTGTGTGGGACACTAGCAACAACTTTGCCACGTACCTATACCGGACAGTAAACTTGTCAGCAATTGCTTTAACCCATGGCCTGACTTTGGTTCACAGCCTCTGGTTCAAGTCTCAAATCTTGCCCCAGGCCCAGTGCTCCAGGCTCTCTGTACTACACCGGTCGCTGCAGACACACAGTGACTGAGATCGGGGCCGGGGAAGGGATCTGCGCCCACAGCTCCCACCTAGTAGTCTGGCGAGGTCGTGACAGGCTCTCTCTGTCCTGGTGCCCCCTGTTGGTAGCCGCTCCCACCCTGTGCTGTCTGTCCCCTCCTGTGACTAACTCTCCGGCTGGGTCACAGGCTGTGTCCACCCCCACTGGAGTACATAAATGGTCCAATAAATACGTGTTACCCTGTCCGGCAATAGGCTTCAGGTATTGCCTGGCCAAACCCCAGAGTCGGGACTGTCTGGGATGTGGGTCTCCCTAGTCCTGAGTCGTTGCATCAGCGACAGGCTGTGTGCCTCCAGCCCTGGCTGGGGACCTCTGGCCCAACCTCTCCCATGGGCTCCAGCAGGACCCCAAGGCGGGCAACTGAGATCTGCCCCTGGAATACTCTGTGCCACCTTCCCCCACCCCCGGGTTGCTTCCTGCCAGCCTTACCAAGCCAGAGGGAAAAGCAGAGACTTGAAGAAACCCGAGGAGACGTCTCCGACCTTGCAAATGTCCAGAGTCCTTCCCCTCAACAGCTCAGGTAGCGCATCAGCTGGGCCTGCCGCCGGGGTCCTCTGCAGATCCCAGCTCTGCTCACCTCCACTGGTGCCTTTAAAGGGAGCTGCTCTCTGCTCCCTGCCAAGCTCCTCCTCCGGCCGGGCAGTGCCCTGCAGGTGTGGCGCACAGCTGCCAGGTAGGCTTGTCAACATTGTATTTCACAAATAACAGACTGTTTTCTTAGCACCCCCACCCCACCTCCTGATATTAATATCGTCATCATTGCAATGCTGCATGGAATATGTGAAACACTTTATGATATTATTGATACCATAATTATTATAGAATTGCAATGAATCTTATCAGATATGCCGTCTAAGCTATCAGTGGAAAAGTTATCATTCACTAAATATCATCACCACATGTATGTGTCATCTTTGTTTTGTGAGTTATAAATATGTGTGGTATGTTTGTATCTCAAACTTGTGCTGTGGTTCTGGGTGAGACCCCAGACACGATGGCATCTCACAAGCCCAGCCTCTCCATAAACACCTCGGAGACATTTACAAGCTGTTTGCCCAGGGCTTTTATAGGCGGTCATTATGCCGTAAAGGGCCAGGGCGCTGCGGACAGGAGCTACAGCTGTTGTTTTTTATGACAATGTCGGCGCGTTTGTTTCGGCGATATTGCCCAACTTAATAATTTCAAATTATTATTTGTAAGCAAGGTCTGAATGAGCTCTTCCCTGACAGCTAGTGATGGGCTTGGGGGGTGGGGCGGGGCTTCAGGACTGGACTGCATTTACATGAATGCACCTATTCTGCCTAGGTATCCAGCAGGCAGAGCTGTGTTGCCCAAGTGATCAATTTTGGCTGGTTTTTTCTTTGGCAGTATTTGCTTCAGGTTGGGAGGCTGTCTGTAAGCGAGGACTAGCCTGTCTCCCTGTGAGAATGAGGGATCATCCTTCAGGTTGTAGATAGGTCGTAGATCCTCGATGATGCGCTGGAGAGGTTTTAGCTGGGGGCTGTAGTTGATGGCTAGTGGCGCTCTGTTACTTTCATTGTTGGGCCTGTCCTGTAGTAGGTGACTTCTGGGTACCCTTCTGGCTCTGTCAATCTGTTTCTTCACTTCACCAGGTGGGTATTACCCATAGCAGTACCCGCATGGCCCCACAGTATGCCAACATTTTTATGGCTGACTTAGAACAACACTTCCTCAGCTCTCGTCCCCTAGCGCCCCTCCTCTACTTGCACTACATTGATGACATCTCCATTATATGGACCCACAGGAAGGAGGCCCTTGAGGAATTCCACCAGGACTTCAACAATTTCCACCCCACCATCAACCTCAGCCTGGACCAGTCCACACAAGAGGTCCACTTCCTGGACACTACAGTGCAAATAAGTGATGGTCACAAACACCACCCTATACCGGAAACCAACTGACCGCTATACTTACCTACATGCCTCCAGCTTCCATCCAGGACACATCACACGATCCATTGTCTACAGCCAAGCTCTAAGATACAGCCGCATTTGCTCCAATCCCTCAGACAGAGACAAACACCTACAGGATCTCTATCAAGCATTCTTAAAACTACAATACCCACCTGGTGAAGTGAAGAAACAGATTGACAGAGCCAGAAGAGTATCCAGAAGTCATCTACTACAGGACAGGCCCAACAAAGAAAGTAACAGAACGCCACTAGCCATCACCTTCAGCTCTCAACTAAAACCTCTCAGGCGCATCATCGAGGATCTACAACCTATCCTGAAGGACGATCCCTCACTCTCACAGACCTTGGGAGACAGGCCAGTCCTCGCCTACAGACAGCCCCTCAACCTGAAGCAAATACTCACCAGCAACTACACACCACACAACAAAAACATTGACCCAGGAACCTATCCTTGCAACAAACCCCGGTGCCAACTCTGTCCGCATATCTATTCAAGGGACACCATCACAGGACCTAACTACATCAACCACGCCATCAGGGGCTTGTTCTCCTACACATCTACCAATGTGATATATGCCACCATGTGCCAGCAATGCCCCTCTGCCATGTACTTTGGCCAAACCGGACAGTCTCTACGCAAAAGAATAAATGGACACAAATCAGACATCAAGAATTGTAACGTTAAAAAACTAGTAGGAGAACACTTCAGTCTCCCTGGACACTCAATAACAGACTTAAAAGTGGCCATCCTTCAACAAAAAAACTTCAAAAAAAGACTTCAACAAGAAACTGCGGAACTGGGTTTAATTTGCAAACTAACTTGCAAACTAGATACCATCAAATTAGGCCTGGGTCATTACAAAAAGTAATTTTCCCTCTGTTGATACTCACCCCTTCTTGTCAACTGTTGGGAATGGGCCATTTCCACCTTGATTGAATTGGCCTCGTTAGCACTGACCCCCCACTCGGTAAGGCAACTCCCATCTTTTCATGTGTTGTAATACATATACTGCTTACTGTATTTTCCACTGCATGCATCTGATGAAGGGGTTTTAGCCCATGAAAGCTTATGCCCAAATAAATTTGTTAATCTCTAAAGTGGCACAAGGACTCCTCGTTGTTTTTATAAACAAGGTGATTAACAGGTGATTAAGATAGGAAAGAGCTGTGAGGATGTTTCCTAAAGTTCAATGATCTGTTCCAAGCTGGGTGAGCTGCAAAAAGCGAGTAGCGGAAATGATAGAAAGTAATTATAGATTTTTCTACAATTGTTTCAGTTGTTGGATTCCAGAGGTGGTAACAAAGTTACTAATGTCTTGCTTTTACAAGCTAGCTGATTTTTTAGACAAAGGAAGAAGACGGGGATTGATATGAGAACTGAAAGGTGGATAAGGCACTGGTTGAAGGGGAGAGTACAATGGGTCACGCTGAAAGGGGAACTGTCAGGCTGGAGGGAGGTCACTAGTGGAGTTCCTCAGGGATCAGTCTTGGGACCAACCTTATTTAACATTTTTATTACTGACCTTGGCACAAAAAGATCTGGCTGTGTCTGTCCCATCCCTCCCCGCACCCCCACAAGCCCAGCCTCTCCATAAACACCTCGGAGATATTTACAAGCTGTTTGCCGAGGGCCTTTATGGGTGGACATTGCGCTGTAAAGGGCCAGGTCCCTGCAGATAGGAGCTACAGCTGTTGTTTTTTATGACAATGTCGGCACGTTTGTTTCGGCGATATTGCCCAACCTAATAATTTCAAATAATGATTTGTTAATAAGGTCTGAATGAGCTCTTCCCTGACAGCTAGCGATGGGCGGGCAGGGGGTGGGGGAGGAGGGAGGAATGGGGAAAGGCTTCAGGACCAGGCTGCGTTTACATGAATGCCCCTATTCTGCCTAGGTATCCAGCAGGCAGAGCTGTGTTGCCCAAGTGCTCCATTGTGGCTGGTTTGGGGTTACAAATCACTTTAGTGGAATTCAGAGGTAATGAAATGTTGTGATCCATAATGTCTGAGTAAAAGGCAGGAGGACTGTACTCACCTCAGTGCTTAGTTTGTGCCAGAGCTTTCCAGGGCTGAGTCCTGGCACCTTTAGGCTGGGCAGTTCATAGCCCCAGCACCTCTGGACTTGCCACGTTGGTTATGAAAGTGAGAAACTTGCTTGAGCCCCGGCACCTCTTTCATTATAAATTAAGCACTGGTCACCCTCAACTGAACTGCAGGGGCTAAGCAGGGGGTGTGAATGCCAGATCCCAGTGGAGAAAGAGAGAGGGTGGGACAGATGTTTTGCTTGGTGGGCTGGGCTCTGCCTAAGAGTCACAGACACTATTTGACCTGCCTCTCTCCCCTGTTTAAAGACAGATCTCATTAAGCTCCATAAAGAGTCTTTTGTAGAAAGAAAAAACAGAGAGAGAGAGAGAGAGAGAGAGAGAGAGAGAGAGAGATGGGTTCTCACCACTCCGTGGAGCTTGGATCAATCGGAGATCCCAGGGGGTGGTAGCTGAGGGTCCGGAGTGCTGGAGACAGGCAGAGCCCCCAGCATGATCAGTCAGGAGAAGATGACGTCCCAGTGGAACTGATGCAGAGTTTGGATCCAGGCATCAGAACACTTACTTGAGCAGGGGTCGGAGTTTTTTGTAGGGAAAAAACAATGGTTCAAGGGAGAACATTAGATTTGTTTATGGGTAAATTGATGGCTCAAGGGAGGATACCAAAGTTGTTTCGTTCAGGCTTGACAATAGGAACTGATCATTCCTGGCTATGGACGGTGTTCCTTCCAGGGAGATCACAATGCAATTAGGCAGCTTTAGTATTTTGGATACCAATAAAGGATTTATTACTAGAATTAGTCTGATAACTACCCAGCTGGGTGTGTGCAGGTGTGGGTTCATTAACATCTGGAGCAGAGATCCCCCATCATGCAGTGCGTCCCTGCTTTTCTGGTCCCAGAGTTCCGTGCGGTTCTTGCCTTGGAATCTCTGTTCTCCATTCTGTATGCTAATGGAGATGCCTCCCTGGCCCATCTCCGCTGCAAATGAGGCCAGGGGAGTTTCCGTAATCCTGTCACCCTTGTCCCAGGGGTTTAGGTGTGTCTCCCACGGCCTTTCCGTTGCTTTTTGTAAGTCGTCCTTCTGATCAGGTTTGGTTCAAGCAAAGGCTGTAGGGCGGGAGGGGGGAGGAAGGTCTTTCGTGAGTCAGACAGGCTGGACACTGCGCCCTGGTTCCCTAAGAACACAGAGCTGACAGGTAACACATTAAAGGAACATTTGTTATTGGACTATATTTTAGTGACCTTGCTCCAGAATGCTAGATCTGTGACTGGGAGTCATATATAAAAATATATTTCCTAGTAGAACAAGATTTTTAAAATGCATCATTGGCCAAGGTCGTTATCTCACATCATCGCTATCTGGAGAGGTCATTATCTTGGGGCATTTCTGTACTAAACATTTTACATGACACTGGGTCAGACCAATTGTCCATCTAGCCCATAGGTGGAGTTTGGGGGGCAAGGGAGGGCATTGTCCCCCTCCCCAAACTGCAAATCTCAGGCAGGCAGCCTGAGTGTGCAATGCAATGAATTCTGCAGGGGAGACAGGCGATATGCTGCTTCCACCTTGCGCCCCTGAGGCAGGGAGTCAGGATTTTGTTTATAAACAGAGTGATTAACAGGTGAATAAGATAAGAAAGGCCTGTTAGGATGTTTCCTAAAGTTCTATGATCTGTTCCAAGCTGGGTGAGCTGCAAAAAGCGAGTAGCGGAAATGATAGAAAGTAATTATAGATTTTTCTACCATTGTTTCAGTTGTTGGATTCCAGAGGTGGTAACAAAGTTACTAATGTCTTGCTTTTACAAGATAGCTGATTTTTCAGACAAAGGAAATGAAGTGGATCTACCGTACCGGGATGTCACTAAGGCATTTGATACAGTACCACATGAGAAAGTATGAGTTCAATTGGAGAAGATGGGGATTGATATGAGAACTGAAAGGTGGATGAGGAACTGGTTGAAGGGGAGATTACAATAGGTCACACAGAAAGGGGAACTGTCAGGCTGGAGGGAGGTCACTAGTGGAGTTCCTCAGGGATTAGTCTTGGGACCAACCTTATTTAACCTTTTTATTACTGACCTTGGCACAAAAGGTCGGTGTGTGCTAATAAATTTGCAGATGACACAAAGTGGGGAGGTATTGTCAATACCAAGGAGGACTGGAATACCATACAAGAAGATCTGGATGACCTTGTAAACTGGAGTCAAGTATCAGGGGGTAGCCGTGTTAGTCTGTATCTACAAAAACAACAAGGAATCTGGTGGAACCTTAAAGACTAACAGATTTATTTGGGCATAAGCTTTCATGTTTTTACTCACAAAAGCTTATGCCCAAATAAATCTGTTAGTCTTTAAGGTGCCGCCAGACTCCTTGTTGTTCTTGTAAACTGGAGTGATAGAAATAGGATGATGTTTAATAGTGCAAAGTGCAAGGTCATGCATTTAGGGACTAACAACAAGAATTTTTGCTAGAAGCTGGGGACTTTTGGAAGTGATGGTGGAGGAGAAAGAGCTGGGTGTATTGGTTGATCACAGGATGGCTATGAGCTGTCAATGTGATGCAGGCATGAAAAAGCTAATGTGGTCCTGGGGTGAATCAGGCAAGGTATTCCCAGCAGAGACAGGGAAGTGTTAGTACTGTTATACAAGGCACTGGTGAGACCTCATCTGGAATATTGTGTGCAATTCTGGTCTCCCATGTTTAAGAAAGATGAATTCAAACTGGAACAGGTGCAGAGAAGGGCCATTAGGATGATCTGAGGAATGGAAAACATATTTTCTCAGAAGAGACTCAAAGAGCTTGGCTCATAAGAACATAAGAACGGTCAGACTGGTCACACCAAAGGTCCATCCCAGTATCCTGTCTTCCAACAGTGGCCAATGCCAGGTGCCCCAGAGGGAATGAACAGGGACACCATCCCTTCCCATCCTGGCTAATAGCCATTGACGGATCTATCCTCCATGAATGTATCCAGTTCATTTTTTTTAACCCTGTACGCTTGATTAGTCTAACCAACAGAAGGCTGTGGGTGATATGATTACTGTGTATAAATACATTAGAGGGACAAATACCAGGGAGAGAGAGGAGTTATTTAAGTTAAGCATCAGTGTGGACCTCAGAACAAATGGATACAAACTGGCCATCAACAAGTTTAGGCTTGAAATTAGGTGGACGTTTCTAACCATCAGAGGAGTGAAGTTCTGGAGCAGCCTCCCAAGGGGAGCAGTGGGGACAAAAAACATAACTGGCTTCAAGACTGAGCTTGATAAGTTTATGGAGGGGATGGTATGACAGGACGGCCTACCATGGTGTGTGGCCCATCGGCGACTGCCTGTAGCAAAAATCCCCAACAGCTGGAGATGAGACACTAGATGGGGAGAGCTCTGAGTTATTACAGAGAATTCTTTCCCAGGTATCTGCCTGGTGGATGTTGCCCACATGCTCAGGGTCTAACTGACCATTGTATTTGGGTTCAGGAAGGAATTTTCCCTTGGGTCAGATTAGCAGAGAACGTGGGGGAGTTTCACTTTTTTCTCCAGCATGGGGCACGGGTCACTTGCAGGTTTAAACTAATGTACGTGGTGGATTCTCTGTAACTTGAAGTCTTTCAACCTTGGTTTGAGGATTCAGTAACTCAGCCAGAGCTTAGGTGTCTGTTACAGGAGTGGGTGGGGGGAGGTTCTGTGGCCTGTGATGTGCAGGAAGTCAGACTAGATGATCACAGTGGTCCCTTTTGCCTTTAGAGAGAGTAAGTGAGACATTACAATTTTAAACTTAACCAGTGTCCCATCAGTGACTTGCCACAAGATGTCAGAACATGTTCGTATGAGAGCTGAGTGGGTCTAATATTTATTTAATTTTCTTCCTTGATATAGGAATTAGATACAGTGCTCCTGTCAGCTATTTCTCAGTTATTATCCCCCCTCCCAGGGGAACCCCCAACCCTTGCCTCAGTGGCTACTGCCAGTCGTCATCTAGCCCCCGTTCACGGGGGCAGACTGCAGTGTAATGGCCACTCATCACTGGCAACGGGGTAGGAGCTGCTGCCTTTGTCTATCCTCGGGCTGCCACTCTGCAGACCCAGTACCTTTTGGCCTTAAACAAGGCCTGCAGCCTGGGGGTTTACCAGGCTGGAGCTCCCCAGCTCCCTTTGCCCTTCCCAAGCACTGGCTGCTTCAGGTACCTTCTCTCAGGCAGCCGGGCCCTTCTCCCTCCAGGGCTAGAGTGAGACTCCTCAGCTCCTGGCCCCCAGCCCTCTTATCAGGGCCAGTTGGGCCCTAATTGAGCTGGCCACAGACGTGGCTGCTTCCCCACTCAGCCTGGCATGGCTGCTTTTAACCCCTGTTCCCCAGGAGTGGGGCAGCTGCCGCTCTACAGTAGGATATTAGGAAACACTATTTCACTAGGAGGATGGTGAAGCACTGGAATGCATTACCTAGGGAGGTGGGGGAATCTCCATCCTTAGAGGTTTTTAAGGCCCGGCTTGACAAAGCCCTGGCTGGGATGATTTAGTTGGGGATTGGTCCTGCTTTGAGCAGGGGGTTGGACTAGATCAGAGGTTCTCAAATTTTGTACTGGTGACCCCTTTTCACCTAGCAGGCCTCTGAGTGCGACCCCCCTTATAAATTAAAAACATGTTTTTATAGATTTAACACCATTATAAATGCTGCAGGCAAAGCGGGGTTTGGGGGTGGAGGCTGACAGCTCGTGACCCCCCATGTAATAACTTTGTGACCCCCTGAGGGGTCCCGACTCCCAGTTTGAGAACCCCTGGACTAGATGACCTCCTGAGGTCCCTTCCAACCCTGATATTCTATGATTCTAAGCCAGCCTCTCCATAAACACCTCGGAGACATTTACAAGCTGTTTGCCCAGGGCTTTTATAGGTGGTTATCATGCCGTAAAGGGCCAGGGCGCTGCAGAGAGGAGCTACAGCTGTTGTTTTTTATGACAATGTCGGCACGTTTGTTTCGGTGATATTGTCCAAACTAATAATTTCAAGGACTGAATGAGCTGTTCCCTGACAGCTAGCGATGGGCGGGCAGGGGGTGGGGGAGGAGGGAGGAATGGGGAAAGGCTTCAGGACCAGGCTGCGTTTACATGAATGCCCCTATTCTGCCGAGGTATCCAGCAGGCAGAGCTGTGTTGCCCAAGTGCTCCATTGTGGCTGGTTTGGGGTTACAAATCACTTTAGTGGAATTCAGAGGTAATGAAATGTTGTGATCCATAATGTCTGAGTAAAAGGCAGGAGGACTGTACTCACCCTCAGTGCTTAGTTTGTGCCAGAGCTTTCTGGGGCTGAGTCCTGGCACCTTTAGGCTGGGCAGTTCATAGCCCCAGCACCTCTGGACTTGCCACGTCGGTTATGAAAGTGAGAAACTTGCTTGAGCCCCGGCACCTCTTTCATTATAAATTAAGCACTGGTCACCCTCAACTGAACTGCAGGGGCTAAGCAGGGGGTGTGGATGCCAGATCCCAGTGGAGTAGGGTGACCAGATGTCCTGATTTTATAGGGACAGTCCCAATTTTTGGGTCTTTTTCTTACATAGACTCCTATTACCCCCCACCCCCATCCCGATTTTTCATATTTGCTGTCTGGTCACCCTACAGTGGAGAAAGAGAGAGGGTGGGACAGATGTTTTGCTTGGTGGGGTGGGCTCTGCCTAAGAGTCACAGGCCCTATTTGACCACAGATCCGATTAAGCTCCATAAAGAGACCTTTGTTTTTTAAGTGACCACTAGAGCTGGAATCACTGATAATCAGGTGCAAGTGCTGAGAGCTGCTGTGGGACAGTGTTTCGGTGGAAGAGACAGCCCAGCCTGCACCAGCAGTGGGTTCCCCCACTGAGAGCTGAAATCTCTGAGAGCCGGTGGACCCTCGAGAGACCGACTCGCAGAGGTCACAGTGGCAGGTGGCAGCAGAAGGTGACGGCGTGCGGCCTTTGGCGATGGAGCGATGGAGTGAGCGGTGGCACAACGAACAGCAGTGGCCGGAGCGAGTGGCGAGCGGCTGGAGGAACGGGCAAGGTGCCTTCTCCACCCCACACGCCCCAGGGTGGGAGGTGAACTCACAGGAAAGCACCTCGGAACTCTTGGTCTTCACTGACCAAGGACAATAACTATGAATGGGATGAGGTGGAGGGAGAAGGGAAGGGTACATTGTTACCAGATTTTCCCATTACTTTGGGGTACGCTAATGTATTAGGGTTACAGATGCTCCCCGACTTACGCAAGCGTTCCGTTCCTTTTGTTTGTTTTAAACCTGCTGCCTATTAATTTCATTTGGTGATCCCTAGTTCTTGTCTTATGAGTAAATAACACTTCCTTATTTACTTTCTCCACACCACTCATGATTTTACAGACCTTTGTCATATCCCCCCTTAGTCGTCTCTTTTCCAAGCTGAAGAGTCCAGTCTTATTAAAACACTGACGGTTGAGTGGAGTGAGGCACTGCCAGCAATGGGGCTGCCATGTGATCAGGACAGAATAGAGAATTTGAACACAGAGTGGAATAGCATACGACGAATGAATGAAGATTTGACTTCAACTTCTTCTTTATCATCACTGGTGCCTCGACCCAATCTTTGTGCTACGGTTCCTTGGATGAAAGAAGCAGGAATTCATCTCTTGCTACTCCCAGTCACAACAGTGAAAGTTGAGCACTCTTTTTCCTCATTGAGTAGAATTTTATGTTCTGAAAGAAGTTGCCTTCTGCCTGATCATGAGCATATCATGAAGGACAGGAAGTACCAGACACATGAGAAGCCACCAAAGATGAAGGCACTGCTTTCAAGGAGTTCGTTAAAAGAGTTGTGCAAAATTACAAGAAGAAACCAAGAAGGATGTAGATGTAGTGCTTGAGTAGCCAACTTTAATGTGTGTGATGATTTTAAAACATGAGTTCAATCTAATAAAATGAGTGTGGAATATTTTTCAGTTTTTACTATGGTGCCATACAGCCCACCTTCACCCTCACAGTCTTGCCCCTCATCGGCCTTCTGAGAATTCAAACACCCCCCTAATTTCAATTCCTGGGGAAAACCGTGGACTTTCCTGTATCTCTGCCTCTGACCCCTTTCTATTTGCTTGCCAGTGTCCAGATGGCGGTATTGTTTTCATGTCTCCAAGCCCTATTACAGGGCGTTATGGAAGCCAGTCCCTGGGCCAGTGATGCCCCCCACCAGCTTTATGTTGGCCTTTCTTCTCCTTTTTCTCTTTCTCGTTCCCCTGTTCGGTCCCACTGCATTTGGCGGAAAACAACAAGTCCTGGTTAATGTTTAATCCCGGAGGCACCGCACTGACAGATACGGGACAAGATATGGAGAGATAAGGGAACAGATGGTGTGAGCAGTGGGATCAATGTGGAGACTCACCGCTGCGATAACACGGCGCTGCTTTTCACTTCCTTGTGCTGAAAGGGCTGAGAGTGGGGAGAAACGGGCGCCCGGCTGGATCGGGGCCTAGCACTCAGGGGGATCCAGCTCTAGCCAGACGGGCACTAGCGCCAGGCTGGGCTGTTAATTGCATCAGGCGGGTTAGCGGATGGGCCCCACCTGGCCACGTGCACCGGCTCAGCTGCTGTCACCAAAGGCTCCTGCCCTGCAAGGGGCTATCGCCCCCTGGTGGAGTCAGGAGGGAACTGCGTCCCCACACTCATTCCCTCCTGGGGAGAGGCCAGCGCAGATCCCAACGTGCTTAGCTCACCCGGGTAAAACTCCCCCCTCCGCACCGTGGCAAAAGCCGGCACAAGAGCCTGGCACTGCTTAGGTCCCATTTAAACCAGACATCCCAGAAAGACCCATTCGAGCCGTCTGTGCCAGGCTGCCTTTTCCCCCAGAGGCTGGTTATCTCAGTAAAGGTCTGAGCCCCCCCAGCACACAACCCTGTGCCCAGCGACCAGGAACTGAGCCAACCATCCTGCCGGGGGCCATGTCACTGACTCTTATGTGTGTCCTGGTGCTGTTATTGGTGGGGGAGGGGGTTGAAAAGCCCCAGCTCCCAGATTCCTGGTATTCTGGGAGGGCCTGAGTCGCCCCTTTTTTAACAAAGGAAGTTGAGCAGCTCGTCAAAGTCCGGGGCCCTGGGGACTTTCCAGCTGGAAGTAGAAATTGATGGATTTTCTTGGATGCAGCTTTGTTTTCTGACCAAGAATGTACCCAGGCCTCTTTAGCCAACACCAGACCCAACATCGCTCTCTCTAGCGTTTTCCAGGGTCTCTCTCTCTCTCTCACTCACTCACTCACACACACACATACACACACTTGCCCCCACCAACCTCAATGGGAGTTTAACCCAGCCCATAACAAGGAAGCACCCAGCTCATAGGAGAAGATTCTAGCCCTGGGGGCTGCAGAGGAAACGGGAGGCCCCCGAAAGCTCAGACGACTTGGATCGGCTTGGGCAGCCCTGGATTTTGTTGTTACTCTCCTGACCTTTTTGGGGTGCAGCTCCAGAGTGGGGATGCCTGCGCCAGGCTGTGCCCTGCCTCGCCCTGCCAGAGCTGACGGGTGGAAATGATCGTGGGTGGAGCCAGCGGGTCTGGCTCTGGCGGGCACACCAGAATGACAGATCTGTAGGAGCTCGAGACCCAGCTGAGATCTAAACTCCAGACCTGGGCCTGGAGCCTGACAGCTGCGGCTGGGCTCCGTAGCCAAGCCCCACAGGTTCCACCCCCTAACCAGAGACTGGCCCAACTGCTCCAGTGCAGCCGGCAGATCCGAGGCCAGGCTGGCGCGGTAGCGCCACAGGAACGTGGATCTGCTACATGGATGCCGCTGGGACCTGCCGATCTTTGCCCCCAAGCGAGGGCAGCCAATGTTAAAAAGACCCCTGACTGATCCTGGCTCAAAGCAGTGGGAAACCATGTGTGGGGCTGGAAACCAGGACTCCTGGGTTGCAGTCCCAGCTCTGGGAGGGGAGGGGGGATTAGTAGTTGTTGGGAGGAAGACCTGGGGTCCCGGATGCCGGGGTTCTATTTCTGGCTCTGGGAGAGGGAGGGGGGGTTCTAGTGGTTACGGGTGGACTCTATCAAAGTTCAGACCCTTCTAGCGTGAACTTCTCCTGGGTAATGCTCTCTCCGTGCCGCAGAATCCTAGTGACGCGGCGCCCTGCCCGGATCCTGCCATACGCTGGGGCTGCCAGCACAACGGGACGCGCCCCAGGTTGTGGCTCCGTTTGCTCATTTCATTTCTTGCCGCAACACCCCCATTTATTCACTGCGGCAACAGGGTCACCGCTGCCCATCCGTCCCCACCCGGGGGCAGCACCGACACAGGGTGCTACTTGTAGAACTGATAAATGAAATTGTACATAAGTAACGTTTTATGAATGAATGAAACAACATTCATTCATAAAACCGGTTACCCCAATAACTGGCTAATTGACAATTAAGATGCTTGTTAAGAGCCATAGCTGTTCAGCCAGTTACCCTTGTAAATTTCACTATCCATCCAATTCCTGCTTAAATCACTGAGACTTAGGCTACATCTACACTACGGGGGGGGGGGGGTCGATTTAAGATACGCAAATTCAGCTACGCGAATAGCGTAGCTGAATTCGATGTATCGCGGCCGACTTACCCCGCTGTAGGGATGGCGGCAAAATCGACCTCTGTGGCTTCCCGTCGATGGCGCTTACTCCCACCTCCGCTGGTGGAGTAAGAGCGTCGATTCGGGGATCGATTGTCGCGTCCCGACGGGATGCGATAAATCGATCCCCGAGAGGTCGATTTCTACCCGCCGATTCAGGCGGGTAGTGTAGACCCAGCCAGTGACTTGCACTGTTTCAGTATTGTAACTTCTGTTCACCATTCATTACACTTGCCTACATTGTAACTTCTGTTCACTGTTTGCCATATTGTAATTCAAACCCCATTTTAAAACCCTTACTCCATTTTGTAAGCTTGCTGCAACCTTCATTTTTGCAAACCCTGCTGTAATCTTATTAGGTTACTTTAGATGTGTGAATGAGGTATGGATGGATGATGGAATCAACCTCCAGCCCCAGCCTGTCCTGATTAAATAAAGTTCAAACACCAAGGGCTGAAGATGCAGACAAGAGCCCTAACAAAGTAAGAAGAGTCCACCCTAAAAAGAAAAGAACAAAGGTACAGTAGAAGGAAGATCAAAGCCAGGTCCCAGGCTGAAAGTCACATCTGCAATTGACGGGTGATCAATCACACCGAACCCAGAGGCAGTGCGACACAGCAAGACCTATAGACTCTGGATTCAAACTCAAGCCTACAAAAAGGTGGGCGAGATGGAAGACTTTAGAGGGTAACATTCTGCTGCCAACATGGAAGGGCATCAGTGCATGCCCAACAGAGACCCAGCTCGTCCTTGTGCCCGGCTTTCCTGGCCAGTTACCGCCACAAGCTATGAACCCAAGCTACGAACCCAAGCCACAAACTCAAGGTACATTCAGGACTGGTAACTGTACAGCAGCTGCAGAACATCTGATGGATGTGTGTGTGTGTGGATGTGTGTGTGTGTCTCTCTGTGTGTGTATATACATAGGTATTAGATATTAGTTATTGGTCATAAATCAAATTGTGTTATCATAATAAATGTGGCATCTTTGTCTTGCCCCCTGAAACGATCCTGTGAGGTTTTGTCTGCATAACATACTGAGGCTGGCCAAACAGGCTGGGGGGGGGGGACAAGTGGTTTCCTTTGCTGGCTGGTGCCAGCGCCCGCTGAAGGCTCTGATGGGTCCTTGATAGGGTGACCAGATGTCCCGATTTTATAGGGACAGTCCCGATATTTGGGGCTTTTTCTTATATAGATTCCTATTACCCCCCCCCACCCCCTGTCCCGATTTTTCACACTTGCTGTCTGGTCACCCTAGTCCTTGAGCTACGCCAGCCTCTGCCCTCATGCTCTGGGCTCGTCTCACCTGTTCGGGGCTGGGGGCCTGCGAGCGTGGGATGAAACCCAGAGGAAACCCCCACCCATGTGTCAGGGGTTGCTGGACCCTCACTGACACTTAGTGGGGCTCTGGCTGATCTGTGCCAACATGAGGAGAAAGGGGAAGGGCCGAAGAGAAATCAGGATCTTGGGACTGACAGTACCCAGGGCCAATGGGGAGAAGCCAATGAGTTTATCTTCCTGATTGACAAGGCAGCAGACCAACGAGAGAGTCAGGCGCCCAGGGGCCCATCTTCTGTGTGAGCTGGGGCTGCCTGAGGCAGAGCAGGGCAGAGCTAAGGGGAGCGCAGCTGGGCTGGGGGCCGGGCAGAGCTAAGGGGGCCGAGCTGGGCTGGAGCAGGCCGGAGCCGGGAGCTGGGGCAGCACAGACCAGCCGCGCCAGTGCGGAGCCAGGGCCAAGCTGCAGGGGGAGCCACGGGCCCAGAGCCGGGACGGCAGGCGCCGGTTGTATCACACGGTACCCCGCAGCCAAGCGCAGCAAGTGGCTGAGGAGAACTGGGGGGGCCTGGGCAGAGGTCCTAGCACAGGGAAATGTCTCCAGACAAGGGGCCTTCCAGGCCTGGCTCGGAGGGGGGCGTGACTCCATTGGGGGACACTGCTCGAGTGTCCATTGATGAAAATTTGGACAAATAAAGCTGCATGAAAAGACCAGGACGGGTTGCGTGACCTTAGTAAGCTGCCGGTGGACAGGAAAACACTCTTGAACAATTCACCAGACGCTGGCACACGGGGAATGTTCAGACTTCAATGATAAAGACCCTATGTCGAATTGGCCAACACCCGTCACATTTTGCCACACGGGAAGCGCTCTCCCCTCCCAGTTCTCCAATTCATGCATGATGCAGAGCCGCAGGACACTCTCAGGATTCTGCTCCCACGGCCGGGCACAGTCGCGCGTGGTGGGCGCAGCTTTTGAAACTCAGGTTCATTACAACACGTCTTGGATGGACGATGGCTGACGGGAGACGGGCCTCGCCGGCTATTTTATCGCTGGAAAATGCCTTTGGCCAGTCTTGGGATCTCTCGGACGCTGAGCGTCCATTGGCGAGGGCAGAGGCGAGAAAAACGCCCTTGGGAACTAAAGGATGAGGGTTTCCATTCTAACGCTCCCACCTGCAGTAACACTATTTAATACTGGCCCACTCGAGACTGGGGCACAGATCAATTTCCTCATGTGAGTACATTTCAGTTATTCTTAAACTAAAAACAGTTTCTATCAGCTTAGATAAAAATGAAGCTGAAGACGCTGCTAACCTGGGCGCCGTTTAGTCTAGGGCCGGCCCTGCCCATTGCGGGGGGCCCTTGTTTCCCTTAAACTTTTCTATTTTTTCCCTTATTTGTCTTACAGTGGGACTGAGAGGCAGCACAGCCTAGTGGGCAGAGCGCTGGACTGCAGCCATGGGGTGTGTTCCCTGCTCTGCCACTGACTGGCCTGGGAGCTTGGGCAAAACCCTTTCCCCGCCCTGTGCCTCAGTTTCCCCTCCCACCCTGTGTCTAGTTAGACCGTGAGCTCTTTAGGGCAGGGACTGTCTGTCTCATGCTCTGTGTGTACAGCACCTAGCATAGTGGGGCCTCTTAGTGCCACTCTGACAGACCATAATCTCACCCTCTGAGCTCTCCCAGCCCAGCCCAGTGGCGGGGAGTGGTTATGGTTTAACAGGAGATGAAATGATTCACGGCGCTTCAACTTTTCATGTGCTAGAAGCTGGTTTATTGTCACTGCTCAGAAGCTCCCAAGCAAAGCAAGCGCTAAGCCGCAGGGGCGCTGGGTTAGAGGCAAATTGCACTTGAATTAAAACCCCTTTGTGGGACTCTGCGAACCACCCGCCGGGTCCTTCCCAGGCACCTGCCGTGTGAAGATCCAAACACTTCGCCCCCCCTCGGTGAGAGGCTGGTGGGAATGGACTGTCAGGGCGAAAGGGGCTGGGGCTGAAAGCTGTGAGAGCCAGACCCTAGGGGGGCCAGGCCGAGCTGCGGGTCAGGGCTCGGGGACACTGGGGTTCCCTTTGTGGGGTGGGGTAAATAGCGACCAATTTCTGGGGGAGTCCAGATGAATTTCGCTGCAGCTGTCAGGGGGCTGGGGGCAGAGGAGGGTTGGACTCTGGAATTGAGAATTGCTCGGACGTTTAACACGGGAATGGAGGCGACATTCCCTGAGCTGCCCAGGGATTGGCAGGGCCGTCGCCACGGAGCTCGGCTGAGGATTGGCCCCACCCCCTGGATGCTGTCAGACCCTGGGCCTGGCTGTGTGTGGAGCCGGGCTGAGCCGACGTGCCCGTTCTGGACGGGAGCGAGGGGCTAGGCCTGGCGTCTGCCGAAGAAAGCCACATGGGGGGGGGGGCAGTTGGCTCCAAGGCACCATTAGAAATCTGAGCCCTGGGGTGAGGGAGGGCAGCAGAGCCCAGGGGAGACGGGAGCGTAACCCCAACTCTCAGATCCCTGCTCTCCGGGCCCCAGGAGGCAGCAGGTGGGCGGGAAGCGCGAGGCTGCCCCCTGCTGGAGGACGGAGGTGCTGCTTGAGAAGGCAGAAGCCGCAGGTGGGGTCAGCGATGGGCGCAGGGGCTTCCCCGAGGCTGCAGCGACTCAGGGTTTGGCTTTGAACCTGGGCCACCTGCTGATGACCCTGTAGAGGGCGTTCCCGGGGCAGCTGGTTGGGTTCACGTTGCGATGCCCCGTCAGGGTGTAGCTGCGTCTCAGGAAGCCCTTGGAGACGGCGCATTGGATCAGGCTCTTGGCGGCGTTCAGGGCGGCAGCGTTGGGCACTCTGCCTGCAGGAACAGAGCAGCCCCGTGTTAATCTCACCCTGGCCCTCGGCCCCTCTCTGCTGCTCAGGGGATGTGACTGTGGCCTGAATAAATAACCCCCCTCTGGCCACGCTCTCGATTGGCCATGTCAGTGTCACTCCCTCCCACACATTCGGTAATGCATCCCCCCCGCTCAGCTGCATTTGCTTAGCCAAGGTCCCTCCCCCCCTTTCCTAGCCCTGTGCCCCAGCCCGGTGCCCCACAGGGGGGAGCTCGACCATGGCAGGGCCTGGCGGGATGGCGCTGAAGCCAGCTGGGTTAGCCCCGGGGCAGATCTCTTACTGAATCCCAACCCTCCGCCCCCGAGCTCTCAGCTGGGAGGGGGCACCGGGTGCCCAGTGCCCCCAGCTGCAGCCGCCCTGTGAGTGCCCAAAGGCTTCCCACCATATGTAAAGCTATTTAAGGCAGGGGGGTGACATAATCAACGCTCGTTCTTCACGGAATCCCTGCCCAGGATGGCTGCTGGAAACACCTAAGAAACAAAGGACTGGGGCGGGGGACGTGCTGAGCCCAGACCGGAAGGGTGTCTAGCCTGTGAATGAAATTTCTGAAGCTTTTCGCTGCAGGCCAGAGCAACCAGCCTTCAGGAATCTCTGCAATCTGCCTAAAACATTTAGGGTGAGAAATTACTGCTGGGAGCCAGTTTCTTTAGTATCTGAAGCTTATCTTGCGTGTTTGTTTTATTTGCTTGGCGATCTGCTTTGCTCTGTTTGCTCTCCCTTATAATCACTTCAGCTCTATCTTTGTAATTAATCAACTTGGTTTTGTTCGGTCTAAAACCAGCGTGTGGAAATCATCACTGGGGGCAAAATCTGTGCCTGCCTTTCTCACATGGAGGAAGGGGGTGAATTTCATGAGCTTGCGCTGTCCAGTGCCAGACGGTACAATTTTGGGTTTCTCCTCTAGGGGGGGGTGCACTTGAGGGCTGGGCAATCCTTACCTGAGCTTCCCAGCCAGAGCTGATCTCAGCATCTTGTGTGTTTCTGCAGCTGGGGGTGTCCCTACCTGCGTGTGCTGGAGGGGCCTCGAGAGCCTGTCACAGCAGCGCAGCGTAAAGGGAAACCAGGCTGGTGGCTCAGGCGGGCTCAGTGGTACCCAGTTCCAAGTGGAAGCCCGGAGGGAACCTGTCACAGGGAGCTCAGTGTCCCCCCACTGCCGCCACCCTGTGAGTGCCCAGCTCAGGCGCTCTCTGCCGGGGGAGGCCAGGGCCGCAGGGCCCCACCTCCAGCCTAGGGGCTGCACCCTGCAGAGCCGGGCTGCGGCAGGATTTAGGGGTCACCAGCCACACCTGAGCTCCCAGGGCGACGCGAGGACACGCAGGGCTCATGGGATCCTGGGCGGGACAAACAGGGGAGTAGGGGCCAGGGAGGGGATTTTCCCCCTGTGTCCGGCCGTGGGGAGACGGCTGCTGGATCCTGCGCCCGGCTCTGGGGCCCATGTGATAAAAGGGACGTGGAAAAAGAGCCCCAAACACAATGGGTGGGCTGGAGAAATGGCTGCCAGGGTGGAACGGGCAGAGCTCAGCCCACCCAGCTGATCACCCAGGGAGGAAACACAGGACCTGCCGGGCGCGTTAAGCCACGCGGAGAAAGGCAGAAGAGGAGCTGGGGCCCGGGAGCTGAAGCCAGACACGTTCCCCGGGAAATAAGGCCCAAATTTCAAACAGGGAGGGCGATTAGCCAGTGGAGCAAACGCCCCTGGGCCACCAGAGCCAGCCAGGGGATCCAGTGACGGGCCCAGTGATGCCGTATACAGGTGACCCCCCCCCCCCCCCCGCTCCTACTCACTCTCCCCTCCCTGTACAGCCAAAGGTCACTACAGCTCCAGGGTCCTACGGGCTGCCCCTGCTCAGTTGCTTTCCTGGCCCTAGATCCCCTTTCGGGGTCGCTGCTTTCCAGGCTCCAGGCCGTAGGTCTGGCCTGCGTTCCTTGGGCCCATCCCTGCCCTTGTGCTTGGCTGGATGAAAACCCCACCTAAAATCCCACGTTGTTTGCTTGCAGCCAGCCAGGTCGCTCTGCAGCAGTGACCCGTCGTCACTAATTCCTACATCACCGGAGATGGTCTCTGGGGCAGAACCCCCTGCCCCGGGCATCAGGAGAGCAGGTGTGGGCGGGAGCCCTGCAGGAGGGATTCCCAGCTCCCAGCACGGCCTGGGAGCGTTGCCAACTTTCTAATTGCAGAAAACCGAACAGCCTTGCCCTGAGGCCCCACCCCTGCCCCGCCCTTCTCTGAGGCCCCTCCCCCACTCACTCCATCCCCCCTCCCTATTTCGCTCTCTCTCCCTCACCCTCACTAACTCGCTCATTTTCACTGGGTTGGGGGGGGGGGGCGGGGAGCATGAGGACTCAGGCCCTGGGGTGGAGCCAGGGATGAGGGGTTTGGGGTGCAGGAGGAGGCTCTGGGCTGGGGCTGAGGGTTCGGAGTGTGGGAGGAGACTCAGGACTGAGGCAGGGGGTTGAGGTGCGGGAGGGGGTGTGAGGTGCAGGCTCCGGGAGGGAGTTAGGGTGCAGAAGAGGGTTCTAAGTTGGGGCATGGAAAGGGCTTTGGGGTGCAGACTCCAGGCGGTGCTGACTTCAGGCAGATCCCAGTAAGCGGCGACATGTCCCCCCAGCTTGGGGGCAGCCACGGGGGCTCCACACGTTGTCCCCATCCCAAGCACCAACTCCGCAGCTGTCATTGGCCGGGAAGTGCAGCCAATGGGAGCTGCGGAGCCGGAGCTTGGAGTGGGTGCAGCGTGCGGAGCTCCGTGGATGCCCCCGAGCTGGAAGGAAATGCCGGCTCGTTCCTGGGATCTGCACAGAGCCGGGTAGGGAGCTTGCCAGCCCGCACCAACTGGACTTTTAACGGCCCAGTCAGCGGTGCTGACCAGAGCTGCCAGGGTCCCCTTTCGACCGGGCACCTGGCAACCCTAGCAGGGAAATCCGTACAGACGGGACCCACGTACTGGAGAAGTTGCCCAGGAAGCTGAATCCCAGCGACTTATAGTTCCAGCCGTAGGCGTGGGCCCCCACGCTGCTCCAGCCTCTGCCCTCGTAGACTCTGCCGTCCTCGCCGATCAGGAAGCTGCAGGCAGAGCGCAGTGTGAGACCCGCACAGGCACGTCGGCCGCAGCCTCCCCTCCCTATCGCTCCCGGCAGCTCCCCCAGGGTCGTTGCTGGCCCTGCCCGGGTTTGAACCTGGGACCCTCGGAGCTAGAAGCTCAATCCTCTGCCATGCAGCTAAAGACCCACTGAGGAAAGGGACTGGAATGGGGGGCTAACCTGTATTGCACTGTTTGGCCATTAGGTGGCGCTTTGTGTAAAGCCCCTTATGGAAGCAGCCCTGGGCCCCACCTGGACACAGGTGGGGGGCGAGGGAGGGCTGTAGCCGGCCCAGATGTGGGGCAGGAGAACAGCGCTGGGACCCGCCACCCTGCGGGAAATTCCCAGCTGGGTTTCCATCCCCCGACGTCACCATCTCAAAACATTTCACAGAGCAAAATCTCCGGCCAGGTTTTCATTGCGGGGCGTCAGGCCGGCCCCACGGAAAGGTGTTG
Source organism: Chrysemys picta bellii (assembly GCF_011386835.1). NCBI lineage: Eukaryota > Metazoa > Chordata > Testudines > Emydidae > Chrysemys > Chrysemys picta. The sequence continues at coordinate 6,235,797 of NC_088807.1, forward strand.
ATAACACCGGCACGGGGCAGTGTCAGAGATGAGCAGGGCACAGGCCACGCAGCATCTGTCAGCCAAGCTCCTGGCACGGCCCAGGGGCTCCCTGTGGCCCTCCATCCCCCCACCAGCTTTATGACTGCCCGGTTCCATCCCCCGTTCTTCAGGGACTCCCTCAGCCCCCCCCAATCTCCCCCTGCCAGGGGCTCTGTGGCCCCCGTCCCCCTCCAGGGCAGGCAGGGCTCGCAGAGCTGGGAGGGCTGGGGGTGCAAACACATCTCTGCACCGGCCATGTTTTCCACCTGCCCCCTCCCCCAGTGACTCATGAGGGGGCAGGACTTGGGGGAGGGTCTGGAGCCAAGGCCCAGCCTGGTCCCGTGTTCCAGCCCCCCTGGGTCCCGGCCTGGGGGAGGGGCAGGAGCATGAACGGCAGCTGCTGGGGTGGGGCGAGGGATGGGACAGGGCACCAGCACTTGGGCAGGGCATGGCGGGGGGACACACGGGGGGCCAACTGCTGAGGAACTGCCTGAGAAACAGGATCAGGAACTACTGGGTTGGCCCTTCCCAGCCTAAATACGGTTCCCGCACTTCCAAGTCTCAGCACCAACCCTGGCTCCCCATCATCCCTCAGCCCCCCCTTCACAGGGTGCTTCCTCCCTCCCCGCCCCCCCCCCCGATGGAAGGGAGGGTCAGTATATCCCCCATTTCACCCCTCCTGCCCCCCATGGCCTCCTAGGGGCATATGCCCCTCAGCTCTGTGGAGGCCCCCGCCCCACCCTGCCGTACTCACTTGTAGCCGATGTCGGGCCAGCGCCGGGTGTCCATGTGATAGTTCTGGATGCCCCTGACCTGCTGGCTGCAGGAGGCCTGCGAGGTGCAGCGGTTCCCTGCCGTGTGGTGGATGATGACGTAGGGCACTGGGGTCCTCAGTGGGACCCTGTTTCTCGGGGGCCGGGCCCCCCACTGTCGGCGTGAGATGATGCGGGGGCAGCCTGTGCCATGCGGGGGAGGGGAGAAAGGGCTGGGTTAATGTGGCTGCCCCCCACCTGCCCCAGCCCACGCAGCAGGATCGGGTCCAGGGCTGGTGCTCTGAGTGGGGCCGCGGCAATGGGGTGGGGGTGGGGCCAGTAAAGGCCCAGCACGGCGCAGGGGGGACGCGCAGCCCTGCGTTAAATGTGACGGGGCTGGGGAGAGGCCTGGCTGGGAGCCTGCTCGCCGTGCAGCAGCACCCGCCGCTGGCAGCAAAGGGGCGAATGGGGAGCCAGGCCGGGCTGGAGGGAGGCCAAGCAAGGGCTGGGCTGGAGAACGTGGGTGGGGCTGGTGCTCCGAACTCACCCCGGGCTGGGGAAGCTCCTGCCCAGGGTGTGCGGCTCAGAACCCGTCTGTCTCCTCTGCCCCCTCCAGTCACTTGCAGCCCTCCAGCCTGTCCCCTCTGCTCTGCAGCCTTTCCGCTCTCTCTGCATCCGGGAGGCCCCTGATCCTTCAGGTCTCCCACTGCTGACCCCCCTGCCCCTCTGCCAGGAACTTCCGAGTCGGGGTGACCAGGATGGAGTCCAGTGCCCCACAAACTGGAAGGTCAGAGCATCCGACCCTGAGAAAAGGCTCATTGGGCACAATCGGCCTGTGGAACTCGCTGCCACTGGCTGTCACTGGGCCACGAGCAGGATCCAGCAACGGATCAGAGGTTTCTATGGAGAACGAGACCAGCCAGCGTGGGACTGGACGGGCTCCCGCCCCAGGGCTTGGGGCAGCCACTCCATGGTGGGAACAGACAGGAAATTGCCCTGTGGATGGGTTATTCCATTGTGGGCCACTAGGGGGTGTCAGTCACCTCCCTCTGGACCATCTGGCACTGGCCACTGCTGGAGCACCGGGGTAGATGGGCCCTGCTCTGATCCGGGGGCGATTTCTTGGCTGCAGGGACATTCCCAGCATGAATCCTGCTAAGAGGGCCTTGGTGGGAGCTGGGGACCAGCTAGTGTTGTTACAGCTCCCCCCCACCCCACCTCTGCCCCTGCTCTCCCCCTCCCCAGCCCCCTTTCCCCTGCCCTCCCCACACAGCCTCAGCTCGCTGCCCCTCTGCATGCTGGGAGCTGGCCCTTTCTGGCTCTTGGTTGCCCCAGGGCAGTTCGGGTTGAGCTGGGCTGGCAGGGGACACGGCCTGGGCGGGAGGTGTGCGACACTCTGGGATCGGCTCCCCTTGGGCAGGGTCAGGGGCCTCGTCCCGTGGGCCGATGAACACTAGGGCTCTGGGAACGGGCGGCAGGGGATGACCCAGCCCTGCCTTGCGGAGGGATGGGCTGGACTGAAGCCGAGGGGCATCTCTAGCTCTGCAGGGGCAAGTCCAGCCCCGGGCGCCAGGCCAGGAGGTGGGTTAGTCAGGTGCCTCCATTGTTAATTTCCCACGCCTGCGTTTCCGCCTCCTGGGTTCTGCGCTGCATCGGGGATTCCCAGCCCTGCCCCCCACCCCCGGCCCAGGGGGTCCGAACTCACCGAGCGCCGCGGCGCAGAGCGCTGAGAGCAACACGACCCGCGTCAGCAGCAGCATCTTCCTCTCGCTCGACCCTGTGGGGACACGCGCCTGTCACAGCCGCCTGCCACCCCCAGGATCCCCCTGCGCTCCGGCTGCCCTGGGCTCCCAGCCCGGCCTGTCGCCTGAGGGCAGCGTCCCAGCCCTGCCCAGATCCCCCTCCCCCGCCTGAGCTCCCCGGGTCCCCATGGCAGCCCCTTGAGCTGCAGGCTCGGCGCTGGCCCTGGCTGTACTAACACTGCCCAGCTGGGGCTGTGGGGAGAAGAGCCGGGCTGGGGACAGAGCTGGGCCATGGAGACCGGCACCCTGTGGGGTGCAGAGGGGGGCTGGCATGTGCCCACCTGGATTCCTGCAGAGCCGGGAGCAGAGTGAGCTCCAGGCTCCGGCACCCAGGGCCGGCTCCAGGCACCAGCCTGGCAAGCAGGTGCTTGGGGCGGCCGCTCTGGAGAGGGGCGGCACGTCCAGGTGTTCGGCGGCAATTCGGCGGACGGTCCCTCACTCCCACTGGGAGCAAAGGACCTCCCGCCGAATTGCCCTCGGAGATCGCGATCGCGACCTTTTTTTTTTTTTTTTTTTTTTTTTTTTTTGGCTGCTTGGGGTGGCCAAAACCCTGGAGCCGGCCCTGCCGGCACCTACTGCTCTCTATAAGCACCTGCCAGGGCGACGGGGGACGGGGCCAGGTAGTTGGTCAATAAACCGTCATGTGGGTACTGGCGGGAGCCCCAGGCACGGAGGAGGAAGGAGTGTGGGGGGGGTGGATTTCACCCGGGGCTGCGGTTGCTGAAGACCAAACCAGGCTCGTGCAGCAGGGATCAGGGATCTGTAGCAGTACCAGGGCCGACAGACTGCGTCCGAGGGGGAGGGAGCGATTCTGGCCTGGCAGCGTGATCCCGGGGGCAGAACCTTCATCCCAACCTCTGCAAGGCTGGGCACAGAGCACTGCCCGGCCTGGAGAGCTGGGGAACGCCGCACCGGGGGGACAGCACTTCAGCCACCATCTGTGCCACCATTTCCCGCTCCGACCGATCCAGACACGTTGTGTGCCCCAGCTCCCGCTGCAGTAAGGCAGGGCCTATAGGTCCCAACCAACATTAGTCCCGTGTCGGGCCGGGCGCTGCCCAGACACACAGTGACCGAGATCAGGGCCCCATCGCGCCGGGCGCTGCACAGACACAGAGTGACCGAGATCGGGGCCCCGCCGGGCCAGGCGCTGCCCAGACACACAGTGACCGAGATCGGGGCCCCGCCGGGCCAGGCGCTGCCCAGACACACAGTGACCGAGATCGGGGCCCCGTCGCGCCGGGCGCTGCACAGACACACAGTGACCGAGATCAGCACTAAGAGCAGACAAGGCAGCATGTGAATTCAGCAGACCTCAATGCTACTTATAAAGAAAGACCAGAGCACGGTCTGGTCATGGGCACCAGGTTTGTATAATTTTTGATGGTGCCCAGAATGGGTCCAAGCAGAGCCGTCCCGTCCATAGGACGGACTGGGGCAACCGCCCCAGGACCCGTGCTTTGGGGGGGCCCCGCTCTTCATGGGGATGCGATGTCCTAGGCGGCCTGAGGAGTTAGTGGGGGGGTCTGGCCCCAGTCCGCCCTCTCCGCTCTGCCCCGCTGGCCCACGGCGTCACTTATTGGAGGGGATGGAAGCTGGAAAGAGGCAGGGCAGGGGTGAGGGCTTGGGGGAAGGGGTGGAATGGGGGCGGAGCAGGGCTGAGAAGAGGCAGGGCGGGGCTTGGGGGAAAGGGCAGGGCGGAGCGGGGCGGGCTGGGGCCAAGTCGCTCGCTGCTGTTGGCTCCAGGCCCCCCGCTAGCCCCCCAGGGTTGCCCTGGTCCGTCCTCTGGATAAATATAAACCCAAACATTGGTGGAGCTGGGCCCACGTTCCTGAATATTGGTGGAGCACGGGCACCTATGGGTCTGGTGACAAAGACCCTCGGCCAGGTTCATTGCCCTGAAGGTGCAGTCCTAGTGTCCTGGCTCCGTGGTTACAGGTTCACTAACACGAGTGCCCCGTGGCAAGGAGCGGCTCAGTCAGCGACGGGAGTCACCGCTGTCCCCTAGGCCACACACAGACTGACGGTGAGGTACCCGAGAGTAATAGACCGAGACAAGCAGCTTCCATCCCACCTTCCGTGTGTCACCACATTCACCTGTCACCTCCCCTGGGGCCTGAGATCTTGGACAAAACACCCCCTGTTTATTATTTTCTCCAACCATCTTATTTTGCACTAAATTGAATGTATTTGTCCCACCTACGCTATATTTACGTAAATCTCTAGTGCCTAGGACACTAGCGACAACGTTGCCAAGTACGTGAACTGCACAGCAAACCTGTCAGCATTTGCTCTAACCCATGGCCTGACTTTGGTTCACAGCCTCCGGTTCAGGCCTCAAATCTTGCCCCAGCCCCAGTGCTCCAGGCTCTCTGTGCTACCCCGGTCGCTGCACAGACACACGGTGCCCGAGATCGGGGCCAGGGAAGGGATCTGAGCCCACAGCTCCCACCTAGTGGTCAGGGGAGGGCATGACAGGCGCTCTCTGTCCTGGTGCCCCCTGTTGGTAGCCGCTCCCACCCTGTGCTGTCTGTCCCCTCCTGTCTCGCCCTCCGGCTGGGTCACAGGCTGTGTCCAGCCCCTCTGGGGTATGTAAAGGGTCCAACAAATGCTAGTTCTGCTGCCTGGCAAAGGGCTTTGGGCATCACCCGGCCAAAACCCCAGAGTCGGGACTCTCTGGGATGGGGGATCTCCCTAGTCCTGAGTCACTAGTGTCAGGGACAGGCCGTGTGCCTCCAGCCCTGACCGGGGACCCCTGGCCCACCCTCTCCCCCGGGCTCCAGCAGGGCCCCAAGGCTGACAGCTGAGCCCTGCCCGTGGAGAGCTCTGTGTCACCCCCCACACACACACCCTCCCGGGTCACTTCCCGCCGGTCTCCCCAAGCCAGAGGGAGAAGCAAAGACCGGAACAAACCTGAGGAGACGTCTCTGACCCTGCAAATGCCCAGAGTCCTTCCCCTCAACAGCTCTGGTAGCGCATCAGCTGGGCCTGCCGCCGGCTCCTTCTGCAGAGCTGCCGATCCCAGCCCTGCTCACCTCCGCTGGCGCCTTTCAAGGGAGCTGCTCTCTGCTCCCTGCCAAGCTCCTCCTCCGGCCGGGCAGGGCCCTGCGGGTGGGGCAGGGCAGAGCTGCCAGGGGTGGCCCATCATCTACATTGTATTTCTCAAACAAGGGGTGTTTCCTTAGCATCCCCGCCCCACCCCATCTCCTGAGATTATCAGCAACATCACCGAGATGCAGGACTCACCTACCTTCGCCGGGCGTCTTTCTTGCTGCTTTTCGCAGCACTCAGCAGCTCCCGGTCTTGTTGGACGGAGATGGAAAGATAAGGGACGTCCCTTGTAATAAGGGACTGTTGGCAACCCTGCCACCAGGGCCCAGGGCAGTTCCGTGACCCCACCCTCTCCGAGGGCTGTTTGTGCATCCATCACAGGGCCCTGTCACGCCAGGTGCTGTACAGACACACAGTGACCGAGATCAGAGCCCCATCACGCCGGGCGCTGCCCAGACACACAGTGACAGAGATCAGGGGCCCCGTCATGCCAGGCGCTGCCCAGACACACAGTGACCGAGATCGGGGCCCCGTCGGGCCGGGCGCTGCCCAGACACACAGTGACCGAGATCAGGGTCCCATCAGGCCGGGCGCTGCCCAGACACACAGCGACTGAGATCAGGGCCCCGTCGGGCCGGGCGCTGCCCAGACACACAGTGACTAAGATAACGATCCTGTTGTGCCGGGCTTTGCAGACACAGACACTCTACCCCATACACTTTTGTCCGGGTGTAACTGTGGGGTCGGTTTTGCCGACAGTTATACCAGTACAACAGCACTGTGTGTGCAGTGACACCAGGATAAAGGTGCCTGGTACCAGGGTTAGACCCGTCTACCCTCCTCGTCCGGAAATAGTTCTAGCCGAGTTGCAAGGGTATAATTGTACCCCCACGGGGGCTGTAATGTGTTAACTAGCCTGGTGCAGTTACACTCCTACTGCGTTTGTGTGTGGATGAGGCCGGCCAGTGGGGTGACCTTGGCCAAGTCCCTGCCTCACCCAGTGACTCAGTTTCCGCCTCTGAAGTGGAGATAACGACACGGCCTCCCCTGCACAGCGCAGTGAGATCGCTGGGGAGAAGGGTAGAGGAGCACCAGGCACAGTGCGGGGGGCTGTAGTCACCCCAGGCTATGTGATGGCCGGAGCTCCATGTAGCTGAGGAAGGGACAATGACGGTGCCATCGCTCAGGGCAACTGCACCGGTCCTGCCCCTCCGTGGGCCGGCCAGGCACCCGCCCTGGGCTCCTGGCAGAGCAGCCGGCATCTCTCATGGGCAGGGACCCGCCTCGCTATTCCTCCTGCCAGGTACTCCAGGCTGCCCGGTTTCCTGCTTGCACTGTGATATCCCCAGCAAGTCAGACTGGCCGAGCCGGCCGCTTTCCCTCCCCCTCAGAGGCTACAAGCCCCATAAGCCCCACAGCTCCGGCCCCGCTCAGCTCCTCCCAAGCAGCACCTGGGTGCTTACGGTGCCAGCACTGCCGAGAACACGTGTTAAACCAGTCGGTGAACCCACCCGCCTGCTGATGGGCTTACCAGGGATCCCTCCCTCAACTCCAGCCAGGGCTCTGGCAGGGGTGCAGCCCGTCAGTGCTTCCAAACTCAGCACAGTTTCTGCTGCGAACACAACCCGCCGGGAACCTGTGAGTGCCACAGGCCGGTCCCTCGATCTGGGAACAGGTCATTCGCGGGCAGTGGCTCACTCCTCAGGGCGTCGCTTCGGCCGGTCGGTTGCTTTACAAGTGTCCTGTGAAGGTCCTGACCCCTCCCAGGGTTTGCTGGAGTCAGGTCTCCCCCAGAGGAGTCACGGCCCATCCCCCCAGACTCCGGACCCATTCGCATTTGTAATACAATCAACTGCGAAAACACCGACGCTTCGTCCAGCCAGCTTTGTGCCGGGTCTGGCAGGGAATCGCCGGCTCTGGCCCATCTCCCCCTACAGAACTGGGTGGAACCAGGTGCTGTCCGGCACCCGTGGGGAGCCCACTGACTTAGTGCCTGGACAGGTTTCTCCCCGGCCTGGCGTATCTGCCATGGCCTGTCACAATGTCACGTTTCGACGTTGCGTTTAAGAAACATTCTGCCATCACGCCAGCACCCGGCCTTCACAAACCGCCCGGTCGGCCGGCAGCCTCCTGTCCCAGTTCTCTCTAGAGCCCCTGGGCCGAGCTCTCCCACGCCCCTCCTTACCACGGGTGCCCCCAAACCTTTTCCTTCCAGCGCCCGGTTCATTTTCTTAACTTCCTACACGTCTCGGCTGCCTTATTAACGCTGAGGCTTGTCCTGCTCCATCACACCCTCCGGGTCCTACGTGCGCTCAAAAGGCTTTCCCGGCGCCCCCAGCTTCACCACAACCAATTGCTCCTGCGCTGGCCGATAAGCGTTTCCACCGTCCTCCTCCCGTTTCTGACAACCCCACTTCTGCACCGTCTCCTTGGCCCCTTCCCCTCGCTCGCCTTCCCCTTTCCTTGGGTGACCTGCTGCGCTTGCCGGCTGCCCTTTGACTTCCCCATCTTGCTGCTTCTCTTTCGGAGCGTTTTCTGTCATTTCCTTGAGCTTCGGATTAAAAGCCTCACACGCCCGATACTCAGCTGCCGTCCCGTTTCACGCGTTCCCCTCAACTTTCTGTTCAGCCTCAGAGACAAGCAACGCACACGTGGGATTCCACGGGCCGGCCTGACCCGCGGCGGTCACAGAACCTCCATGCGTAACAGCACATTTCTGTACAAACCATCCAAGCACTCCTTGATTTCTACTATTCTTAGCCCGCATTTTACCCTTGATGGAGTTTTCCCAAGTTAACATTTCGCTGGATCTATTCTTACATCTCTTCTTCAAACTTTTTCCCGCCTTTCAAGGCCCCTAGATTGTCCCAGCCAGAGTCTCCGCACACGGCTCGGTCTTTATTCCCGACACAGAAGTTGTGACCCTGCCCTGTGTGGTTCCAGCAGATTTATTACCAAGTCAGGTTCAGTCTTACTTCCTACTTAGAGAGACCTCAAGGACCCAAGCCCCGGCCAATATTTATTAGTTATTAGTACAGCGCCCAAAGAGAAAGGCATATCCAGGACCAAGACTGCGGGACCAAACCTTGCAGCCGTTGACATAAACGACAGACTAAGACCAGTGATGTCTTTTGCCACTGCTTGTCTACAGCTTGGACTACTTATAGGTACCTTATTTCCAGCTTATCACTTCTTCTTTCCCAATGCAAATCTACAAATCCATCTGTGTCTGGTAAATTTCATAGAGGTCTCAGCACACAATCACACATCTGCCGTATAGGTATGAACTTTTACCATCACTATGTTATTTATACATTGCCGTTTCTTTGCGGTTAGTACATTTCTCGTACAGTCGCGTGGCAACGCAAATAACAGGGCGCTGGGCTACAAAATTTAGCAAACTGGCATTTATCACAGCCTGGGAGTGTTTAGCAGCATTCCCAAAGCATCTTGGGAGTTTGGGTCACCAGTAGGCCTGAGGTCTAGTAGGAATTTGGCCTACCAGTTAACAAACCTTCGTACTCGTATAATGGCATCCCCACGGGGGTGGGGGGTTATTTGTAATGTTTTAACTAGACCAGTACAGTTAAAGTCCTCAGGCATTTGCATACAGACATGGCTGGCCGGTGGGGTGACCTTGGTTAAGTCACTTCCCCCATGCTCAGTTTCTGTGCCTTGGTTTCCCCATCTATAAAGTGGGAATAGTGATGCCAACTTCCTTTGTGAAGTGTGTTGAGATCTGCTGGTGCAAGGGGCTAGCTCAGGGCTAGGTGTTATAACTGGAGAGCAAGAGGGTCTGTCGCTGCCCCAGGGTAGCAGGTTGTGGGAGCTCCGCAGAGCGGAGAGACAGTGGCAGACGTGGGCAGGGGAGGGCGCTGTGCTGTGTTCCTGTGGGGCTGGCTGGTGGCAGAAGGGGAGGTCTCTCCAGAATCCAGCAACACACCCAACAGCCACTTGCCCTGATGCCTGCCCCTGTTGCCATCACCCCAGCACCTCTGGTGTGTCGGGGGAGGGGAGGAGATTTCTGCCTGGGCTGCCCCCATGCGCTGGTGCAGTGGCAAATGCAAGTGGTGCAAGATAATCGTGAGATGGTGCCCCAAGACAAATCCAAGGCACACTGGATTTGTGCTCACTCCACACTGGGGTGCTCACTCTGACCCAGGGGTGGATTGTAGAAACTGGTTAGGAAAATACGTAAATGAACAGAGCTTTGAAATGCAAGTCTGCATTGTTAGAGATCTCAAGGGTAGATGTTTGCTCAGGTCTTGTGATGTAAGCAAAGAAGTCTTGTCTATTGCTGTAACTTTAATTCGAAGATCAAAAAGAAATATTAACATTTATGATGATACTTGAGTGACATAATATTATTGTCTATTTGTCTCTTTGAAGGTTGTGGTAACCTGTATCTGAACTGTTTAATGGATAAATTATCCTGTGCTAATTGCCAGGATGTTTGGAAGGAGAATTAAGCCTATTGTTTTCTCAGGCCAAAAGGCTGCTGGAAATGTATAAGAACCCTGGGACAAAATCATACTTCATCTCACATCTGCTTTGGGTTTCAAGAGGGGGAAACCTTAAGCCACAAGGATTGAGATCCCCAGTCATTGACTGGAGCCACCCTGAATATGGACATTGGACTATAACCTATGGACTATTTCTAAAAGGACTTTTGACACCTACACGCTCACCTCTGCTATGTGTCTGAACCTCAAGAATTGAATTCAAGTCTGTCTGTATATTGATCTTTTAACCAACACTCTCTCTCTTTTCTTTTTTTAATACATTTTAGCTTAGTTAATAAGAATTGACTATAGTGTGTATTTTGGGGAAGATCTAAGTTATAATTGAACCTGGGTGTGTGGCTGATCCTTTGGGATTGGAAGAACCTTGTCTTTTATATGATTAAGTAAGATTTTCAGTAATCATCATCATATCTGACAGGTGTGTCTGGATCCGTCCTGGATCTGGATCAGGCCTGAGGCCGGGCACTTTAAGGGAACTGCGTTGTTTGGACTTCTGAGTAACCAGTGAGGTACTACAGAAGCTGTTTTGTGTGGCTTGGTAAATCTAAGTATTGGAATAACCACCAGCGTTTGGGGTTTGTCTGCCCCGTTTTGTTTGCAGTTCACCCTGATTGAGTGACCTCAGCTGGCTTCCACGGGCAGCACCGTCACACCAGCCACAAAAGTAAACTCCTCTTTCACCACACTGGCTAATAAGAGAACATAAAGGCAGTTTCCTCAGGCATCCCAGTTCTTATATCACCACCAAAAACACTGGATTCACAGATGAGTGGTTCTTTGCAACCAGTCTCATCAAATAATAGATTCTTCTGATCCCAAAGGACCAGCCACACTCCCAGGTCAATATATAACTTAGATCTTACCCAAAAATCACGCTGGTGCCAATCCTTTAGTGTCTAAAATCTAAAGAAGAACAGGAGTACTTGTGGCACCTTAGAGACTAAGATACAGATATAAGATACAGATATATACACACATACAGAGAGCATATGCTCTCTGTATGTGTGTATATATATCTCCTCAATATATGTTCCATTCTATATGCATCCGAAGAAGTGGGCTGTAGTCCACGAAAGCTTATGCTCTAATAAATTTGTTAGTCTCTAAGGTGCCACAAGTACTCCTGTTCTTCTTTTTGCGGATACAGACTAACACGGCTGCTACTCTAAAATCTAAAGGTTTATTCATAAAAAGAAAGAAAGAAAGGTGAGAGCTAAAATTGGTTAAAGGAATCAATTACAATAATGGCAAAGTTCTTGGTTCAGGCTTGTAGCAGTGATGGAATAAACTGCAGGTTCAAATCAAGTCTCTGGAACATCCCCAGCTGGGATGGGTCATTCAGTCCTTTGTTCAGAGCTTCAGTTTGTAGCAAGGGTCCTCCAGAGGTAAGAAGCAGGATTGAGATGGAGGGGTTTCCAGGGCCGTTTATAGCTTTTGCCATGCGGAGGGCAACCCATTGTTCTTCCTGTGGAAAATTACAGCCACAAGATGGAGTTTGGAGTCACCTGGGCAAGTCCCATGTCCATGCATTTCGCCTAGTCACAACAGGAAATCTCATTAAGTGTAGATAGGCGTCTCCCATGGTCTATTGGCAGGTAAATGTTCTTTTGATGAGCCACTTAATTTGAATAGTCCTTCCAAGATGTGCTGGGCGTTACCCCGTGGGCGTTACCCCAGGAGCCAACGTTTTAATTCCGATTATAGAGCCAATACTTACAACGTCAACTGGGTCAGACTGACTTTCCCAAGCTTTACTAGCCAATAATGTATCACTCGCGACTGTCCCCCTTCCTTCCTCAGTTAGGGCTTTAACCTGATCACCAACTTTAATTTGCTCTAGAGAAACATCTTCCTGAGCTTTATCTAATGCCAGATTCACTTCTGAGATACCAGACAGACACTCAGAACTATTTTCCTCATCTCCCCTGCTTCTTTGCACAGACAAACATTTGGAGAAACCCTCCAAATCTTGCCCCTCGTAGACACAGGTTCAGGATTATTTCTTTCCTGTGACTGGTTTATGTCACCAACTTGACTGAACATACTTTAATATCATCCCCAATCAAAAGGTCCGTAGGCAATATCTTCCTCACACCAGCTATAACTTCACATTTAACACCAATCCATTCAAGATGGATTCTGGCCAAAGGCACACTTACAGCAAACTCATAGGGGATTACAATATCTGGTAAATAATCTTCCTCTTTGACCAGATCTGCTTTAACAAGCGTGATGTTAGAAGCTGTAACACTGCTCTACAGCCAAAATGCTTCCGAAATAAATGTAGTCAAACTTTACTAATTCTGGGTCACTGAGAACGAAAATGATGCTTAAAATTGTTGATTGGCTCTAGTTTTCAAGATATGCTATTGGGTCAGTATATACGACCCTTGACTTGGGAATGGCGGAGGATAAGTGAGTTATAAAGGGAAGGGATCTCAGTTTAAACCAGAAATGACTAAAATACATCTTTGACTGGATCTATGAATAAATCTATGACTGGGTTCGGACAGTACTTGCTTTTTAGGCAAAACAATGAATGATGCAATCTGAAGCCGGTATTGCATCATACATGATATGAATTGCATCATGTTATTCCTAAAAGTCATGGATGATGCAATCATAACGAAGCTTACATCACTCTGCTGAACAAATTGCCCTATATCAGCTCTAGAAATCATACAGTGTCGTGCTCTCTTATTTGTCAGTGTTTGGTTTTGCAAAGGGACACATTTCTGTTTAGCCAAAGTGAGCAGAGATGCCTCGTACTTGTGTGAACAGTGCAGATAACTTCTGCTATGTTTGTGGTGAAGTGACTTTTGCATCACAAAAGCGCAGTATAACCACTATGCTGCAACACTTGTGCATATGCTGCAACACTTGTGCAACAAATCTTCGCCAGTGGTTGAACAGGAAAAGGAAATCTATGCCTTTTGCAGTGCCAATGATTTGGAGAGAGCCAACAGATCATACCAGCAATTGTTACTTCTGCATGGTGCCTCCAGTTGGGAAAGGTGTGTCAAAGAAGAAAAAGTGGACTGTGCATTATCCAAACGTTCCATCAGCGATACGCCCAGTACTCCACGGAGAAGGACTGCCGGTTCCTGATGCACCAGAATCATTCTCACTTGAGTCAGATGAGGAAGAGGAAGAGGATGAAACTTCTGGTCCTGAACCATCAATGTCACAGGACCCACATTTTTCTCCCATCCTCCTCCTCTGAACCATACCTCATAACACAAGGTGAACTGAATGACCTTGTCAGGGATTTGGAACTACCCAAGAGTAAGGCAGAGCTGTTGGGCTCCAGACTACAGCAGTGGAATCTCCTGGCAGGTGATGTTAGGGTTTCTGTGTTCCGTGACCGTCAAAAGGATCTTGTCCCATTCTTCTTCATGGAAGGTGATCTTGTAGCCTGCAACAACATCGATGGTGTGATGGCAGCCCTCAACATTGTTCACGATCCAGATGAGTGGAGACCGTTCATTGATTCATCGAAGACGAGTCTTAAAGCTGTTTTATTGCATAATGGCAATGTTTTGCCATCAATTCCAGTTGGTCATGCAGTCCATATGAAGAAAACCTATGACAACATGAAACAACTTTTGAGGTGCATAAACTATGACCAACATCAGTGGCAGCTTTGTGGCGATTTGAAGGTTGTTGGTCTCTTGCTTGGTCTGCAGACTGGATACACAAAGTACTGCTGTTTTCTCTGCGAATGGGATAGTCGTGCAAGAGATTCCCACTACATCAAGAAAGATTGGCCACTCCGACAGTCATTGGAGCCTGGGAGGAAAAGTGTTCAGCATCCACCACTTGTTGAATCAAGGAAGATTTTGTTACCACCCTTACACATCAAGCTGGGTCTGATGAAGAACTTTGTCAAGGCCATTGACAAAACACAAGCAGCTTTCAAGTACCTCCGTGGAAAATTTCCAAGGTTAAGTGAAGCTAAGATAAAGGAAAGTGTCTTTGTTGGTCCTCAGATTCGTGAACTTCTTCGAGATGATGCATTTGACCATGCACTGCGTGGCAAGGAAAAGACGGCATGGAAAGCCTTCCAGTTAGTGGCAATAAATTTTCTCGGAAACAACAAGGCAGACAACTACAGGTTGTTGGTGGAAAACCTCCTCAAGGCATACAAAAGCCTTGGTTGCAACATGTCACTAAAGATACATTTTTTGCACCCTCATCTAGATTTTTTTCCACCGAACTGCGGAGCAGTGAGCGACGAGCACGGCGAGCGATTTCACCAGGACATTGCAACAATGGAGAAACGCTATCAGGGCAAATGGAGCACATCAATGCTTGCAGACTATTGCTGGACAGTGACAAGAGATGCTCCATTTAATGAATACAAGAGACAAGCCAAGAAGCGCCGAGTAGACACTGAATAGGACTAAACTATGTACAGAATAGTTTTTTGCCTTTTGTTTCATAATACATTTTATTTATATAACCCTTTTGCTGATTTTTAAAGTGTTACATAAACAAGACAGGTGAAATATTATCATGTAAAGCAACCATAAACACATGAAAAGACCTAGGTTTACAATTTATGATTAAAACTCTACTCTCTACACAATATACATAGACATAAAATGTAAAAACTTAAATATCTTAGAAACAGTAGCCAATCAGTTGTTTTAATTGTCATATTTGAATTCAGCACATCAAAATACATCATAAATAGCACATTTTATCTCTGAAGCAGACGACTTCTCAAAAATTGTAGACCAGTGTAATTTGCCCTAAACAGCTTTTCCCATTGACTTTTACATTCTCTGGACCAGTTATGGGCTCACCTTCACCTGAGCTCACAGTAAAAGCATCTACATAAAAGGGGGCCGTGTTGGGGTAAGTTTGGTTACACACAGTTAACTGCTTAGAGTCAAACAACCTACCAACATTGTTACAAACTGGATAGATTCTATCCCCAGCTCTGTTGTTGAGAGGAGCTGGCTTTCCAGGATGATACAGTTCGAGCAGTTTCTTGTTGCATCTGGTGAACCCTCTCCTCAGTCACCAGCCATTCCATAGGCCTCCTGTAAGCTTCTCTTTCCAGCTCGGCCAAGACATGCTTCTCTCTCATTCTCAGTTCTGCCAGTCTTTGTTCCTGTTCAACACACAGGCGCTCTCTCAGGGCTTGAAGTTGGATTCCTTCTGCTGATGCCTTCTGGCTCATGGCCACTGATCTTTAACCTTTAAAACTCTCAAAACCAAATTTTAATAGCGGGGGGTTCTGATCCAAAGCTTAATTGACCTGGCTTTGTGAATCCTAGACAGACTACGCTGCTGTAACCATGACTCAGTGGGTCACAACGGAGGATGCCAAGTTCAGGACGAACTACTGAGAAATAGGGCAAACACAACCCCAAACTGGTGGTTATTCTTTTATAAGATAGATCAAACCAGCTGTCACGGACTCACAGATCGTGCCCACTCTTGGCCCCGTGCGGTCCGTGGGGGGTGCCCCTTTTAGTGAGACAGCCCTTCTCGGGGGGCAACTCTCTCTCGGGGTCAGGCCCCTCCACTTCCTGGAGCCGCACCTCTCTGAGCCTTAGCACGTCTGTCTCTGCCATGGGCCCCCTCAGGGAGTCCCCTCGCTCTGGACCCCCAGGGCCTCCACCCCTGAAGGGGTTGATGCCACCCTGTTCTCTAGACCGGAGTGACTCTCAGCTAGCATGAAACAGGAGGGTTTATTGAGAGTTGAACACAGCACAGGAAACTCTCTGACCCTCAGGCCTGGCCTCCCTCAGCCCAGCACATCCCAGTCTCCCTGCATCCAGGTGGGCTCTGCCTGCTTCCCCTCTCCAGGCCCGAGCCCCCCTGCTTCCCAGCTGGGCATCTGAGATCACCGGCCCCAGGCCCCGCCTCTGTCCATTTTCTTCTCTCCAGGTAAACAGGGTCGTAAACCAGGGCCTCCGCTCCTGCTTCTGTCCTCTGGCTGGAACCGGCTGATTAGGTTACTGGGTCCTCACTCTGCAGCCCATTGTCCCCTCAGCTGGGCCTCTGGGTCACCAGGTCGCCAGGTCACCGGTCACTGGGGTATCCATCCTCCCGGCCATCAGCTGGGTCCCCACGTCCTCTCTCCGGTCCTCTGCAAAACACACTCCCTCTCCCCTCACCTCGTTAAACCAGTAACACCCAGGGAAACTGAGTCCCACATCCTCTGCATGCAAACCATTGAAACTCCACAGAAAACAAGAAAACCCCCCACTTCGTCACACCAGCCACAAAAGTAAACTCCTCTTTCACCACACTGGCTAACAAGAGAACATAAAGGCAGTTTCCTCAGGCATCCTAGTTCTTATATCACCACCAAAACCACTGGATTCACAGAGGAGTGATTATTTGCAACCAGTCTCATCAAATAATAGGTTCTTCTGATCCCAGAAGACCAGCCACACACCCAAGTCAATGTATAACGTAGATCTCACCCAAAAATCATGCTGATGCCCATCTTTTAGTATCTAAAATCTAAAGGTTTATTTATAAAGAGAGAGAGAGAGAGAGAGAGAGAGAGTTAAAATTGGTTAAAGGAATCAATTACATAGTTCTTGGTTCAGGCTTGTAGCAGCGATGGAATAAACTGCAGGTTCAAATCAAGTCTCTGGAACATCCCCAGCTGGGATGGGTCATTCAGTCCTTTGTTCAGAGCTTCAGTTTGTAGCAAGGGTCCTCCAGAGGTAAGAAGCAGGATTGAAGACAAGATGGAGGGGTTTCCAGGGCAGTTTATAGCTTTTGCCATGCGGAGGGCAACCCATTGTTCTTCCTGTGGAAAATTACAGCCACAAGATGGAGTTTGGAGTCACCTGGGCAAGTCCCATGTCCATGCATTTCGCCTAGTCACAACAGGAAATCTCATTAAGTGTAGATAGGCGTCTCCCATGGTCTATTGGCAGGTAAATGTTCTTTTGATGAGCCACTTAATTTGAATAGTCCTTCCAAGATGTTCTGGGCGTTACCCCGTGGGCGTTACCCCAGGAGCCAACGTTTTAATTCCAAGTATAGAACCAATACTTATAACTTCAAATACAAAAATGATACAGCCGTACAGATAGCATAATCATAACCAGCCAATCATAGCCTTTTCATAGCCACCTCACTCGCCAACCTTTGTACAAGATTTGCCGCAAATATATAACAGTGGTTGCAACAATGATCGATATGGTCATATTTTAATCAGATAACGTCCCACCTGTCCCCTCCCGTCCCGCACCCCAGAGCGCTTTACAAAGTATTGGTATGAAAAACCAGGCGGAAAGATTCCGGGCTCATCGATTATTTTTTTTGTGCAAAGCAGTTTCAGTTTTTTCAGTTCCTTAAAATGCAGCACTTAAGCTCAGGCACCAATCAACTGTGAACCTCACTACGGGCAGATTGCATTAGCATAAGAAAAAGCCAAGCCCGGGGAGGGGAAGGAGGGGGGGACTTTCCCACTGCGCCGCAGAATTGCCGCCGAAGACCCGGAGCACGGAAGGACCCCCCACCGCCGAATTGCCGCCCCCCCAAATCCTGGAGCCTAAATGGAAGTGCCGGCCCTGACAATGGAACAAGCTAGATCAATGGTTCTCTGACTTTCCAGGCCCCTGATTTGGCTCGTGTACCCCCTAGTTTCACCTCACTTACAAACGACTTGCTCACAAACTTGCGTACAAGGCAATGGAGCGACAGCCACAGTTAGGTTTTTCTCCACACTGGCTTGCTGGCAGTCAGAGCCAAAAAAAGAGATATATCTTCACAGAGATATGTTGACCCAAAAGGTAACAGACCCTCCAAAGCCTAGTTCCCAAGGTCAGTGTCCTCCCTCTGGGCTCAGGGCCGGCATTAGGGGGGGCAAGCAGGGGACCCTGTGAAGTTGCTCGGGCTCCGGCTTCAGCCCTGCGCAGCGGGGCTGGGGCTTCGGCTTTCTGCCCCGGGCCGCAGTGAGTCTAACGTCGGCCCCATTAAAACGAACTCTGGACCCACTTTGGGGTCACAGCCCACAGTTTGAGAACCGCTGAATATAGTGCATAGAGCAGCATGAATGTTATTGTCTGTACGATCAGCAGGACCAGCTCTGGCTTTTTTGCCGCCCTAGGCAAAAAAGCCTCCCGCCGCCCCCGGCTCCCCGGTGGGGAGCACGGCAGGGGAGGGCGGAGAGCCCGGCTGTGGCCCCACTCTCCCCGGCCCGCCAGAGCGCCACAGGGAGGGCGGCCAGCCCAGCTGGGGCCCCGCTCTCCCCGACCGGCCGGAGCGCCACGGGGAGGGCGGTGAGCCCAGCTGGGGCCCCGCTCTCCCCGGCTGGCTGGAGCACCGGGGGAGGGCGGCCCCACTCTCCCCAGCCGGCCGGAGCGCCGCCCCTCTCCAGGTGCCGCCCCAAGCACGTGCTTGGTAGGCTGGTGCCTGGAGCCGGCCCTGACGATCAGTCATTGTCTGTATGAAATTTGGGTTTGCACTGAAATCTCTCAATGAGCTGACGTGCCCACTGCTCCCCCGCCCCCAGAAACCTGTCCCCTGGCTGAGCGAGAACCACGGCGCGAGATGACGCGGGTGGCGTGTGGGGAGAGGGGGCATCTGAGTCTTCCGGGCTTGTAATTTGGTAATATCTGAGGTTAAAGAAAAAAACGGATCAGCCCAAACCTTGAGGTTTTACCAGCTTGCCCTGCACCTCACACAACCGTCACCGTGGCAGGATGCCGGGAATTCAGGGGGGACGAGGGCGGGGGGAGGAATGTCACTGCAGCGGTGGCCAGGGGCAACTGCTGAAGACCAAGGCAGGTTCTTGCATCTGGGCTCATGTAGCTGTAGCAACAACAGGGCCGGCGGTTTGGGGCCACGAGAACCTGGGAGGAGAGAGGGGTCCAGTGGTCAGGCAGTCGGGACGCCTGGGTTCTTTTCTCCGCTGTGGGTGGGGCGGGGCTACAGCAGGCCGGGGGCTGAGGGTCAGGACTCCTGGGTTCTATTTCTGCCTCTCGGGAAAAGAGTGTATCTAAACATTCAGGCGGAAGCCTGGACGAGCTAGGACCTCGCTGCTGTGAGCTTCCTCGCAACAGTGTGGACACAACGCGACAATTGCTCCAGTCACTCCCTGCATTGCTTGCTCCTGACAGGCAGCAGGGTCCCCCAGCCCCAGGCCGGCCTCCCCTCAGCTGCAGGGTCACAGACCCTGGCCCAATCCCACCAGGGGGCAGCACCAGCCAGCTGTTCTCCTGGCACTGCCCCCAAGGGAGTAAGGAGGCCACTGGGGAGGTGGCAAGTGAGTTTCTTTGGCCGGCGGATCGTGCCCCTGGCGGAGCGAGTTACCGAGCAGCAGGGGGGTTTCGGGAGGGAGGGATGGAAAGATGGCAGCGCCCGTGGCTGTCTCCCCGGGGGTAGACGCTGCAGTCAGGGCTGTTGGGACAGGTTGCACAGTGGGGGTGCTGTGTAGCGTCTGCCCGCGCTGCGGGGATGGGGGTGCCCCGTATGCCGCCCCCCCCCAAGGCGTAGCCGGCGCTGAAGGAGTTAACGAGTCTGGTTCCCAAGCGGGGGGGGAGGGGGGGGGCCAAGCCCCGCCCGGGCCCGGGCTCGCCGCTGGCAACGCACGAGCCGCAGCAGCCAGTGGGGACGCTCGGAACCTGCCCCGGCCCCGGGAGCAGCCGCCCAGGTACGGAGCCGCGGGGAGAGTCTCCGGCGCTTCCCCAGCCCCGGGGGGGCAGGACTCTTGGGGTGTGATTGACAGCTGTCAATCAGCATCGGCCCGGCTCCGGGCAGCGTTCTGAAGGGGGGTCGAGTTGGGACGATCCGGGGCAGAGGCTGGGGGGATCCGCGCCCCACGGGAGCCGGGCTCCGCCCTCCTGTGGGGCTGGTCGGTGCATTGGCAGATTAGGGGACCCGAGGTGGGGAAAGTTTTTACTCCGGCGCTGTCCTGAAACCCAGAGAGACTCGGAGAAACCTGCCCTGGCTGGAAAACGGGATGTGGCGCTGGGCGCCCGGACGCCTGGGTTCTATCCCAGCTCAGGGAGGGGGGATCGAGAGGTTACTGCAGGTGGGGGCTGGGAGCCAGGACTCCTGGGTTCTCTCCCCAGCTCGGGCAGGGCTGTGAGGTCTAGCGTTTGACCAGGGTCTGGGAGCTCGCAGGTCTGGGTTTTAGTCTTGACTCTGTGCCTCGGTTTCCCTCTCTGCCAATGGGATCCTGCGATTCTCTTGCCCGGGCGGGGAGTTTAACTCGGTGACACTTGCAGCCGGGTCGTGCTCCTCGGCCGTGGGGCACTGGCAGGAGGTGGGGGGTTGGCACCGTGCGGCGGGACAGCAGATAACAGGGGGTATCTGCCAGCTCTATCAAAACCCAGGGGCTGCCCCGCCTGCCATCCCCGGCCCCTCCGGGCTTCGGCAGTGCTGTGTGAACCGCTCCCGGCCCTAGAGGTGGACCCCGGAGCTGCGATCTCACACCGGGATCAACAGGGTCCTGCCCTAGGGGACCCCAAACCCCCTGGCTCCCCCCAGCAGGGCCGGGCTTTAGCAGATGGGGGCGTGTTCTGTGAGTGAAGGGCAGGGTTAGGGGCAGAGGAGGGGAGTGGGGCTGATTCAGCCCGGGACCCACAGCCCCCGCCAGGTGCTGGCACCGCCTGGGCTCCAAACTCGGCCGGTTCTCGCTGGGGCGTCGGAACCCGACCTTGGGCAGGTGCTATTTGCCTCTACAGCTGCCAGGCTGGGCTCCCTCCCATACGCATCCATACGCACCCCTCTACCATCCATCCATCCACCCCCCTGCGATCCATCCCTCCCATACGCACCCCTCTACCATCCATCCACCCCCCTGAGATCCATCCCTCCCATACGCACCCCTCTACCATCCATCCACCCCCCTGCGATCCATCCCTCCCATACGCACCCCTCTACCATCCATCCACCCCCCTGCGATCCATCCCTCCCATACGCACCCCTCTACCATCCATCCACCCCCCTGAGATCCATCCATCCCATACGCACCCCTCTACCATCCATCCACCCCCCTGCGATCCATCCATCCCATACGCACCCCTCTACCATCCATCCACCCCCCTGCGATCCATCCATCCCATACGCTCCCCTCTACCATCCATCCACCCCCCTGCGATCCATCCCTCCCATACGCACCCCTCTACCATCCATCCACCCCCCTGCGATCCATCCATCCCATACGCACCCCTCTACCATCCATCCATCCCCCTGCGATCCATCCATCCCATACGCACCCCTCTGCCATCCATCCACCCCCCGCGATCCATCCCTCCCATACGCACCCCTCTACCATCCATCCACCCCCCTGTGATCCATCCATCCCATACCCACCCCTCTACCATCCATCCACCCCCCTGCGATCCATCCCTCCCATACCCACCCCTCTACCATCCATCCACCCCCCTGCGATCCATCCATCCCATACGCTCCCCTCTACCATCCATCCACCCCCCTGCGATCCATCCCTCCCATACGCACCCCTCTACCATCCATCCACCCCCCTGCGATCCATCCATCCCATACGCACCCCTCTACCATCCATCCACCCCCCGCGATCCATCCCTCCCATACGCACCCCTCTACCATCCATCCATCCCCCTGCGATCCATCCCTCCCATACCCACCCCTCTACCATCCATCCACCCCCCTGCGATCCATCCCTCCCATACGCTCCCCTCTACCATCCATCCACCCCCCTGCGATCCATCCCTCCCATACGCACCCCTCTACCATCCATCCATCCCCCTGCGATCCATCCCTCCCATACGCACCCCTCTACCATCCATCCACCCCCCTGCGATCCATCCCTCCCATACGCTCCCCTCTACCATCCATCCACCCCCCTGCGATCCATCCCTCCCATACGCACCCCTCTACCATCCATCCATCCCCCTGCGATCCATCCCTCCCATACGCACCCCTCTACCATCCATCCATCCCCCTGCGATCCATCCCTCCCATACGCACCCCTCTACCATCCATCCATCCCCCTGCGATCCATCCCTCCCATACGCACCCCTCTACCATCCATCCATCCCCCTGCGATCCATCCCTCCCATACGCACCCCTCTACCATCCATCCATCCCCCTGCGATCCATCCCTCCCATACGCACCCCTCTACCATCCATCCATCCCCCTGCGATCCATCCCTCCCATACGCACCCCTCTACCATCCATCCACCCCCCTGCGATCCATCCATCCCATACGCACCCCTCTACCATCCATCCACCCCCCTGCGATCCATCCATCCCATACGCACCCCTCTACCATCCATCCATCCCCCTGCGATCCATCCATCCCATACGCACCCCTCTGCCATCCATCCATCCATCCCCCTGCGATCCATCCATCCCATACCCACCCCTCTACCATCCATCCACCCCCCTGCGATCCATCCATCCCATACGCACCCCTCTACCATCCATCCACCCCCCGCGATCCATCCCTCCCATACGCACCCCTCTACCATCCATCCACCCCCCTGTGATCCATCCATCCCATACCCACCCCTCTACCATCCATCCACCCCCCTGCGATCCATCCCTCCCATACCCACCCCTCTACCATCCATCCACCCCCCTGCGATCCATCCATCCCATACGCTCCCCTCTACCATCCATCCACCCCCCTGCGATCCATCCCTCCCATACGCACCCCTCTACCATCCATCCACCCCCCTGCGATCCATCCATCCCATACGCACCCCTCTACCATCCATCCACCCCCCCGCGATCCATCCCTCCCATACGCACCCCTCTACCATCCATCCATCCCCCTGCGATCCATCCCTCCCATACCCACCCCTCTACCATCCATCCACCCCCCTGCGATCCATCCCTCCCATACGCTCCCCTCTACCATCCATCCACCCCCCTGCGATCCATCCCTCCCATACGCACCCCTCTACCATCCATCCATCCCCCTGCGATCCATCCCTCCCATACGCACCCCTCTACCATCCATCCACCCCCCTGCGATCCATCCCTCCCATACGCTCCCCTCTACCATCCATCCACCCCCCTGCGATCCATCCCTCCCATACGCACCCCTCTACCATCCATCCATCCCCCTGCGATCCATCCCTCCCATACGCACCCCTCTACCATCCATCCATCCCCCTGCGATCCATCCCTCCCATACGCACCCCTCTACCATCCATCCATCCCCCTGCGATCCATCCCTCCCATACGCACCCCTCTACCATCCATCCATCCCCCTGCGATCCATCCCTCCCATACGCACCCCTCTACCATCCATCCATCCCCCTGCGATCCATCCCTCCCATACGCATCCCTCTACCATCCATCCACCCCCCTGCGATCCATCCCTCCCATACGCACACGTCTACCATCCATCCACCCCCCTGCGATCCATCCATCCCATACCCACCCCTCTACCATCCATCCATCCCCCTGCGATCCATCCATCCCATACGCACCCCTCTGCCATCCATCCATCCCCCTGCGATCCATCCATCCCATACGCACCCCTCTACCATCCATCCATCCCCCTGCGATCCATCCATCCCATACGCACCCCTCTGCCATCCATCCATCCATCCCCCTGCGATCCATCCCTCCCATACGCACCCCTCTACCATCCATCCATCCCCCTGCGATCCATCCACCCCATACCCACCCCTCTACCATCCATCCACCCCCCTGCGATCCATCCACCCCATACGCACCCCTCTACCATCCATCCATCCCCCCGCGATCCATCCATCCCATACGCACCCCTCTACCATCCATCCATCCCCCTGTGATCCATCCCTCCCATACGCACCCCTCTACCATCCATCCACCCCCCTGCGATCCATCCATCCCATACGCACCCCTCTACCATCCATCCATCCCCCTGCGATCCATCCCTCCCATACGCACCCCTCTACCATCCATCCATCCCCCTGCGATCCATCCCTCCCATACGCACCCCTCTACCATCCATCCATCCCCCTGCGATCCATCCCTCCCATACGCACCCCTCTACCATCCATCCATCCCCCTGCGATCCATCCCTCCCATACGCATCCCTCTACCATCCATCCACCCCCCTGCGATCCATCCCTCCCATACGCACACGTCTACCATCCATCCACCCCCCTGCGATCCATCCATCCCATACCCACCCCTCTACCATCCATCCATCCCCCTGCGATCCATCCATCCCATACGCACCCCTCTGCCATCCATCCATCCCCCTGCGATCCATCCATCCCATACGCACCCCTCTACCATCCATCCATCCCCCTGCGATCCATCCATCCCATACGCACCCCTCTGCCATCCATCCATCCATCCCCCTGCGATCCATCCCTCCCATACGCACCCCTCTACCATCCATCCATCCCCCTGCGATCCATCCACCCCATACCCACCCCTCTACCATCCATCCACCCCCCTGCGATCCATCCACCCCATACGCACCCCTCTACCATCCATCCATCCCCCCGCGATCCATCCATCCCATACGCACCCCTCTACCATCCATCCACCCCCCTGAGACCCATCCATCCCATACGCACCCCTCTACCATCCATCCATCCCCCTGCGATCCATCCCTCCCATACCCACCCCTCTACCATCCATCCACCCCCCTGCGATCCATCCACCCCATACCCACCCCTCTACCATCCATCCACCCCCCTGCGATCCATCCACCCCATACGCACCCCTCTACCATCCATCCATCCCCCCGCGATCCATCCATCCCATACGCTCCCCTCTACCATCCATCCATCCCCCTGTGATCCATCCCTCCCATACGCACCCCTCTACCATCCATCCACCCCCCTGCGATCCATCCATCCCATACGCACCCCTCTACCATCCATCCATCCCCCTGCGATCCATCCCTCCCATACCCACCCCTCTACCATCCATCCACCCCCCTGCGATCCATCCATCCCATACGCACCCCTCTAGCATCCATCCACCCCCCTGCGATCCATCCCTCCCATACGCACCCCTCTACCATCCATCCACCCCCTGCGATCCATCCATCCCATACGCACCCCTCTACCATCCATCCACCCCCCTGTGATCCATCCACCCCATACGCATCCCTCTACCATCCATCCATCCCCCTGCGATCCATCCCTCCCATACGCACCCCTCTACCATCCATCCACCCCCCTGAGATCCATCCATCCCATACGCACCCCTCTACCATCCATCCACCCCCCTGCGATCCATCCATCCCATACGCACCCCTCTACCATCCATCCATCCCCCTGTGATCCATCCATCCCATACGCACCCCTCAACCATCCATCCATCCATCCCCCTGCGGTCCATCCATCCCATACGCACCCCTCTACCATCCATCCATCCCCCTGTGATCCATCCATCCCATACGCACCCCTCTAGCATCCATCCATCCACCCCCCTGCGATCCATCCATCCCATACGCACCCCTCTAGCATCCATCCATCCACCCCCCTGCGATCCATCCATCCCATACGCACCCCTCTACCATCCATCCATCCCCCTGCGATCCATCCCTCCCACACGCACCCCTCTACCATCCATCCACCCCCCTGCGATCCATCCATCCCATACGCACCCCTCTACCATCCATCCATCCCCCTGCGATCCATCCCTCCCATACGCACCCCTCTACCATCCACCCATCCCCCTGCGATCCATCCCTCCCATACGCACCCCTCTACCATCCATCCACCCCCCTGCGATCCATCCATCCCATACGCTCCCCTCTACCATCCATCCACCCCCCTGTGATCCATCCATCCCATACACACCCCTCTGCCATCCATCCACCCCCTGCGATCCATCCATCCCATACGCACCCCTCTACCATCCACCCATCCCCCTGCGATCCATCCCTCCCATACGCACCCCTCTACCATCCATCCACCCCCCTGCGATCCATCCATCCCATACGCTCCCCTCTACCATCCATCCACCCCCCTGTGATCCATCCATCCCATACACACCCCTCTGCCATCCATCCACCCCCTGCGATCCATCCATCCCATACGCACCCCTCTACCATCCATCCATCCCCCTGCGATCCATCCATCCCATACGCTCCCCTCTACCATCCATCCACCCCCCTGTGATCCATCCATCCCATACACACCCCTCTGCCATCCATCCACCCCCTGCGATCCATCCATCCCATACGCACCCCTCTACCATCCATCCACCCCCTGCGATCCATCCATCCCATACGCACCCCTCTACCATCCATCCATCCCCCTGCGATCCATCCATCCCATACGCTCCCCTCTACCATCCATCCACCCCCCTGCGATCCATCCCTCCCATACGCACCCCTCTACCATCCATCCACCCCCTGCGATCCATCCATCCCATACGCACCCCTCTACCATCCATCCACCTCCCTGCAATCCATCCATCCCATACACTCCCCTCTACCATCCATCCACCCCCCTGCGATCCATCCATCCCATACGCACCCCTCTACCATCCATCCATCCATCCCCCTGCGATCCATCCCTCCCATACGCACCCCTCTACCATCCATCCATCCATCCCCCTGCGGTCCATCCCTCCCATACGCACCCCTCTACCATCCATCCATCCCCCTGCGATCCATCCATCCCATACGCACCCCTCTACCATCCATCCCACCTTCTATCTATCCATGCATCACCATACACATCTATCTATCTATCTATCTATCTATCTATCTATCTATCTATCTATCTATCTATCTATCCTGTCTGTGCGTTTTTATTGCGCTCACCCCACTGAATCTCTCCCATACCCCGTTTCCTGTTTCCACCCCTCCCCGCCCCCGGCTCTCTCCTCACTGTTACACCTGGGGGCTGAGGTTTGGCCGGGTGAGCCTGACCCTGGCCTGGGTGACTCTGGGGCTAATCCAGAGCGACTGCAGCCGAGCCGGGGTGACTCTGGGTTGAGACGGGTCTGGGGCTCGGGGCAGGGCCCCAGGGGCTTTGCTGCTAACGCAATCGGTTCCATAGGCTCTCGTTTCCCTGGGCTCCCTCATTCCCACCTGGCAGGATGTGAGGGGCGATGCTTCCCTCCTTTCCATGCAGCCAGAGCAGGGGCGGTGATCTCGGGGGGCTCTAGGAGTCGCTGGTTAACACCCCCCAACTGGCCAGAGAGTGGGGGGATTTCTCCAGCTCTGGGGGTGGTGGTGTGGAGACACCCCCATGTGGAGCTGGAGACTCACCCCCACCCGCTGCTTTGTCTTTTGAAAACGCGAGTTAGAGGGAAAACTGCGCCCAGGCAGAGACTGCGCGGCTGATTGAGTCGTGCTCCGGGCCGGCTAGACGGCTGTATGGGGACCAGGGAGCCAGGACGCCTGGGTTCTATGCCCAGCTTTGGGAGAGGAGCGGGGTCCAGTGGTTAGCGCAGAGGGGCTGGCAGCCAGCCTAGACTGGTTGAACAACAGTCACACTCCTGCCTCCCTGGGGCTTTGGGAGGCTTCCTCCGTCAGTCTGTAGCACTCCCAGGTCCTTAGATGAAAGATACTTTAAAACCCCAGCCCCACCCCTCCTCCCCCG
The DNA here is from genome assembly GCF_011386835.1 of Chrysemys picta bellii. Taxonomy (NCBI): domain Eukaryota; kingdom Metazoa; phylum Chordata; order Testudines; family Emydidae; genus Chrysemys; species Chrysemys picta. The sequence continues at coordinate 6,263,430 of NC_088807.1, forward strand.
GGAGATGCTGACACTGGAGTAGCTGGGAGCCCCCGCCACAGCCAGCTCCTGCCCCACTCCCCACAGCGCCCCCTGCTGGGCGAGGCTGGAATTGGAGTAGCCAGAAGCTCCTCCTACAGCCAGTGCCCCTCAGAGCCCCCTACTGGGAGAGGCTGGGACTGGTGTAGCAGGGAGCTCCCCCCACAGCCAGTGCTCCTGCACTGAGAATCCCCCACCCATGGGTGACTGTGATCCCTCTCTCCCAGGGTGACCCCATGGAGCCCAATGGCAGCAGCCCCGGGCCGGGGAACACCAGCCACCCCAAGGATCTCTTCGCCGGCCTGGAGCTGCTGCTGCACTTCAAGCCGCTGTTCATCCCCCTCTACTGCCTCCTGGTGGCCGTGGCCTGCCTGGGCAACGCCTTCCTGGTGGGCTGCATCGCCGCCAACAAGAAGCTGCACAACGCCACCAACTTCTTCCTGGGCAACCTGTCGCTGGGCGACCTGCTGATGTGCCTGACCTGCGTGCCTCTGACGGCCTCCTACGCCTTCGAGGGGCGGGGCTGGCTCTTCGGGCGCGCCATGTGCCACGCCGTGGCCCTGCTGCAGGCCGCCACCGTCTACGTCTCAGTGCTCTCGCTGGCGGCCATCGCCGTGGACCGCTACGTGGTGGTGGCCTACCCCGTGCAGCGGCGCATCGCCCTGCGCTACTGCGGCCTGGTGGTGGCCACCATCTGGGCCCTGGCCCTGGCCCTGGCCGCCCCACCCGCCTGGCACACCAGTTACGTGGATCTGCGGCCCATCGGACACGACTTGATCATCTGCGAGGAGTTCTGGAGGCACATGGAGAGGCAGAGGCTGGCCTACTCCTGCGCCATGCTCCTCCTCTCCTACGTGGTGCCCCTCCTGGCCGTCACTGTCTCCTACTGCTTCATCTCGGCCCACCTTCGCCGGAGGAGCCTGCCCGGCTCGGCCAACCTCAGCCAGGCCCGGTGGGACAAGAAGAAGCGCAAGACCTTCCTGTTGCTGGTGGTTTCTGTCCTGGTCTTTGCCGTGTGCTGGTTGCCCTTGCAGGTCCTCAACCTCCTCCGGGACCTGGACCCCGATTTCACCCTCCTGGGCAAGCGCTACATCAACCTGGCCCAGGTCTCCTGCCACCTGGTCGCCATGAGCTCGGCCTGCTACAACCCCTTCATCTACGCCTCGCTGCACCGCAAGTGCCGAGCCCACCTGCGCGGCTACGTCCGGCACAGGCAGCGGCACAACGGGCAGTGCGCCCGCGCCAACACTTGCCTCAGCCTCCTGCCCGACGCCCCGGGACTGGGACAGGGCGATCGAGCTGCCAGGGACAACGCGGTCTAGGGAAGGGCCCTGCAACCCCTCCCTCTGGGAGCAGGGGCCGGCTGCCGTGCCTTGGGTGCGCCCTGCGGCTCAGGGCATGGGGACGGGGATGCACTGCGGGCATTAGGGATCGGGGAGGGGAACCAGAGAAGAAAGGAGCGGGTGGTGCACTGGGCTGGGAATCAGGACTCTTGGGTTCTGCGCTGCTTTGGGAGGGGAGAGGGGTCTAGTCGGTTGGAGCAGGGGGATGCTGGGAGCCAGGACTCCTGGGTTCGATTTTTAGCTCTGCCACTGATACCTTGTCTGACCTCGAGCCCTAACTGCGTTCTGCCCGTGCCTCAGTTTTTCTCTCTGTTCAATGGGACTACAGACCCCGACCTTCTTCCGATCGCACTTGCATCTGCTGTGTGAGCGCTGCACGATTGTTTGTCACTTTAATGCCCTTATCCAAATCCCGCCGTCACCCCAGCCCGCCACCTCATCTCCCCTGCCTTTTGGGAGGCAGCCGCTCCTCAACAGAGATCGTCATCCACAGTATGGACCCACCAACTCAAAGCGGCACCAGACCCTACCAGAACAACAGATGAAAAACCTGCAGCCGTATCTCCACCGCTGCAGTGATCAGCGCCCCCCACAACACATCGTTCAAGGTCCATGGGTCCTGCCCATGCCTAGCACAACATGTGGTGTAACCTCAGCCAGCGCACTAAACACCCCCATCACAACCACGTGGGTGAAGCCAGACAGTCCCTGCGCTCGCAAATGAGCTCTCAAGGGAAATGACAAAAGACAAAACCACCCCGTCCCCAGTGGGCGAACACTTTCCACAAAGCGATCGCTCCATAACTGACCTCTCCTTCCTCCTCCTCAACGGAAACCTGCCCAACACTTTCAAACGAGGAGCCCGGGAGTTTAAATTCCTAACTAGTGTGATGTTGCACCCCATAATGCTTTACAGAAATATGCTTATGAATGTAAATATGACATAACTGGCATACGTTTTTGTGACGAAGTGGGACTGTTCTTAATGTTTTCTCTGAATACTGGGTGGGTGCCTCAGTTTCCCCTATGCAGTTCTTAAGTATCTAGGTGGTGGGAGAAGGGGGTGTGAATGTTGTAGAGCCCTAGAGGGCCGATGTGATGCTGTCTGGACAGAAAATGGCCGACACTCTGTCTCTTGGCAACTAATGACCTGGGCCCCTCCTCTACAAAGGTGCCAGCCAAAGGCGTTGGAGAACAAAGAGATCAGGTGACCTCCTGGCCTGGGAAAGGGACAAAGGGAGAGAAGGGGCTGGAGAGTTTCAGTTTGGAGCTGGCTGGGGACATGGAGTGAGTGCAGACGTGGGTGTCTGGCTCACTGCCCCCCAAAGTGGACCCGGCTGAGGGGTCCTGTTCTCTGTACCCACAAGCTCTGTTTTAGATCGTGTTCCTGTCATCTAATAAACCTCTGTTTTACTGGCTGGCTGAGAGTCATGTCTGACTGCGAAGTGGGGGTGCAGGACCCTCTGGCTTCCCCAGGACCCCGCCTGGGCGGACTTGCTGTGGGAAGCGCATGGAGGGGCAGAGGATGCTGAATGCTCCAAGGTCAGACCCAGGAAGGTGAAGCCGTGTGAGCTCCTTGCCCGGGGACAGTCTGCTCCGAGAGAGGAGACTTCACCAGAGTCCTGCCTGGCTTCATGGGGAGCAGTTCCAGAGCCTCGCCATGACAGTTTTATGCTAGATACGCCATGTAACATATCTCTGCAAAGGTTATGATCTCCTGGATATATTCATCCTATTTCCATGCATGTCTCATTTTTGTATTCGAAGTTATGAATATTGGCTATGTACTTGTTTGATTTTAAGTAGCCTCAGTGAAGCATTTGGGCAGCTTCTTGAGAATAGACTAGTCTCAGTAAGTGCCCAATCAAGAAACACTAAGCTGACAATGAACTTTGAAAGACGCCAATCCACATCTGAGCTTCCCTGGGAATGTAGCTCGGCCTGTAAAGTTCTGAGTCATGCATGGACATGTGACTTGCCCATATGACTCCAAAACTCCATCTTGCAGCTGGATTCTGCATAGGAGAGGGGCAGGGGTTTACACCCACAAGAGAGAGTCTATTTAAGCCGCTGGAACCCCCTCCATTTTGGTCTTCAGCTGGCTCAAAAGATGGCCTCTCCACCCCAAAGGATATCTGAAAGAAACTGGAACAAAGGAAAGTAACTACAGGGGGTGTGAGTGATTGCTGGACCCAGACTAGAAGGAGGCTAGTCTGTAAAAGAAGCCTATTGAAACATCTCTGAGGGTGAGGTTTTATCTGTATTCAGTTTTCCTTCTGTATTAGGCATAGGCTTGCGTGTTTTATTGTATTTTGCTTGGTAATTCACTTTGTTCTGTCTGTTATCACTTGGAACCACTTAAATCCTACTTTTTTGTATTTAATAACATCACTTTTTACTTATTAATTAACCCAGAGTATGTATTAATACCTGGGCGAAGGGGGCAAACAGCTGTGCATATCTCTCTATCAGTGTTATAGAGGGTGAACAATTTTTGAGTTTACCCTGTATAAGCTTTATACAGGGTAAAACGGATTTATTTGGGGTTTGGACCCCATTGGGAGCTGGGCATCTGAGTGTTGGAGACAGGAGCAGTTCTTAAGCTGTTTTCAGTTAAGCCTGCAGCGTTTGGGGGATGTGGTTCAGACCTGGGCCTGGGTTTGCAGCAGGCTAGCATGTCTAGCTCAAACAAGGCAGGGCACTGAAGTCCCAAGCTGGCAGGGAAAAGAGGCTCAGAGGTAGTCTCAGCACATCAGGGGGCAGCTCCCAAGGGGGTTTCTGTGATCCAACCCGTCACAACTAGAAATCCTGGTCTGAGCGGAGAGCCTGGATTCATGGCTTATTACAGCAATCGGTAGCCCACCAACCCCTCTTTGTGTCCTGTGACTGCAGGGGCCTTAACGGGCCTCTCTGCCTTGAATGGGCCCTTGAAATCTGTGTTCACTCCTTAATCTTGTATGGAGCTGGGATGCTCTGTACCTTTCCCAGCCCTGGAGAAGAGCTCTGTGTAGCTTGAAAGCCTCTCTCTCATCAACAGAGGTTGGGCCAATAAATGATATCCCCTCCCCCATTTTGTCTCTCTAATATTGTGGGACCGGGACGGCGACAATCACACCGCACATGCTCAGCATTTGGGCTCGCACTGAAAGGCACCGGTGGTGCCCCAGGCGTTCTGCTAAATGTGGCGCATGATCGTCACACCGGTACCGGAGTGTGTGCCAGGTCCCGGCTCTCACCACATTTCTACACCGGCGACTGGCTAGTAGGACTTGCTGGGCCACCTGTCGGAATCAAGGTTGGTCAAGACCTGTTCACTGACTAAGGGCTGCCTGGACTGTGGGGAAGTGTAGCGGGATGGATACCCGCTCCTGCCCTGAGGGGTTTAAAACTGCCCTGGAGGAGGGCCACGCCCCAATCAGGCCACAGCTGGCCTTATATAAAAAGGCTGTGAGCCAGAGGCCACGCAGTCTCTCTCTGCCTTCAGAGAGAGAAGGGAGCTAGAGACAGGGTACCTGAGTGGAGCAGGGCTGGGGAAAGGCTGAGGAGCTGGGGAGCTCCAGCCTGGAAAGCCCCAGGCTGCGGCCTAGCAGAGGGCCCATGGGTACTGGGGGTTGCAGAGGGTAGCTCAGGGTTAGGCCAAGGCAGCAGGTCCAAACCCCCCTTGCCTGTGATGAGTGGCCTATACTGCAGTCTGCCCCAGGGAGCGGGGGCTAGTTGGTGACTGGCAGTGGCCTAGTACTGAGGCAAGGTGGGGATAGTGGGTGGGGGTTCCCCGTTGGGGGAGACCCAGATCTGTGGGGTACTGCTCGGGGGCAGCACCCAGAGCAAGGGGCCCCGGGGTCCTGGGAGGGACACGGGGGCCAGTGCGAGGGACAAGGTGGATCACCGGCCTGTAGAGGGCGCTCCAGATGCTGAACGAACTGATTCCCAGAGTCACCAGCAGGAGGCGCCGCAGGGGTGATTCCGCTCCTCTATACGAAGTCAGAGAATTTCAGCCCCACCCTCCACGCTGTGGAGTTGAACGTCTCCTGGCAGAAGACCAAGATCCAGACCTGGGAGCTGGGCCAGCAGAACCCCGGGTGCAGGAAGAGCCAAGCACCATGGGGAGTGGGGATGAGTTCATCTACCTAGACTGCTGGCATTGTTTGACCGGTCGCAGCGAACGGGACGCTCCCCCACGGAGAGGTCTCGCCACTTCCTGCCTGAGTCCAGGTCGCACTACGGACATGGTCTGACTTCATGTGAAATGTCCCAGTCCCACAACGATCTGTCCTTCCTCCAGCCGCTCATTGTTTTCGTCAGGATGGACAACCTCGCCCACTCAGTGCACCGTGCTCGCCAATGCTGCACCGACATGCGACGGGGGAGGCCACGCCCTGACCTGACAGGGCCGCCCCGAGGTTCGTGGCACCTCGGGACTGAGCCAGATCTACACACCGTCTGGTGTGACACCATCAGCCGTGGTCACTCTGGCTGGCACGACGGTGCTCCACAAATGGTGCGCGTTTGCGTATGATTTGGGGATGCTCTGCACGAGGCAAAGGAAACAGCTCATCTTCCCCTGACACTTGGGGTGCCCCGATGCACTTTCCAGCTCCAGAAACCTTCCAATTGGACATGGCATGGAAATGAAGGGGGGAAGGAAAAGAGCATCTCCAGGGGAAATTGCAGCTTGATCTCCAGGGTGCAGGGTGTCTGTGAGAGGAGCCAATCGGAGCAAGAAGGGCGTGTAGTGAGGCCGAGTGGCCCCCCTCAGAGCAGGAGAGCGAGGGACCATTACATGCCTCTTGGAGGTCGGAGCCTAGATCACCCCGCCCCCCTCGCCGGAAGTACCGGGGCGTGGCCGGAAGTAGAAAAGGCAGCACAATCGGAGGGGAGCCTGTGGAGGAGAGGGCCGCTCTGCCGGTTCGGCCGTGTCCCCGAGAGGACTGGCCCGGAGTGCCTGCTGCCGTCTACCCCGAGGAGCTGGAAGAGGACTGGAAGCTAGAGGGACCGAACCCCGGGGTGGCAGGAAGTAACCCAGGGGCAGCCACGGAGCAGCCGGCTGCAGAGCTCGGCGTGGCTCAGTCGGCGCGTTGGGGCTGGATCCCCACCGACGCAGGGGCAGCCAATCCTGCCCCTGCCCGGGCCCTGGGCTGGGACGCGGTGGAGTAGGGTGGGCCCGTGTCCCCCTGCCGCCCCACCCTGGTGTGGCTAACTCCTTACTGGGCAGGGAAGTTCAGGCCCTGAGGAAGGAGCTTCCCTCACCAGCTCACCTGTAGACTGTTCGTTTGCTGGATGCCTGCGCCCCGCCCAGGCTAAAGCCAGCCCGGATAGGTTCTGTTTAAGGGTTGCCTGGCGCGACAGGACCAGCCTGAGTGGCCCCCCTCCGAGCGGAAGAGCGAGGGACCATTTCAGGCGGTCTAATTCAAAGTCAATTGCCTGCTTGGGCTTCGGTAGCGCCAGCAGAGCCAGCCGTTCAAAGCTCCTTGGGGAGTCAAGTGAGCCGGAGCTAATGGAACGGGGGAGGTTCGGTCTCTGCAGACGCCTGGCCCGTGTTTCCATTAACCCTCGGCCCCGATGCGGACGCAGCGGGAGAGAGCGAGCTGGCCTCGCGTCGTCTCTGCCGCACGCTGATTTCCCTGCGCCCAGCTTGGGCGGCAAAGCCAGCGGCGTCAATTTCATGTTCCGTGGGTAATTGGTTTCTGCTTTGATTAAGGTTACTGAATGACAGCAGCATCGCTAGTTCCACCCGAGAGCAGAGCAGAGCTGCATCGCGCCGGGCGCTGCCCAGACACACAGTGACCGAGATCAGGGCCCCGTCGCGCCGGGCGCTGCCCAGACACACCGTGACCGAGATCAAGGCCCCGTCGCGCCGGGCGCTGCCCAGACACACGGTGACCGAGATCAGGGCCCCGTCGCGCCGGGCGCTGCCCAGACACACAGTGACCAAGATCAAGGCCCCGTCGCGCCGGGCGCTGCCCAGACACACGGTGACCGAGATCAGGGCCCCGTCGCGCCGGGCGCCGTACAGACACACACTGACCGAGATCAGGGCCCCGTCGCGCCGGGCGCTGCCCAGACACACAGTGACCAAGATCAGGGCCCCATCGCGCCGGGCGCTGCCCAGACACACAATGACCGAGATCAGGGCCCCATCGTGCCAGGCGCTGCCCAGACACACAGTAACTGAACAGCACCCGGCGCGAGGGGGCCCTGATCTCGGTCACTGTGTGTCAGGGCAGCGACCGGCCCAACGGGGCCCTGATCTTGGTCACTGTGTGTCTGTGATCTCTCCCCAGCTCTGCTGCTGGCCGACTTGGGCAAGTCACCCCACCCCCTTATGCCTCGGTTTCCCCATCTATAAAAATACGGATAATGAATGATCGTCGCCTTCTTTATAAAGTGCTTTGATATCTTCTGATAAAATGCACCAGGGATTGCTCTTGTTCTCCTGGCCAAAACGTTCTTTTGCCGGGGTCTAGCTTATTTCATTCGGGGCCTGTTATGAGTTATTCCAGCTAAAGAACTCTTTGGCCAGCGTAAGCTGCATCTGCACAAGGTGGACAGGTGCTGATCTTGCTAAACCAGCAACCTCTGCTAGTGCAGACACGTTCTGAGCCAAGGAAGGAAGGTTGTCTAGTGGTTAGAGCAAGGAGACTGGGAAGCAGAACTCCTGGGTTTTATTCCCAGCTCTGGGAGGTGAGGGGAGTCTAGTGATTAGAGCAGTGGGGGGGCCTCAGCAGGGAACATGGTGCTGCAAGGAGCGGGGGGCTGGGCAGGACCGCTCTCCCCACACAATCAGTGCTCACTGAAGCTGATCGGGAAACCGAATTTCCGCTCTGTGATCGTTTTCAAATCTGGGGGAAATTCTTCGTCCTGAAACAGGATGAAAAGCCAAAAACTTGACATTTTCCCCAGCACTGAAATCCTGCAGGTTTTCATTTCGGGAGCATGGAAACGGGATGTTTCCAAAAGGAGACACTCTCCCTGGGAGCCCCAGGGGCAGGGACTGACTGAAACTGACATGATTCTTGTCTGTTTCACAACTGGGCACCAGTGAAATGACCAGACTGGCCCAGCCAGGGAGCCAGTCACCTGAGGGCCTCGCAGCTAATGGCACCCACAAAACTGGGGCCACAATGGGTACAAAATTGGGAGTGTGGACTGGGAAGCTGGTTTTAAACAGCTAGATTTACTTGGATTTCCTGATGTTTATTCCAGTGTGAGTGTGATAAATGGAGGTGGGGGGTAGCTCCCTTTTGTGGACAGCCAGCCAGCCAGTTGGCTATGGAATCCCTCCTGGTGGTTGTTCTCTACTTGCTTTACCTGTAAAGGGTTAACAAGCCCGCAGGTAAAGGGAAGGGAGTGGGCACCTGACCAAAAGAGCCAATGGGAGGACTAGAACTTTTAAAAACTTGGAAAAAACTTCCCTTTGTCTGTGTGTAGTTGTTCTCTGGGAAAGAGGGGAACGGGGAGCAGTTATGCTGTGAGAAGCTGAAAGCCAGGTATGAAAAACCATCTGATCATACCTAGAGATTGCTTAATACCAGCCTGGAGTGGCCAGTATTAATTTTTAAAATCCTTGCGGGCCCCCACCTTCTGCACTCGAAGTGCCAGAGTGGGGAATCAGCCCACATCCCCAGTGATGCCAGGAGACCAAATGACTTATCTGTGGTTAGAGTAGGGAGGGACTGGGAGTCAGGACTCCTGGATTCAATTTCTGGCTCTCCACTGATTTGCTGTGCGACCATGGGTGAGTCAATCGGTCTCACTGTGCCAGTGCCGTAGAATGGGTTTCACACCCCCTTCGTCAAGTGCTTTATGATCCTCAGGCAGCCGCTGCTCCTTGGAGCTGTGTGGTGTTATTACCCGGAGTTTTCCTTTCTCTCCCCGACCCAGTGGCCCCAGGAAGAGCAAAGCAGCAAACTTCAGCGTCGGTCCTTGGAGATTCGCCGGCTAATTCACGTTCCTGGCTTCTAATTTCATAAGAAAACGACCAAGGGCCCTTCAGAGATTTCTCTTGCTAACCCTCACTCTCAGCTTCACGCAGTGATGCTGGAGGCTGGCTTCTGAACAAACCCACCCCTCGGCCTCTGGGTCCTTACACAACTTTAATACACACAGAGCCAGAGAAATGGTGAACACACAACCCAGGAGTCCCGACTCTCCAGCTCTAACCACTAGACACCACACTCCTCCCTGTGCTGGGGAGAGAATCTGGGTGTCCTGGCTCCCAGCCCCCCCGCTCTAACCACTAGATCCCACTCCCTTCAGAGCCGGAGATAGAACCAAGGCTCTCAGCCCCACCTGCTCTAACCATGGGATCTAATTCCCCTCCCAAAGCAAAGGATGGAAAATAGCTAGCAAGCTCGACTGAGTAATCGATGGGTCACCTAAAATGCACCCTTTGGACCCTTGCGCTTTGGTCTCTTTTCACTTTGTTAAGATGTTCAGACCGACAAGAGTCCCTGCTTCCCCATCACAGACAGTCACTGAGGGTTGGTCTTAGCCTCCCCATTGCCCAGCCCAGCCCAGTTGCACCAGACCCAGGAGCTAACACAAATCACATGAGCCTGGCTTCTGGAAGGCCCGGCCGCCCGGCGCAAGGTGTCCCAGGCCTCCTCCGGAGGGGGATAACAGACTGGAGAGAGGCGCTCGGAAATAGAACTGTCAGCTGGTGCCTGGCTCCTTTGATGTGCCGGCTCCCGTCTCAGCCATTGCGTCTGACTAGAAACGAAATAACCGGATGGCTGTTTGATTCTGCCGGTCGGAGATGTGGGGGCTGGGGATGAGAGCAAACCTCAGAGCCCGTCAGGAGCAGGGCACGCTGGGGACCTGGGGCACAAATCTGGAACGATACACAAATCTAAACCCGGCAGTTAAGACTTTGGAGAGATGCCATTGCCGTAGCAACGGAAATACCAGCCAGATTCTTGCTGTGAAGAGTAAATATTGGCTGTAGTGGCTCACAGGGGCTCAGCTGGGCACCAGATCCCCCCGGGCGCCCATCGTGCAGGGCGGGCACCATCTCCACCTGGCCTGGCTCTTGGCTTGGCATATGGGGTGGATTAAGTGCTCCGAACAGCAGTCTGAGACATACAAAGAGACAGGAGCTGCTTAGTGGTTCTGGCACTCAGACGCCCCGCAAGTCTCCGAACGCCACCAGGTCGCAGTTCCCAGTCAAGAGAATAAGGGTCAGGATCCCTTTGTCTGTACGGGCTATAAACTCCTTCGGACAGAGGCTGTGTGTCTGTATAGTACCCGGCGCGACGGGGCCTTGATCTCGGTCGCTGTGTGTCTGGGCAGCGCCCGGTATGATGGGCCCTGGTCTCAGTCACTGTGTGTCTGTGCAGAGCCCGGCCCGACGGGGCCCTGATCTCAGTCACTGTGTGTCTGGGCAGCGCCCGATATGACGGGCCCTGATCTCGGTCACTATGTGTCTGGGCAGCGCCCAGCGCGACGGGGCCCTGATCTCGGTCACTGTGTGTCTGGGCAGCGCCCGGCCCGACGGGGCCCTGATCTCGGTCACTGTGTGTCTCGGCAGCGCCCGGTATGACGGGCCCTGATCTCGGTCACTATGTGTCTGGGCAGCGCCCGGCCCGACGGGGCCCTGATCTCGGTCACTGTGTGTCTGGGCAGCGCCCAGCGCGACGGGGCCCTGATCTCGGTCACTGTGTGTCTGGGCAGCGCCCGGCCCGACGGGGCCCTGATCTCGGTCACTGTGTGTCTGGGCAGCGTCCGGCGCGACGGGGCCCTGATCTCGGTCACTGTGTGTCTGGGCAGCGCCCGGCGTGCCGGGGCCCCAATCTCGGTCACTGTGTGTCTGGGCAGCATCCGGCCCGACGGGGCCCTGATCTCGGTCACCGTGTGTCTGGGCAGACTCCGCACAGTGGGGTTCTATGTGGTCTGTCAGTTCTGCCATGCTGGAGATGCTGATGTTCGGCTAGACAGGAACAAGCAGAGACACAGCACAATATGGGGCTAATGGCTTTCTTCGCACTCTGAATTTCCTCTGAGAGGGAGCAGAGGGGGAATAGGCTCTGGGGTCTCCCGCTCGTCCCTGCTGTGCGGGTTCCCCCCAGGGAGCAGAGCCTGGCGGGCGGCTGCCTACCTGTGCAATTCATTGAAGCCAAATTGGGGGGAATTATCCCCAGCAGCTGCAATTACACTGGCCAGCAGCAGGAAATCGTTGCCTGCTCCCCTCTCGGCTCCAGCAAAGTGCCTATGATTAGCCCAGGATTGATCAACTCCCTGTTGCTAGCCGCGGCAGGTATAGGACAAAAGGGCCATTCTGGATCCGGGGAGAGGGAGGGGCAGGGTTTAATCCTGGGAGCAACTGGCCGGGGTGGCACAGGTACAAGGGGCCCAACAGCACGGGATGGGGAGCAGCAGGGCAGGTCCTGAGCAGCCACCGAGCCCCTGAAGAATCTCTGTGATGCTCAGCGGTATCTGCTTCCAAACCAGCCTCCCCACTGCTCCCATCATCCCACCTCCATCAACGCCTGCCGCCAGAACCCCTCAACCCCACATCCAACCTCCATCCCCTGCCACCAGAACCCCTCAACTGCACCCCAAACCCCATCCCCTGCCACCAGAACCCCTCAACCCCGCACCCAACCTCCATCCCCTGCCACCAGAACCCCTCAACCCCACATCCAACCTCCATCCCCTGCCACCAGAACCCCTTAACCCCACACCCAACCTCCATCCCTGCCACCAGAACCCCTCAACCCCACACCCAACCTCCATCCCCTGCCACCAGAACTCCTAAACTCCATCCCCTGCCACCAGAACCCCTCAACCCCACATCCAACCTCCATCCCCTGCCACCAGAACCCCTCAACCCCACACCCAACCTCCATCCCCTGCCACCAGAACCCCTCAACCCCACATCCAACCTCCATCCCCTGCCACCAGAACCCCTCAACTCCACACCCAACCTCCATCCCCTGCCACCAGAACCCCTCAACTGCACCCCAAACCCCATCTCCTGCCACCAGAACCCCTCAACCCCACACCCAACCTCCATCCCCTGCCACCAGAACCCCTTAACCCCACACCCAACCCCCATCCCCTGCCACCAGAACCCCTCAACCCCACACCCAACCCCCATCCCCTGCAGCCAGAACCCCTCAACTCCACCCCAAACCTCATCCCCTGCCACCAGAACCCCTTAACCCCACACCCAACCCCCATCCCCTGCCACCAGAACCCCTCAACCCCACACCCAACCCCCATCCCCTGCAGCCAGAACCCCTCAACTCCACCCCAAACCTCATCCCCTGCCACCAGAACCCCTCAACCCCACACCCAACCTCCATCCCCTGCCACCAGAACCCCTTAACCCCACACCCAACCCCCATCCCCTGCCACCAGAACCCCTCAACCCCACACCAAATCCCCGTCCCCTGGTACTAGAACCCCTCAACTCCACCCCAGCCCCTATCCCCTGCTACTAGAACCCCTCAACCCCACACCCAACCTCCATCCTCTGCTGCCAGAACCCCTCAACTCCAGCCCTTGCTGCCAGAATCCCTCAACCGGACACCCAACCCCCACCTCCACTTCTCCCATCACTCCACCTCTATCAGCCCCTGCTGCCAGAACCCCTCAACCTGACGCCAAACTCCCTCAACTCCACCCCAACCCCCATCCCCTGCCACCAGAACCCCTCAACTCCACCCCAACCCCCATCCCCTGCCACCAGAACCCCTCAACCCAACACCAACCCCCCATTCCCTGCTACCAGAACCCCTCAACCCAACACCAACCCTCATCCCCTGCCACCAGAACCCCTCAACCCCACCCCCAGCCCCCACCACCTGAACTCCACTCCCATCCCCCCATCCCCTGCCCCCAGAACCCTTCAACTCCACCCCAACCCCCCAGTCCCTCCTACCAGAGCCCCTCAACCCAACCCCCATCCCTTGCTACCAGAACCATTCAACTGACCCCAGCTGCCCGCCTCCAGCCCCACCCTGGCTTCCACCAGGCCCTGAGCCCACCACACTCCCATCCCTCCCCCTCCCTCTATCCATCTCCCCACACATCCATCCATCCCCTTCCCCTCCCATCCATCCCTCCTGCTCCCTCCCTCTATGCCTCCCCCTCCCTCTTCCATCCCATAACCGCTGTGTGTGTGTGTGTGTGTGTAAGCACTCTGTCTCTGTGTGTGTGTATAACACTGTGTGTGTGTAACCACTCTGTCTATATAAACACTGTGTCAGTGTTTCTCTCTCTGTGTGTAACCACTCTGCATCTGTGTGTGTGTAACCACTCTGTGCATGTGTGTCTGAGTCTCTGTGTATATAACCGCTGTGTGTGTCTGAATATCTGTGTGTCTGTGTGTGTAAAACCACTGTGTAAGCACTGTGTGTGTGTGTGTGTGTGTGTAACCACTCTGTGCATGTGTCTGTGTGTGTAACCACTCTGCGTCCGTGTGTGTGTGTGTAACCGCTCTGCATCCGTGTGTGTGTGTGTCTCTGTGTGTGTAACTGCTCTGCGTCCGGGGGGGTGGGGGGGTGTCTGTGTGTGTAACCGTTCTGTATCCGTGTGTGTGTGTGTGTGTGTGTGTGTGTAACCGCTCTGCATCTGTGTGTGTGTGTGTGTGTGTGTGTGTGTGTAACCGCTCTGCAGGTTTTTGCACATATGTGGCCGGTGGTTGCTTGGTGGGGGGACACTGGGCCCAGCGCAGGCCACAGCTGAAACTAGGCATTTTAGCGCCCAGGGCGAGGCGGGATATGCCCCACCACCACCACAGGTGATGCGGGGGAGAAGGGTCATGGCCCCCCCCACCAGACTTTTTAGTTGTGCCCCCCCCCAACCCAGGGAGGCTGGGTGGGCTGCTGAAGTCAGTCAGGGGCTGGAGGTTGGTGCTCCCTTCCCGAGCCCTGACATGTGGGACTGGTCCCACCAAGCCTTCCCCGACCCCACCCCCTGTGGCTTTGCACCCTGGGTGGCTGCCCCAGGGCAGGGACTGGCTGGCTCAGGGGGCAGGCAATGGGACCTGGGGCCTTTCCCCGCTGGGGACGCCAGCTCCCATCTGGCCCCTGGGCAGGGATTGGCTGGCTCAGGGGGCAGGCAATGGGACCTGGGACCTTTCCCCTCCAGCGGGCGCCAGCTCCCATCCGCCCCCTGACTCTGAGGGGAATTCCTCCCCTCCAAGGAGCTGACCCCGTCTCTCCCCCACCCCGAACACTCCCATGAGGGCAGCCAGGACGCAGAGGCCTCTCCCAGCCCCTCCCACCATACCCCATTTCCCCACCCTAGTCTCCCTTCCTCGACCCCGGGGCGGGGGGGAGCAGAGCGGGTTACCTGGGAGATGCAGGCCCAGGAGCTGGGAGTGGGACAGGCAAGGCGGGTCAGTGCCCTGGGGGGAGGGGCACGGGGGAGCCAGGGCTGCTCTCGGGGAGCTGTCCGGGGTGCTGAGGGAGGGGGTGGAAGCAGGGCGGGGGCGACCAGGTCCAGCTAGCCCATCCCCAGGCCGTCCCAGGACAGGGCTGTCCCCTACTGAGAATCCCAGACCAGGTACAGTCCCATCTGCCATCCCCTCTCCTGCCCCACCCAGGTTTCACCCCGATTAACCCATGGATCAGCTACAGGCGAAGGGCTGATGGAGGCCCTCCAGCCGCACACAGCGGGGCACCCCCTGGCTGGCCGGACTGGGGAACTGGGGGAACCCTTATTGTAGTGGTTGGGGGGGGCTGTGTAGCCAGGAGGTGCCATGTTACAGCTGGCTTGTGCCGTGTGGCCGTGATATTCTGGGAATAGAACCCATGAAGCCCTTAGGAACGTTTAAATAGGGTCTCAGCAGAGCTGGGTGGTGGGGAGCCCAGGGCTGGGCTGGATGGGGGCTGCGGGTCGGGAGTGAGAGGCACCGCAGAGCTGGGGGGGACCCCAGGGCTGGGCTGGCAGGAGGCTGCGGGTTGGGAGTGAGGGGCACCGGCAGAGCTGGGGGGCACCCCAGGGCTGGGCTGGCAGGAGGCTGCGAGTCGGGAGTGAGGGGCACCGGCAGAGCTTGGGGGGAGCCCGGGGCTGGGCTAGCAGGGGACTGGGGGGCCAGGAGTGAAGGGCACCGGCAGAGCTGGGGGGCACCCCAGGGCTGGGCTAGCAGGGGGCTGGGGGGCCAGGAGTGAGGGGCACCGGCAGAGCTGGGGGGGCGAGCCCAGGGCTGGGCTGGCGGAGGGCTGTGGGTCGGGAGTGAGAGGCACCGCAGAGCTGGGGGGGACCCCAGGGCTGGGCTGGCAGGAGGCTGCGGGTTGGGAGTGAGGGGCACCGGCAGAGCTGGGGGGCACCCCAGGGCTGGGCTGGCAGGAGGCTGCGAGTCGGGAGTGAGGGGCACCGGCAGAGCTTGGGGGGAGCCCGGGGCTGGGCTAGCAGGGGACTGGGGGGCCAGGAGTGAGGGGCACCGGCAGAGCTGGGGGAGCCCAGGGCTGGGCTAGCAGGGGAATGGGGGGCCAGGAGTGAGGGGCACTGGCAGAGCTGGGGGGAGCCCAGGGCTGGGCTAGCAGGGGGCTGGGGGGCCAGGAGTGAGGGGCACCGGCAGAGCTGGGGGGGCGAGCCCAGGGCTGGGCTGGCGGAGGGCTGTGGGTCGGGAGTGAGAGGCACTGGCAGAGCTGGGGGGAGCCCAGGGCTGGGCTAGCAGGGGACTGGGGGGCCAGGAGTGAGGGGCACCGGCAGAGCTTGGGGGAGCCCAGGGCTGGGCTAGCAGGGGACTGGGGGGCCAGGAGTGAGGGGCACCGGCAGAGCTGGGGGGAGCCCAGGGCTGGGCTAGCAGGGGACTGGGGGGCCAGGAGTGAGGGGCACCGGCAGAGCTGGGGGGAGCCCAGGGCTGGGCTAGCAGGGGACTGGGGGGCCAGGAGTGAAGGGCACCGGCAGAGCTGGGGGGCACCCCAGGGCTGGGCTAGCAGGGGGCTGGGGGGCCAGGAGTGAAGGGCACCGGCAGAGCTGGGGGGGCGAGCCCAGGGCTGGGCTGGCGGAGGGCTGTGGGTCGGGAGTGAGAGGCACTGGCAGAGCTGGGGGGAGCCCAGGGCTGGGCTAGCAGGGGACTGGGGGGCCAGGAGTGAGGGGCACCGGCAGAGCTTGGGGGAGCCCAGGGCTGGGCTAGCAGGGGACTGGGGGGCCAGGAGTGAGGGGCACCGGCAGAGCTGGGGGGAGCCCAGGGCTGGGCTAGCAGGGGACTGGGGGGCCAGGAGTGAGGGGCACCGGCAGAGCTGGGGGGAGCCCAGGGCTGGGCTAGCAGGGGACTGGGGGGCCAGGAGTGAAGGGCACCGGCAGAGCTGGGGGGCACCCCAGGGCTGGGCTAGCAGGGGGCTGGGGGGCCAGGAGTGAAGGGCACCGGCAGAGCTGGGGGGGCGAGCCCAGGGCTGGGCTGGCGGAGGGCTGTGGGTCGGGAGTGAGAGGCACCGCAGAACTGGGGGGGACCCCAGGGCTGGGCTGGCAGGGGGCTGCGGGTTGGGAGTGTGACGAACTGGGACTGTTCTTACTGTGGTGTGTGAATGCTGACAGGGGAGTGTGACTAGGATGGTCTGCATCGGGGGATGGGAGCCGGCCCAAGGGAACATACCTGAGCTTGTAACATGAGAACCCAGGAGGGGGTTGGAGGTCAGATGACTCCGGGGCCCGGGAAACTGAACAAAGGCTGTGGGAGGGGTCGCTGAAGGGGAGTGCTGGAAGCAGGCTGGAAGCAGGCTGGAAGGAGGCTGGAGAGATGGCTGGGAGGCAGAGATGGCTCTGACCCCCCAAGGGGGGTGGGCTGGCATGCCCTGGGACCCCAAGCTGGACCTAACTGAGGGGGGCCCTGTTGTCTGTGCCTGCAAGACCTGTCTTGGACTGTATTCCTGTCATCCAAATAAACCTTCTGCTTTACTGGCTGGCTGAGAGTCATGGTGAATCGCAGGAAGCCGGGGGTGCAGGGCCCTGAGTTCCCCAAAACTCCGTGACAACTGGTGGCAGCGGCGGGATCTACTGCACCCCGTGGACGGCGCTTCCTGCAGTAAGTGACTGGGGAGCAGTAAAACGAAGGGGGATTGACGGGGACCAGGCACGCTGAAGAGTGGGAGAGAGACGGTTATTACCCCTGGGAGTGTGTGACCAGCGAGAAGGACTTTTGCAGTAACAGGGTCCCCTGGGGGGATCGCAGCGAGTGGTCCCAGGGGCGGAGGAGTCTGCAGCTCGACCCTGGCAGAGAGGTGGTGACCTCGAGAAGGGCTGGCACACTAGGGGTCCCCCTGGGAACTGTGGGGAGCTGTGAGCACACAGGCCGGTGAGTGGCCAGCAGGAAGATGTATGCCAAGCGGCTTAAGAGCGACCTGGTGGAGCTGTGCAAGCAGAGGCGGCTGCGCATTGGGAGGCTCACCAAAGAACAGCTCATTGCCCAGCTGGAGGCGGAAGATCGCGCGAATGAACTGATCCCTGTGTCTCAGGGAAGCAGCCTGGCAAATGCAGCGCAGGCACCAGTGTCTGTCCCAGCTGGGAGTGGTCAGCCCGCTGCTGAGGGCTTCCCGAGACCCCTCCTTCCTATGCCTAGGGGAAGGGTGGGGAGGAGCCCAGCAAATACCGAAGGCGCTGTGACCCCCCCGGCCAGCAGGGGGTCCCCCCGGCGAAGCTCGCCGGCCAGCAGAGGAGCCTCCCGGCGACGTTCGGCATCCGGGGAGCGGAATTGGCTGGAATGGGAGAAAGAGCTAAAACTGAGGGAGCTGGAGGATCGTGAACAACAGAGACAGCATGAAGAGAGACAGCATCAGCGTGAAGAGAGACAGAGACAGCATGAACGGGAGGAGAATGAGAGACAAAGACAGCATGAACTGGAACTGGCGAGACTGAGGGGCAGCGAACCCCCGGCTGCGGTGAGTGAGGGGGGACCCAGGACTACACGGAGCTTTGATAAGTGCATCATGGCCCCATACAAGGAGGGGGAGGACATGGATGACTTCCTGGAGGCCTTTGAGACGGCCTGCGAGCTGCACCGGGTGGATCCCGCGGACAGACTCCGGGTCCTTACCCCCTTACTGGACCCCAAATCCGTGGCATTGTACCGCCAACTGGGAGAGGCAGAGAAAGGGGACTACGAACTATTCAAAAAGGCCCTGCTACGAGAGTTTGGGCTGACTCCTGAGATGTACCGGGAAAGGTTCCGGGGTCAAGATAAAACCCCTGAGATCTCATATTTGCAACTAGCCGTCCGCATGGAAAGATACGCCAGCAAGTGGGCTGGTGGGGCCCAGACGAAGGAGGACCTGATTAAACTGCTGGTACTGGAGCAACTGTATGAGCGGTGCCCATCCGACCTGAGGCTGTGGTTGGTGGACAGAAAGCCAGAGAACCCGCGACACGCCGGGCAGCTGGCTGATGAGTTTGTAAAGAGCCGGTCAGGGGGTGGCAGGGAGGAGCCCCAAAGGAACAGGCCCGCCGCGATGCAGAGAGAGAGTCACCCTGGGACCTCCCAAAGGGGGAATATGGGGAATCCCCTCCCACGGGGAAGGCCCAGCATCAGGGACAACCGACCGGCTCGAGGGGACCCACAGGACATGAGCTGCTATTACTGCGGCCGAAGAGGCCACGTTCGGGCCCAGTGCCCCAAGCTCAAGGACAGACTGAGCAGACCGAACCCGCATAGGGTTAACTTGGTAGAGGCCCAGACGGACGAGGGGCAGGCTTCTCACGCAAGAGGGGCTGGCAGCTTATCAACTGCTCAAGAGAGAGAAGGGCCCCAGGCCAGCTCCTCTAGGGGGCTGGATGCCCCAGACTCAGGGTTTTTGGTTTATACGGTGGGCGCGGGGCTGTCCCTCCGGAGAGAGTACCTTGTTCCCCTGGAGGTGGATGGGAGGAAGGTCAATGGATACTGGGATACGGGCGCAGAGGTGACGCTGGCCCGGCCCGAGGTGGTGGCCCCAGATCAGGTGGTGCCCAACTCCTACCTGACCCTGACGGGGGTGGGCGGAACACCAGTCAAAGTGCCCGTGGCAAGGGTACACCTGAAGTGGGGGGCCAAGGAGGGCCCCAAGGATGTGGGGGTACACCCGTATCTGCCCACTGAGGTATTGATGGGGGGGGACCTGGAGAACTGGCCAAGCAACCCCCAAAAGGCACTGGTTGTGACCCGCAGTCAGAGCCGGCGAGGGGCCCTGCGCCCTGGCCTTGGGGGGGGTGCCTTGCCTGAGGCGCAGGACCCTAACCTGGTGGGGAGGGAACGCCCAGGGACGCGGCTCAGGGAGGCTGCAGCTTCGGACCCAGCGGGCGAGAAAGAGCAGGTGGCCATCCCTGTCCCAGCTGCTGAGTTCCAGGCCGAGTTACAGAGAGACCCCTCCTTGCGGAAGATAAGGGACCTGGCCGACCTCAATGCGGTACAGACCATGGGACGAGGTGGCCGGAAAAGGTTCCTGTGGGAGGAGGGGTTCCTGTACCGAGAATGGGCTCCCCCAGGGAAAATGGAGTCAGGGGGGATCAGGAGGCAGCTGGTGGTGTTGAGTCTGAACTTTTGATGAGCTTAAACTTAACCCAGACTTGATGTCTCTGTCTGAATTTTTAATCAAAGCTCTGACCTGCGAACTACTCATGACACCCCCCCTCCCCTTAAGTAGCCATCTCCCCTTATCTCTTTCTGAATGTACATTTTAACCTGTTTTATCCTGTAGAATCTTGTTTGATTATGCATGACCATTATGATCTGTTAATCACTTTGTTTACTTCTGTGTATAAATATTGATGCTCACCCCTAATAAACTTGCCACACTTACTCTGAAGCCTTTCAAGCTAAGGATAGTGTGAGCCCGTTGATCAACGAATTGGTGTCTGGTCTCTGACAGATTGTGAGCCCATACCAACTCCGCACGAACTCGGGTGCTGGAGAGGTGAGTGAGGACTTGCTTTTTTACCTAACAATTTGGGGGCTCGTCCGGGATATCCTTCTGGTGCGGTGCCTCTGTCCAGTGGTCAGACCACTCATATACGAATTGGCAGGCGCCACGGGAGATTTCTCCCAGCCAATTCAATATTGAGGGGTCGTGTACTGGACAGCAGGGTAAACGCCAGTTGGAGGGCTCCTGTCAGACACCATGGGTCAAGGGACTAGCGTGCCTCTTGAGAGTCCGTTGGGGATTGTAAATAAGTTATGGAACGAAGGGAAACTCCCAGTACAGACAGGAATGTCTAGGAGAAAGTTGTACACACTGTGTGTAAGGAATTGGACTGGGTATACCGCGGTATTGGCCAACCCGGAGATGAGGTGGCCTTCGTATGGCTCTTTCGAACAGGCTGCCTTAAGAGGAGTAAGGAGCCAGATCGAAAAAGACCATCCGGGATAGTTATGTTACTGGTTTTGTTGGGACACAGCAGCAGAGCTGTGGAAATCTTTAAAAATTATGGCAGTCAGGTATTCTCCCGAGAGTGAACCCCCTCCATGTTATTTCGATGAAGGGTGTAAACCACGGCGTGTTTTGACTCGTCAGTTGGTCCCCACTGCCCCTGCCCCTATTCCTCCGCAGGGGGACTCTCTCCAGGGCGCAGAGGGGAATCTGCAGGACTCCAGGTCGGAATCTCTGCAGAGGGATAAGGGGGAAATGGAAGGGCACACCTCGGGAGGAATAATTACTAGGCAAATGATCAAGCAGATGCAGCAGGTTATATACCCCACCCCTGGGGACGCCCAGAGGGTCTGGTTGCATCCGCAGATACTTACACCAGGGACGAATACACCCCTGCACCACCAGCTCAGCCCGTTCCCCAGGCCTGGATCAACTACGGGCAACAGCAGCAGCTGCAGCAAACTCAGCCTCCTCAATGACGGTACCCCGGGGGCGAAGGCAAACAATGTGATGGTCTTATTTCCTTAATGTCTTTAGCCGGCAAAGAGCCTCGTCTAACCCTTTCAGTCCAGGGACTGCCTGTCTCCTTCCTCATTGATACTGGAGCTACTTTCTCTCTTTTAAATCATGCCCCCTCTCCCTGGCTATCCTCTGAGGTTAAAACTGCAACTGGGGTGGAGGGCAACCCACAGTCTCTGGGACTCACTTTGCCTCTAAATGTTATTTATGCTGATAAATGTTTTTCTCACCGTTTTCTTTTTTCCCCAGCTTGTCCGATCCCTTTGATGGGCCGGGATTTACTCTGTAAGCTTGAGGCTACTTTAACCTGCACTCCTGAAGGGGTAGGATTATTGATGACAGTGTTAGGAGATTCGGCCCCAACTCAGGGTAATTGGGAAACCCCCCCCCCTCTCCCCTGACCTCACTGACTTGCCTTTAACCCTCTGGGGAATTTCTGACACTGATGTTGGCCTGCTCCTTTCAGCAGAGCCAGTAAGGATTCAAGTGAAGCCCTCCTTAACCCCCCCCCGTCAGTCCCTCAATACCCCCTGTCGTTGGAAGCCCGGGAGGGCATCCGCCCCATTATCGAGGGATTCATTGCACAAAAGCTAGTCCGCCCTCAGCGCACTCCCTGTAACACCCCTATACTGCCTGTCAAAAAAGCCTCCTAAAAAGGACGGAGACCCTATTCGTTGGCGCTTTGTACAGGATCTACGGGTTGTTAATCAGTATGTGGTCCCTCTTCATGCAGTAGTTCCTGATCCAGCTACTATCATCAGTCAAATCCCCTGGGATGCTGAGTGGTTCACTGTTATTGACTTAAAATCAGCTTTTTTCAGCATTCCTGTGCACCCAGACTCTCAGTATCTCTTTGGTTTCACCTGGGAGGGACAAAGTTATGTCTGGCAACGACTTCCTCAAGGCTACAGAGACAGCCCCACGATTTTCAGCCAATGCCTCCGCCACGACTTGGAAGGCTTCACCAGTCCGCAGGGATCCACGTTAGTCCTATACGTAGATGACATCCTATTAGGTAATCGCGAAGAAGCTGCCCTCCGCATCGATGGTAAGGCACTTTTATTATACCTACACACCAGAGGCCACAAGGTAGACCCTAACAAGATTCAGTGGGTCTCACAGAAGGTCCGATATCTGGGCTTCCTATTAACCCCAGAGGGAAGACAAATGGACCCAGTCCGCATAAAGACTATCCAAAACTGCCCTCTGCCAAACACCAAGAAACAACTTCGAGGTTTCTTAGGATTAATTGGCTTCTGTCGCCCCTGGTTACCGTCCTGCGGGGAGTTAAGCAAGCCGCTCCACCGACTCACTTGCTAACCTTGCTCCTGACCCTTTGCAGTGGTCCCCGGACACAATCCAAGCCTTTCAGTTACTCAAGGACAGTGTGGCCTCCTCCATGTCTCTCCGCCCCCCCAATTACAGCAAACCCTTTCATCTTTTTGTCCACGAGAGGGGCGGAATTGCTAGTGGCGTCCTTACCCAGCTGAGCGGGCCCCACCATTTCCCGCTTGCTTTTTACTCTCAGCAGATCGACCCTGTCGCTCAGGGAACCCCATCCTGCACCCGGACTCTGGCAGCAGCTGCCCTGCTGATCACAAAGGCAAAGAGCCTGACCCTGGGTCATTTTACCACGGTTTGGACTTCTCATGACTTGTCAGCCCTTCTGCGTAGGGGCACAACCCAAGTCTTTTCGGCCCATCGTCAGCAACAGCTAGAGGCCGAACTCTTAGAAGACACTAACCTAATTTTTGAAAGGTGTGGGCCCCTTAATCCAGCTACCTTGCTTCCTGACCTGCCAGTCCTCCAGGATCAGCACGACTGTGTGGAAGTAGTTTATAGCATCTTACAGATAAGGGACAACCTGTTTGACGTGCCACTGGACAACCCTGATTGCATCCTCTTCTCGGACGGAAGCTCCTTCTATGTTGATGGCAAGCGTTTCACCGGTTATGCAGTCACCTCTGAAAGGGACATTCAAGAGGCCGCCTCACTGCCAGGCAACTGGGGAGCCCAAGCCGCCGAACTCTATGCCCTGGCCCGAGCTTGCCAGTTGGCCGCTGGTAAGACCGTTACCATTTTTACTGATAGCAAGTATGCTTTTGGAGTTGTGCATTGTCACATCCACCTCTGGAAGTTTCGAGGTTTCCAGACAGCTGCCGGTAAACCCATTCAGCACCTCCCCCTCATCCACAAGCTTTTGGACGCCCTCCAAGAACCCTCGGTCCTGGCTGTAGTTCACTGCTGGGCCCATACTAAAGATGATAGCCCCGTCACCCGTGGGAATGCCCTGGCTGACGCCTCCGCCAAGACGGCTGCCGTCTTACCCTTAGCCATGCCCACGTTGGCTATTGCAGCCTCCTCCTTTACTCCACCGCACCCCGTACCAGTACCCGCTGCTGAACTACAGTCGTGGGAGAGCCTCGGAGCCACTCTGGTCAAAGGGACCTGGCTTATGCCGGATGGCCGAGCCTGCCTCCCTCGCTCCACATACCCTGTGGCAGTTCGCTGGCACCATGATAAGGGGGGTCACTACGGCACGCACGCCCTTGTGGACACCATCGCTCGCTTTTGGTATGCTCCAGGCATTCAACCCTACTGCCTGTCAATTGTGAAAGCATGCAGCACATGTCAGCGTAATGGACCTGCTCCGCCTCTTAAAAAAATTAAGGGTGGAAGACCTCCGCCTGCTGCTCCATTTCAACATCTTCAAATTGATTTTGCAGATATGCCAAAGGCTTTTGGGAAAAAGCACCTCCTTGTTTTGGTTTGCCCTCTGACTTCCTGGGTCGAAGCTTTTCCTACTGCTAATTGTACTGCTGCCACAGTGGCGAAGATTCTCCTTAGAGACATTGTACCCCGTTTTGGCATCCCTCTCGTGCTTGACTCAGATCGCGGACCTCACTTTACTGGTCATGTCCTTGGCCGTTTAGAACAAGGACTGGGCATTTCACACTCCTTTCATACACCCTACCACCCTCAGTCTAGCGGGAAAGTTGAGCGTATGAATAGGGAGCTTAAGTTTACATTGGCTAAATACTGTCAGGAAACAGGATTAAAGTGGCCTCAGGTACTTCCCTTGGTCCTGTTTCACCTTCCTACTCACCCAACCCGTGTATTGGGATTATCCCCCTTTGAACTGCTCTATGGACACCCCCCTTTCAAAGGCGGGGCGCTACCACGTGCTGATGTTTCACTATTGGGAGGGGATCATATGACCGTGTGCCAGTTTCTCTCCCTACAGGCTCGCCTCCGTACCCTTTGGAAAGCCTCGCAGTTTTCCCAGACCGTGCCGCTGGAAGAACAGATCCACCCGTTCCAACCAGGGGACTTCGTCTGGGCCAAAAAGTTCATTCGTGGCGACACCCTCCAGCCGAGGTTTACTGGACCCCACCAGGTTCTTTTAACAACCCAGACTGCAGTGTTCCTGGAAGGACGCAAATCCTGGATCCACCACTCCCACGTCAAGCCAGCCGTAGTGGACCACAGTGACGGACCAGCAGCTCTTGCCACCACTGAGGACACTGCCTCCGACCAGTGGACCAGCTTACCTCTTTCAGACATCAGACTTAAATTGACTCAGAAAAAATGAGAGGACCTTTTATTCTGACAACTGTATGTTTTTTATTATGCCTTTTTAGTTTATTTTCTGCTTATGAAGATAATGCTTTTATTAGATATTCCCACGAGGTTAAAACTCGTATTTTAGGAAATAGAAGTAATTGCTGGGTATGTACTCAATTTCCAGTAAATGCAGAACAGGGACTCCCCTTCACACCCATTCCCCTGACCACTGCTAATATGACTTGGATGCCACTGGCTAGAGTAAAAGATCCAGTCCAACACAATCTTACATGGGACAAAACAGGAGTGCCAATTAACAGATATCTCAGGGTAACCAATCAGACAGGATCACTGTGTTTTGTTAAAGAAAAGGGGTCAACTTTTGTGGGAACAAGTAAATGCAACATGTATTTTAATGGCACCGCCTTTAGTAAAAATCTTGGCTTCAAGCCTTGCACATCCCACTTATCCCATATGTGGATCCCTCACCCCGATCCAACTTTTTCATGGGTGGGCAGGCCTTCAGAGTCAGCTTTTAAGAAGCCCTGCTCAGATCAAAAGGGTGTCCAACTAATTGCTAAGGGACATACGATTGCCTTCTACAACTGCTCAAGCAGTACTCTACTACACTGCCCTTTGAAAACACCACTACCAAATTGTGCCTCTGCAGTTCGCACAACGACCCCTCTGCGTTACCAGGGGAACAGTGGTCCAACGGGTGGTGGGTTACCCACTACTTTGAGAAATGGAATACCCGAAACGCATTGTATGGAACATACTGCGTGTGCGGGCCCAAAGCTTATTACTTTCTCTCCCCTGATTGGGCAGGGTCATGTTATTTGGCATGGCTAACACCGCCTTCTCGCATCTCCCTCACTCCCCCTCATTTTCCCCACGTTCGTAACATCCGTGAAACCTTCAGAGATATTAATATCCGTGATGGTTTGTCGTGGCAGCAGTGGGCTGGTCTCATTAGCTTGAGGGGTGGTGTCATCCGTCTACAGGGACTACTAGAATCTTTAACCAATGAAACTGCGACCCTATTTGAGAATCAGGCCGGGGAAATGTCCCAGCTGCGCCAGTTAGCTTTGCAAAACCGAATGGCTTTAGACATAATGTTAGCAGCCCAGGGAGGAACTTGCGCCCTCATAAATGAAGAATGCGGTGTTTTTGTAAATGACACCTACTCTGACACTTTTCAACGTACCAAACATCTAAGGGAAATAGCTAAGAACTACTCCTCTGGCCAGCCACCTTATGATTGGTGGGGAGCCTTATGGAATTGGCTGCCTGGATCTGGGTGGGTTAAAAACCTCTTGGTGGGTATTGTTGGGGCCATAGTAATCCTTATAATACTGTGTTGCTGTATTCAGTGTGTCCCCTCCCTCATAGACTCATGTGGGTCAGTTTATTCTTTTCCTACTTCAGCCAAGGGCCTTACTCTCTTCGAGTTGGCCCAGGCTGAAATTGCCAAGCGGCCCTTGGCTCCTTAAAATGGGGTGTAGCTTTTGGTAAATAGTTATCCCAAAGCTACAAATGGAGGAATGTTGAGTCTGAACTTTTGATGAGCTTAAACTTAACCCAGACTTGATGTCTCTGTCTGAATTTTTAATCAAAGCTCTGACCTGCGAACTACTCATGACACCCCCCCTCCCCTTAAGTAGCCATCTCCCCTTATCTCTTTCTGAATGTACATTTTAACCTGTTTTATCCTGTAGAATCTTGTTTGATTATGCATGACCATTATGATCTGTTAATCACTTTGTTTACTTCTGTGTATAAATATTGATGCTCACCCCTAATAAACTTGCCACACTTACTCTGAAGCCTTTCAAGCTAAGGATAGTGTGAGCCCGTTGATCAACGAATTGGTGTCTGGTCTCTGACAGATTGTGAGCCCATACCAACTCCGCACGAACTCGGGTGCTGGAGAGGTGAGTGAGGACTTGCTTTTTTACCTAACAGTGGTACCCCAGAAGTA
The DNA here is from genome assembly GCF_011386835.1 of Chrysemys picta bellii. Classification (NCBI taxonomy): domain Eukaryota; kingdom Metazoa; phylum Chordata; order Testudines; family Emydidae; genus Chrysemys; species Chrysemys picta. The sequence continues at coordinate 6,290,141 of NC_088807.1, forward strand.
TCGCCGCCAGCTGCTGTGCCGGGCCCATGACATTCCCCTCTCAGGGCACCAGGGAACCTGGCGTACCCAGCAGAGGCTGCTACGGAGCTTTTACTGGCCTGGGGTCTTTGTTACTGTCCGACAGTACTGCGGATCCTGTGACCCCTGTCAGAGGGGGAGGAAGGCCTGGGACAAGGGGAAAACAGCTTTAGGACCCTTGCCCAGCATAAAGGATCCTTTCCAGAGGGTGGCCAAGGTTAAAAGGGCGGCTCTAAACCAAGAGAGCCCAAAGCACAGACCTCCAGACTGGAGCGCTGGAGAAGACCACAGCCCAGTTGGAACCCCAGAGGTATGGGGGTGGGAAAAGGGCACAGGCCGCATAAACCTTCCCACATGCGAACTGCGAGTGCCATCAAGCACCCCCGACCTAAGGGGGGGCGTGAAACTGGAGGGGCCTGGTGTAAGTCTCACCAAGGAACTGGAGGGATGCGGGGGCATCCATGGGAACGGGGGTAGGTTCCAACTTCCCCGGGTCACTGGCTAAAGTGACCCTGCTCAGTTCGGTCTCGAAGGGGGGAGAGATGTGACGAACTGGGACTGTTCTTACTGTGGTGTGTGAATGCTGACAGGGGAGTGTGACTAGGATGGTCTGCATCGGGGGATGGGAGCCGGCCCAAGGGAACATACCTGAGTGTGTAACATGAGAACCCAGGAGGGGGTTGGAGGTCAGATGACTCCGGGGCCCGGGAAACTGAACAAAGGCTGTGGGGGGGGGTCGCTGAAGGGAGAGTGCTGGAAGCAGGCTGGAAGGAGGCTGGAGAGATGGCTGGGAGGCAGAGATGGCTCTGACCCCCCAAGGGGGGTGGGCTGGCATGCCCTGGGACCCCCAAGCTGGACCTAACTGAGGGGGGCCCTGTTGTCTGTGCCTGCAAGACCTGTCTTGGACTGTATTCCTGTCATCCAAATAAACCTTCTGCTTTACTGGCTGGCTGAGAGTCATGGTGAATCGCAGGAAGCCGGGGGTGCAGGGCCCTGAGTTCCCCAAAACTCCGTGACAGGGAGTGAGGGGCACCGGCAGAGCTGGGGGGAGCCCAGGGCTGGGCTAGCAGGGGACTGGGGGGCCAGGAGTGAGGGGCACCGGCAGAGCTGGGGGGAGCCCAGGGCTAGGATACCCAGGGGCTGCGGTTGAGGACTGAGGTGACCAAACAAGCAGACTGTAAATCAGACACTGGGTTGTGTGCACACGCCCGTGCATGTGCGTGTGCAGGCGTGTGCAGGCGTGTGGGTGTATGTACCGTTGTTCCCGCTCTCTCACCGTCCAGCCGCCCAGGCTCTGCTATCGCTCTGTGAATGGAGCCCGGCTCCTGCCAGTCACCCCCCGCCCCGGCCCCACAGCAAAGCTGGGAGCGTAATTACTGCGTCTCCCCCCCTGCCCCCAGCGTGCCCTGGGGAGCAGAGAATTCTGATCAGGGGGCTGGTGGCAGGTTCTGGGACCGGGGTGGTGGACGTCGGGAGGTGGGGGCAGGTGGGTCGGGGTGTAAGGGACTCAGAGCTGGATGTTGGGAGCCAGAAGGGGGGTGGTGGGGGCTGAGTGATGAGACTCGGGGGCTGGTTTCTCAGGGCCCAGCAGGGAGCCGTGGGGATTTGTCTCTGTCTCTTCAGGGGACGGACAATGGCTGCGAAATTAGCACCGTTTATCGCAATAAAAGACATTGATCGACCAGGCATTTTCTGCTGTCTCCACTCGGTAACAAAGGCCCGGAATTGTTCGGGGGGAGGGGGGGAGGGTGTTTGATGGCGGCAGAAATCTGATGAAAGAGTTGAAACTAATTTGTTGTAGGCTGGGAGTGAGGGGCACCGGCAGAGCTGGGGGGGGACAGGGCTGGGCTGGCAGGGGGGCTGCGAGTTGGGAGTGAGGGGCACCGGCAGAGCTGGGGGGAGCCCGGGGCTGGGCTGGCAGGGGGCTGCGAGTTGGGAGTGAGGGGCACCGGCAGAGCTGGGGGGAGCCGGGGCTGGGCTGGCAGGGGGCTGCGAGTTGGGAGTGAGGGGCACCGGCAGAGCTGGGGGAGCCCGGGGCTGGGCTGGCAGGGGGCTGCGAGTCGGGAGTGAGGGGCACCGGCAGAGCTGGGGGGGGGGCTAGGCTGGGCTGGCAGGGGGCTGCGAGTCGGGAGTGAGGGGCACCGGCAGAGCTGGGGGGGGTGGGGGAGCCCAGGACTGGGCTGGCAGGGGGCTGCGGGTCGGGAGTGAGGGGCACCGGCAGAGCTGGGGGGAGCCTGGGGCTGGGGTAGCAGGGGGCTGTGGGTCAGGAGTGAGGGGCACCGGCAGAGCTGGGGGGAGCCCGGGGCTGGGCTGGCAGGGGGCTGCGGGTCGGGAGTGAGGGGCACCGGCAGAGCGGGGGGGGCGGGAGCCCGGGGCTGGGGTGGCAGGGGTTGCGGGTCGGGAGTGAGGGGCATCCGGCAGAGCTGGGGGGGGTGGGGGAGCCCGGGGCTGGGCTGGCAGGGGGCTGCAGGTCGGGAGTGAGGGGCACCGGCACAGCTCTGTACATGTGGTTGTGATGTGGGAAATAGCCCAGTCCTCCCCCACCACCCAAGAGGAGCCGGGACAAACACCTGCCCGGAGTTGAGGACATTTAAGGCTCTAACCTGGGAAGCGTCTGCAGCAGCGGAGCCAACCCAGGGCTGCCCGGGATCAAGGGCTGCCCAGCGCCGGAGCCGGGATTGACAAACGAGCCTGCGCTGCAGAGAGGCAGCAATGGGGGGGCTCCAACGCCCCCCACACTGACCCCCTCCACCCCCCCCACCACTCCGACTCCCTCCATCGGCCCCCACACTGACCCCCCTCCACCAGCCCCCACCACGCCGACTCCCTCCATCAGCCCCCACTGCCCCGGCCCCCCACCGCCCCGACTCCCTCCATCGCCCCCCACACTGACCCCCTCCAGCCCCCCGGACCACTCCGACTCCCTCCAACGCCCCCCACACTGACCCCCTCCCACCCCCCCACCACCACTCCGACTCCCTCCATCGGCCCCCACACTGACCCCCCTCCACCCCCCCCACCACTCCGACTCCCTCCAAACGCCCCCCCACACTGACCCCCTCCACCAGCCCCACCACTCTCCGACTCCCTCCATCGGCCCCCACTGCCCCGGCCCCCACCACCCCGACTCCCTCCAACGCCCCCCACACTGACCCCCTCCACACCCCCCACCACGCCGACTCCCTCCAACGCTCCCCCACACTGACCCCCTCCACCCCCCCCACCACTCCGACTCCCTCCAACGCCCCCCACACTGACCCCCTCCACCACCCCCACCACTCCGACTCCCTCCAACGCCCCCACACCTGACCCCCCTCCACCACCCCCCACCACTCCGACCCCTCCAACGCCCCCCACACTGACCCCCTCCACCACCTCCCACCACTCCGACTCCCTCCAACGCCCCCCACACTGACCCCCTCCACCACCCCCCACCGCCCGACTCCCTCCAACGCCCCCCACACTGACCCCCTCCACCCCCCCACCACGCCGACTCCCTCCATCGGCCCCCACACTGACCCCCTCCACCCCCCCCACCACTCCGACTCCCTCCAACACCCCCCCACTGACCCCCTCCACCACCTCCCACCACTCCGACTCCCTCCAATGCCCCCCACACTGACCCCCTCCACCAGCCCCCACCACTCCGACTCCCTCCAACGCCCCCCACACTGACCCCCCTCCACACCCCCCACCACTCCGACTCCCTCCAACGCCCCCCACACTGACCCCCTCCAGCCCCCCCCACCACTCCGACTCCCTCCAACGCCCCCCACACTGACCCCCTCCAGCCCCCCCCACCACGCCGACTCCCTCCATCGGCCCCCACTGCCCCGGCCCCCACCGCCCCGACTCCCTCCACCAGCCTCCACCACCCCGACCGTCTCCACCGAACCCCCCACCCCGAACCCCTCCCCCGGAACCCCGCATCCCGACCCCCTTCCCCCGGCCCCCACCGCCCCAACCCCCTCCGCCCCTGGTGGGAGTCACTGACTCAGCAGGGTCAGATTAACCTTTGGTTGGCCTGACACCAAACACGTTTGTGGGCCCCCCCACTAGACCTCTATGGCCAGCACCCCCCGACCCAGTGACTGCCCAGCTCCCCACCGCCCAGCGCCCCAAAGCCCACAAACCTCCCCCCCAACCCCCTCTCCCACGCCCTGCCCCCGGCTGCACGGACCTTATAAACGAAGCCACTAGGTTGTTCCCCCCACACCCGTTGTACTGAATGACTCCCCCCTAACAGACATCAGGCTCCAGCTTCCTCCACCGCAGAGCCTGGTGCTGCCCCAGGGCTAGTTCTCCTCCAGACCTGCTGGTCTCTGCTCTGGGCATTTCAACGCTGGGGCAAGGAGCTCCCAGTTCTCCCCTGGCCCCCTCCTGCTCCCCGGGCCCCCGCTGCCTCCTTGCAGCTCTCAGCAGCCTGATGAAGAGCATCTCCAGGAGCTGCAAGTGCTTTGGAGAGCGCGGGGCGAGGGCGGATCTGTCCCCAGCAAGGAGCGGGCGTCAGGCAGCTGGGAAACCGAGCAGGCGAGGAAGGAGAAAAGCTGAACCCAGCCCCGACCCTGGGGATGACAACCCTGCTCATGCTGCGGAGAGGTTTGTGGGACGTGTCCTCGGACCCACTGAGGTGAGGTGGGTCCCGGTGCCCTGACCTCAGTTGTTCCCTCACTGGGTCCAGCCGAGCTCTGCCCACGTCAGGGCCTGCCAAGGGGCTGGGGCATTTGCCCTGGGGGAATCAGACCCCAACAACAGGGCTATCAAGGCCCAGCTGAACCCGTCTAGACCGAGTGATGGGGAAAGTTGTGATGAAGTTGGGGATTTTGGTAGTGTTTTACATGAATAGTGTGTGCGCGCCTCAGTTTCCCCATGTGCTGCATGTTTAACAAGGTGGTGGGAGAGGGTTTGTGGTTGCAGAGGACCAGGTGCGACCTCACCTAGCGGCAACGACCTGGAGATGGGGGACCCTAACAGCTGGTGACCTGGAGACTAAGAGGCCCACCCCAGGTTGGCCATCAGCTGGTTCTGGCCAGTGGGAGGACAATGGGCTGAAGCGAGAGGACCCCGATGACCTGACCAACCAGTTCCAGCCAGAGGGGAACAAAGGACGGAGGCGAGAGGGCCCCAGCAACCTGTTTACGAAGGAAGACAAAGGACAGGGGAGGAGCTATTGGGGCTGGTGATATCGGATGCCCAGCTGGAAAGTGCAGGGTCTCTGGACTGGAGAGAGGGAGCAGGCAGAGCCCACCTGGATGCAGGAGAGACTTAGATGTGATGTGCTGTGCTGAGGGAGGCCAGGCCTGAGGCCCTGAGAGTTTCCTGTGCTGGGTTCAGATGCTCAATAAACCCTCCTGTGTTACGCTGGCTGAGAGTCGCTCCGGGCTAGCGAACAGGGTGGCATTATTCCCTCTGGGCATGGAGGCTAACGGATAGTCTCAAAATGTGATTGTAAATGAGGAATCACCCCAAAGCGGGCGTGTTGCCTGCGGGGTCCCCCAGGGATCGGTTGTTAGCCCTGCTCTAGTTCACATTTTTATCAATGACCTGGAAAAAACCCCAAATCCTCCCGGATAAAGTTTGCAGCTGACACAAAACCTGGGGAGTGATAAATACCGAAGGGCACAGGTCAGTGATTCAGAGAGGTCGGCGTCACTTGGTGTGACAAAGTGGGGGGCTTTCTTGTTTTCTGTGGAGTTTTCAATGGTTTGCATGCGGAGGGAGTGGGACTCAGTTCCCCCACGGACCGCACGGGGCCAAGAGTGGGCACGATCTGTGAGTCTGTGACAACGTGGTGTCAGAAGTGGGATTGGTCATGGATGTGTTGGCTGCGGGCGCAGGTGCTTTGCAGTGAGTGGCGGCCAGCGATAGAACGAGGGTATTGAACGGAACCAGCCTGGAAATGGCCTAGAACCAGCTCCGTAAGAGCGACCTGGCGCGGACACTTGGTAAACGGGGGGCAAGCGAACACTCGGCGTTTCCGTACGGCTGCATGTTAAGGTCTACCCGTAGGAACAAAGCAGGTTGGGGGCTCTATCCTGGGAAGCGGGGACTCCGAAAATGGTGGCAAATCAGGTGAACGTGAGCCCCCAGTTTGACGCTGTGGCCAACAGCACTAATGCGATCCGTTGCCTGGGGTGCATAGACAGGGAGATCTGGAGTAGGAGCCGAGAGGTGATTTTACTCTGTATCTGGCCCTGGTGCGACCGCTGCTGGGATCCTGTGTCCAGCCCTGGTGCCCACCATTGAAGACGGATGTTGGTAAATTGCAGAGGGGTCAGAGAAGAGCTGATCAACAGCTTAGAAACCAGCCTTGTCGCGAGAGACTCAAAGGGCTGAACACAGAGACGGGGAAGGGCTGACTTGAGCCCAGTCTATAAGTACCGCCCCGGAGCGCACCTATTTCATAAAGGGCTCTGCAGTCGAGCAGCGACGGGTCTAACACGAGCCCAGGGCGGGGAGCTGAAGCTGGACGAATTCAGACTGGAAATAAGGGGTCACTTTTGAAGCGTGAGTCTCATTAACCATCGGAACAACTTCCCACGGGTGGGGCGGGGATTCTCCAGCACTGGCAATTTTTCACTCCAGACGGGATGTTTTTCGAACAGCTCTGCCCTAGTGTAGCGGGGTGGTCCCCCGCTCCCTGGTCTGGCAAGGGTCACGGCCAGCCCTGGGAGAGGGCTGGGGCTAGGCTGATGGGGGAAGCAGCCACAGCTGGGCCACGCCCCAATCCGCCCTCAGCTGGCCCTGATAAAAGGGCTATGAGCCAGGAGCTAGGCACTCTCCCTCCAGCTTCAGAGGGAGAAAGACCCGGCTGCCTGGGAGCTGAGGGTGCAGGCAACAGAGCGGGGCTGGGGAAAGGCGAGAGGAGCTGGGGAGCTCCTGCCTGGCAACTCCCCGGGCTGCGGGCCCCATGCAAGGCCAAACCAGGTACTCGGGTTGCAGAGGCTGCAGCCCAGGGGTTAGGCAAAGGCAACCCCCACTTTGCTGATGATGAGTGGTTTTCTGCCCCAGTGAGCGGGGGCTAGATGGAGACTGGCAGTAGCCATAGACTGAAGCGAGGGGGGATAGAGGGTTGGGGGTTCCCCCGGGAGGGGAGACCCAGATCTGTGCGGGTACTGCCAGGGAGCAGCACCCCAAGATAAAGGGGTCCAGGAGGGACATGGGGCCAGCGGCAGGCGAGACCCCGGCTGCAGAGGGCGCTCCAAAGGCTGGAAAAGCGAATTCCCTGGACGACCAGCAGGAGGCGCCGCGCCAGTGAGTCGTCGCCTCGCCACACCTAGGAATGACTTTGGAACAGGTCTCTGTCTAGGTTCTCCAGGAGGGCAGACAGGATGATCACAATGGGCCCTTTGGGACTTGGATTCTGGGACTCAGTTCATTGCAGAGACAGACACAGTGTCCAGAACGGTGGCCTGGGGAATTAGAGACACGCTGGGATCTCTGCGGGGAACGGAGCTCGCTCAGGGACGAGCCATGCGGTTCATTTCACTGGACGGCGAGTGCTGAGAAGAAGTGAGGTGATTGTCAAAACCGGCGCGTCGCAGGGCCTCACACGTTGCAGTGGGGCACTCGCATGATGTGTGATTTTTCTATTAGTGATGCAGAGCCCAGCCCAGTCTGCTCGTTTGCATGGTTGATGTTGGCTACACGGCACTTGTGTCTCTCCAACTCCCCCGTGCAGTGGAAATAATTGAATTCACACCTTCAAGGAGAATCCAAACCTGCTGTGAGCTGTGCCAGAACGAACGGCCCTCGGAGTGACGTGCAAAGGTTTTGCTAAAGGCGTGAAAAAACTTGTCTGATTCCAGAAGAGATGGAAGTCTGTGCTGCCAGGGGGCGCTGTGCTCCAAGGCGCGATCGTCCTTTTGAGACCGTGCAGACCCCAGTGCAGCGCTGGGGGGTGCTGGGAGTGGCTGAGTAGGGGCCCTCTCCTATCAGACTCAATGGTGACCTGAAAGTCCCGGTGTGATGCTAAGGGGCATTGTGTTGCAGAGGGCAGGGTGGGGTCTCAGTAGGGGGCGCTCTCTTCTCTGAGACAGTGCAGACCCCAATGCTTCAGCCAGCAGGGGGCTCTGTGTTGCAGGCGATGCTGTCTTTCTGGGGCGTTGTAAGATTTATTCCCATCTCTTCTTGGTACAATCTGCCCCGTTATTCTCCTTTGCAAAGCCCTGGGCTACTGAGATGGGTTTTCTTCCGGTTTCTCTTGCTCACCTGGGCTGGATTTAGGAATGAGCTAAGTGAGAACCTGGGATCAGACCGTGCCCAGCACTTTGAGCTGCTGGAAACCCGGGATCTAAACTGGGGTAACTTGAGCTCAAGTCCTATTGTCATTAAACCCAGGTGCTGATGGGATGGAGGGTAGCACAGGCAGCCACTGTGACTTTTAAAATAAGCTTTACTTAAAGCAGTGACTTGAGCCGCACTCTAAAAGCCATTCAGATCCATTCATAGAATCATAGAATATCAGGGTTGGAAGGGACCTCAGGAGGTTCTAGTCCAACCCCCTGCTCTAAGCAGGACCAATCCCCAACTAAATCATCCCAGCCAAGGCTTTGTCAAGCCGGGCCTTAAAAACCTCCAAGGAAGGAGATTCCACCACCTCCCTAGGTAACCCATTCCAGTGCTTCACCACCCTCCTAGTGAAATAGTGTTTCCTAATATCCAACCTAAACCTCCCCCACTGCAACGTGAGACCATTACTCCTTGTTCTGTCATCTGGTACCACTGAGAACAGCTGAGCTCCATCCTCTTTGGAACCCCCCTTCAGGTAGTTGAAAGCAGCTATCACATCCCCCCCTCACTCTTCTCTTCTGGAGACTAAACGATCCCAGTTCCCTCAGCCTCTCCTCATAAGTCATGTGCTCCAGCCCCCTAATCATTTTTGTTGCCCTCCGCTGGACTCTTTCCAATTTTTCCACATCCTTCTTGTAGTGTGGGGCCCAAAACTGGACACAGGAGAGGCCTCACCAATGCCGAATAGAGGGGAATGATCACGTCCCTCGAGCTGCTGTTCGAGTCGGTTGGTCCTGGAACACCGTCAATCCGCAGCTGAATTCCACAAGGTGGAGCTTGGAGTTAGCAGAAGTCCCAGCATGCAATGCTGCAAACCTTTTTCAAGAGGCACATGCTGCAGTCGCAATTCCCCCCCCCCTCCCCCCATGGCTCTTTTAGCAAAATCCTTTCAAGATGGCATTAAAAATGCCTTCGGTAATGATGGCGAAGGGCCCTTGGAGGATGAACGGTGATTGAAATTGCACTTCATCCAGCCCGGCGAAGGGCCCTGGTGCTGCGGTGGCTGCGATGGGTTGATTATCCTGAGACAGACAGGCAGGTTTAAATGTTAATTGCTGCGCTCAGCGAGCTGGGGGGGGGGGGTGGGGGCGGGCAAAAAGCAGAAGAGCCGCTCGAGGTGACATGTTGGTCGTTCAATGGGAAATGAGGTATAATTGCACCACTCCGGCGCTCGCTAGTCACAGCTGAGCTGTCCCAGGCCCGTCTTCGGCTCACCGTGCTGCTTATTCCAACTGGGTTAGCGCGGAGAGACGCCACGTTGAGATGTGGGTCCCGTCGTGCTCCAGACCCACTGCGCGAGGCAGCTCCCACAGAGCTACCACCAACATGGACACAAAAGGAGGGGTACCGCTGGGGCCTGGGGAGCAGAAGGGGAGGTCCTTGTCTGGTGTAAATTCCAGCCTCCGTAGCTGAGACGGGTGCAGTGACCACAAGTTCATATTCCCCTTCCACACACGCCACCCTCTACCTGCCTTAAGGGTGAGCCATGGGGAGGAAGGGGCAAGAGAGGAGCAGGTGGGGGTGTGGTCTTGGGGGAAGGGGCGGAGTTAGAGCAGGGCCTCAGGGGAAGGGGCGGGGCTTTAGGGGAAGGGGCGGGGCAGGGGAGGGGCCTCGGGGAAGAGGAGAAGCAAGGGTGGAACCTAGGGGGGGAAGGGGCAGAACAGGGGGCGGGGTCACGGGTTGCGCGCTGGTGACCTCTCCCACTTCTAGGGAGCATCTGGCTCTCCGGCATGGTGACGCCCCATAGATATGTGGGAATGGGGAACAGAGTGAAATATGTCACAGCTAATCACAAGCAGCCCCTCGCTAGCAGTGTGGCCAAGTGGTTAGGGGGCTAGCTGGACACTCAGGAAGGGCAGGCTCAAACCTCGGTTCTGCTATAGCTCCACTGTGTGACGTTGGCCTGTCTGTACCTCAGTTTCCCAGCTGTACACTAGGGACAATCGTTCTGCCCTCCCTCCCAGGGGGGGTAATAAATGTTCACTTTCGCTGTTATTTACGGACTGAGCTCTGGGAACTCATGATTGAGTCATTGATGGTTAGAAAATTCATGACCACGTAACCGGCAGGCTGTTGAATTTCGCAGAGATTGCAGGGAATGGATTTTACAACTACATGGAGCCAGTCTCAAGGACAGAAGGACGGTTACAAGTAAGGTCCTTGAAATGGACTCGATTTCGTGGGAAGGGTCCGTCTGTCCTTGAAATTGACTAGCTACGACAGCGATTATTTTTTTTTGAATTAAAGACTTTGTCCTGGACGTTTTCCTTTAAAAAGCAAAATATTGAAGCGGTCGCATCGCTTGGGGGCCTTTTCACGCTTTCGTGAAACGGTGAGTTACACAGGGCCCCACCTGGGGAGTGGGTGGCATCCACCCCCTGAGAGAGCAGGATATTGGCTAATCACAGGCTACATCTGCAGTTAAAACGCTACAGCTGCGCCCTTGTGGCACATCATTCACCGCGGTTAGTCCACCTCCCCGAGAGGCGCTACCTGGGTCGGTGGTGCTGTCTACTCCAGGAGCTGGGTCGGCATAATTACATTGCTCGGGGGGGGGGCGGGGGGGCGTGAAAAATCTGCTGGGTCGACTGAACTTTTGAGTGTAGAGCTGGCCTGAGTGAAAATCGGACTTCTGGTTTTCGCCAGAATCTATCGGGTGCCGCCTCTCGATGACAAGAACGTCCCCTGACATTTTAGAATCGATCGGCTGCAGCCCGTCAAGCCCCAGTAAAAGCCCCATCTTGTTAGTATCTTCCCCTGTACAACGCCTAAGAAAGCTGATGACAGCGCCCCTTTTGAATTTCCTCCCCCAGAGAAGCCCTTGTGTTTGAGGACAACTGTTAAACCCTAAGCCATGAGTTATAGCATCATAGGGCTGGAAGGGACCTCGGGAGGTCATCTAGTCCAGTCCCCTGCACTCATGGAAGGACTAAAGTATTATCTAGACCATCCCTGACAGGTGTTTGTCCAACCTGCTCTTAAAAATCCCCAATGATGGAGATTCCACAACCTCCCTCGGCAATTTATTCCAGTGCTTAACCACCCTGACAGGAAGTTTTTCCTAATGTCCAACCTAAACCGCCCTTGCTGCAAATAAGCTCATTGCTTCTTGTCCTATCCTCAGAGGTTAAGAAGAACAATTTTTCTCCCTCCTCCTTGTAACAACCTTTTATGTACTTGAAAACTGTTACCATGTCCCCTCTCAGTCTTCTCTTCTCCAGCCTAAACAAACCCATTTTTTTCAATCTTCCTTCATAGGTCATGTTTTCTAGACCTTTAATAAATTTTGTCGCTCTTCTCTGGACTTTCTCCAATTTGTCTATATCCTTCCTGAAATGTGGCGCCCAGAACTGGACACAATACTCCAGTTGAGGCCTAATCAGCGTGGAGTAGAGCGGAAGAATTACTTCGTGTGTCTTCCTTACAGCACTCCCGCTAATACATCCCAGAATGATGTTCGCTTTTTTTGCAACAGTGTTACACTGTTGATTCATATTAGCTTGTGGTCCACTATGACCTCCAGATCATGGCGTACGCCCAGAGAAGTTAGAAAAAAAACATGCAATGCTCTTGCTGGAAAGTTGCAACATAACACGACTTTATTTCCTAAAACCCAGAACCCTGACAATCAGGAACCAAAACCAGAGGAGACAAAGCAGGCTGCTCCCTGATGAAGCGAGGCCCAACTCACCCCACCTAACTCTAAGCTGGCTCTCTGCAGTCTGCATCAGATTGCACGCTGCCCTACAGACTCCTTTAGCCTGCCAGCAGGACCAGGAACCACCTGAGAATTTAAAATGTTAGCTTGAAATTTTATCACATGTATTCATCACACAATGGGAATGCAAAACTAACTTTGATCCTGCCGATCTATCAGCATTTGTCCTGAAAAAAGACTTTGGTTTTTTGTTCACCTGGTCGGTTATGGCTGATAAGGTCTGTAATCCGGACAATTAGACTCAGTCAGCGTCTCGAAAATTATCTCTTTATTTTTTATTTGGGGGGGGGGGGAAGCCTGCCCCCTTGTTGATATACTGCTTGCCTCCTGGGCGCTGAGCATTTGAAAGTCTGGCCTGCAGCTCTTTGGAAAACTTTTTGTCCCCGTGTGACTAAGAAGACCATTCAAAATTGACAATGCAAACCACACCCCTCCAACCTGAAAAATGAAAAATAATGTTGACAGGGTCATTTTTTTGGTCTGCTTATTTTTGTGGGGCTGGGAAGTTGAAACATCTAAAGGGAAAAATCAAGAACTAGAGATTTTTTTTAAAATGGGGAAAATCAGGAACCTTCTGGTGTGGCCAATTCTCGGTTGGGTATATTTCTGGGCGTATTTGGGCGTATTTCTGAAAGTCTCAGCTCCGGGAGGAGGGGGATTCTGAGAATCTCAGCTCGAGGAACATAAAGGAAAGTTGTTCTGGGGACGGGTGAGTTCAGACTCAGTAGCAGGGTGGAGAAGAACTCATGATTTTTATTTATTTATGTATTTATTCAAGCTGATTTTTGATTTAACTAGGATTCGTTTCATATAAATTCAAGACACGTTTCTTTTAAAAAATAAACCCGTCTGAATGTAAATTTGAAATGATGACACCTGCTAAGGCTTACCTGATGATCACTAAAAGAATTCTAGGCCAGCCGGACGGGTTTGCTGATGACGTTTTGCAGAAAGTCAAGCCAGTGACCTGGGGGAAGTCGCTGGCTAAGCACCCGTAGCCAGAGGTTGTGGAAGGCTCCGCGTTTGCCAGCAGTCGCAGGTGCAGAGCGAATGTGTTTCTCATTCCAGTTTATTCAGCTAGCCCAGTTCAATGACTCGCTCTGTCCAACAAGATCTAACCGCTCCTCTTAACAGCCCAACACAGACTTGGCTCGAGCCCCCATCCAGTAATCTGGGAAAATTACACACCACGCCGGGGCAACACTTCCCCTAGGGTGACCAGACAGCAAGTGTGAAAAATCGGGACAGGGAGTAGGGGGTAATAGGAGCCTATATAAGAAAAAGACCCAAAAATCAGGACTGTCCCTATAAAATTGGGACATCTGGTCACCCTAACTTCCCCTCTCGCAAGCACCGAGTCTAGGTAGGAAAAGACTTTGACTAAAAAGGGGGGAAGGAACCTGGCATTCATTTGGGGAAATGCCACAAGCAGGATTCTCAAGCATATGCCCGTGAGCAAAGCACCTACCCCAGAGCATGTTGGGTCGTGTGTCCTTTGCCTCAGTTTCTCACCTCGTGGTGTGAGAGGCTGACAAACAAACGTCCCTGTAACACCTCACTCCCCTCTCCCTCCACCGCGCTCCACTCCCAGCGGTTGTGACCTGCCGGCATCGAGAAAAGCTGTTTGATTCAAATCTTGCTTAGTCTGAAAGTTTAGGATTTAGAATGTGTGTTTGCTTTCTATTTTCTTAGGTAACTATCTGACCTTTATGCCTACCAATTATAAGCACTTAAAATCTCTCTTTCTGTCATTAATAAACTTATTTTAATGTTTTATTCTTACCAGTGAGTTTGTCTAAAGTGACAGAGGGTCCTGTGGCACCTTTGAGACTAACAGAAGTACTGGGAGCATAAGCTTTCGTGGGTAAGAACCTCACTTCTTCAGATGCAAGTCATCTGAAGAAGTGAGGTTCTTACCCACGAAAGCTTATGCTCCCAGTACTTCTGTTAGTCTCAAAGGTGCCACAGGACCCTCTGTTGCTTTTTACAGATTCAGACTAACACGGCTACCCCTCTGATACTTTGTCTAAAGTGGTTGGGGAATCTGCACTCAGATTACAAAAGCAGGTGCGTGGCCGCTATCCTTTGACGAAGTGGCAAACTAATTAATGAGCTTGTGTTGTTCAAGAGACGGTCGTGAGCAGCATAAGACGGTACGTTTCTGGGGTGCAAGGCTGCGGGGTTTTGCTGGTGTCTCCTGTATAGTTCATGCAAGGCTCTGGGAGCATTCATGCAACTTAGCTGGGTGTATTTCTGTATGCTGTTGGCTGAGTGATCACAACCCATGGAGGGGTTTGCTGCTTGTCATTAGCAAAGCATTGTGAGAGACAGCCCAGGGTGTATGTGCAACCAGCCCACTTAATGACATTTTATTTCACTAATGGAAAACCATTTTAAGATGCTGTTTTTGTGCATTTGTAATTGAATTCCAATTTGCATCCAAACGCAGCTTGTAAAAAAAAAAATCTAATCAATAAGAAATGAGTCATTTGCCATAATGGAAATTAAGAATCTGAATAAATGTTTATCCAGCTATATAATTGCTTGAATAAATGCATATAGATATAACCTGTCCTGGTTATGACAAAAGGTACAAAATGTAACGTAAAGGCTATCTTTAGTTGCAAATCAACATGTTTAATGCTTACCAAGCAATGAAAATCAACCCTTTTTTTTTTTTTAGGAAAATAGCTCAAAGATACTAATGCAAAACAAGATTAAAATCAATTATTCAAACCAGGTTTTTCTCCCAGATGATATAAACCACGAATAAAATTGTTGTTTGAAATCACATTGAATTGTATCAATCCACCTAGCTCAGGAGAGCTGGGGTCAATTTCCTGGCTCTGAAATGTACTCCTTGTTTGAGTAACTTAATCTCCCCTAAAAAAACAACAAGGAGTCCGGTGGCACCTTAAAGACTAACAGATTTATTTGGGCATAAGCTTCAGATACATCTGAAGAAGTGAGGTTTTATGCCCAAATAAATCTGTTAGTCTTTAAGGTGCCACCAGACTCGTTGTTTTTGTAGATACAGACTAACATGTCTACCCCCTGATACTTAATCTCCTCTGTGTCTCAGGTGTCTCCGGTGTGCATTGGTAAAAGAAGGGTAATAATCTGTCCTGCCTATTAAGATTGTAAACTGTCCATCGGCTCCCAGGAGCAGCAGGTGGGAGCTATGGGGAGACACGCACTGGATGGAGAGATCCTGGCACTGCGCAAAGTGTCGTTAATCCCACGTCGCGATGCCCCGTCAAACACCCCTCGGGGGTGAAATGTGGGTTGATTTTGCCAATGCAGAACCCTTCACTCTGCGACAGCCCAGATATCTGGCAGCCCCGGGAAGGGTCGGGGGCTGGCTGTGGGTGTTGCCAGGTAACCCATCTTCTGTGCTTTGGGGGGTGCTATTAGGGCTCCGAAAGCAGACGGGGGGATCGAACCCCGCAGTTAGCTCCAGGCTGCACGGGACTGGGTGAGAGAAATGCCCATGAACAGCCGGCCAGGAGAAGGGGGATCCCGGAAAGCTCATTAGCAGGCGGGTGGGTTCACTGATTGGTTTAATGCATGTTCTCGGCAGTGCTGGCACCGTAAGCACCCAGGTGCTGCTTGGGGGGAGCTGGGCAGGGCCGGAGCTGTGGGGCTCACAGGGCTTGTAGCCTCTGAGGGGGTGGGAAAGCGACCGGCTCGGCCAGTCTGACTTGCTGGGGATAGCACAGTGCTAACAGGAAACCGGGCAGCCTGGAGCACCCAGCAGGAGGGAGAGCGAGGCGGGTCCCCGCCCACGAGAGGTAGCACCTGGCGTGCCAGGAGCCCAGGGCGGGTGCCCTTTAGGTTTGCCAACCCTCCAGAATTGGCCTGGAATCTCCAGGAATTAAAGATGACTCTTTAATTAAAGATTATGTCATGTGATTAAATCTCCAGGAATACGTCCAGCCAAAATTGGCAACTCTAGTGCCCTGGCCGGCCCACGGAGGGGCAGGACCGATGCAGTTGCCCTGAGCGGTGACACCATCATTGTCCCTTCCTCAGCTACACGGAGCTCCAGCCATCACCTAGCCTGGGATGGCTACAGCGCCCCCCCCCCCCCCCCCCCCCCCCCCCCGCTGTGCCATGAGGATAACAGCACCTGGCGCTAGGGTTGCCAGGTGTTCGGTTTTTGATGGCAACGGCGGGTTGAAAAGGGACCCTGGCCACTCCCGTTAAAAGTTCAGTTGCCTGTTCAGGTCCAAGGAAGCTGCTGGCATCTCCCTCTGGCTCCTAGGTTTAGGGGTGTTCACGGGAGCTCGGCATGCTACTTCCCTGACCCCCAGCTCCGGCTCCACATCTCCCATTGGCTGGGAACTGCAGGGGGGCGGCACCTGCAGAGCAACGGCAGCGCGCAGAGCCGCCTGGCCACACCGCCGCCTAGGAGACAGAGGGAAATGCTGACAGCTTTCCGGGTGCCGCCTGAGGTAAGCGCCAGCCAGAGCCCGCACTCCGAATCCCCTCCCATGCCCCAAGCCCCTGCCCTGAACTCCCTCCCGCACCGAAACTCCCTCTCGGAGTCCACACCCCAGCCCCCTGCACCTGCCCTGAGCTCCCTCCCGCACCCACATTCCCTCCCAGAGCCCGCACCCCACACCCCCTCCTGCACCCCAGCCCAACAGGGCCCTGATCTTGGTCACTGTGTGTCTGTGCAGCGCCCAGTGCGATGGGGCCCTGATCTCAGTCACTGTGTGTCTGGGCAGCGCCCGGCACAATGGGGCCCTGATCTCAGTCACTGTGTGTCTGGGCAGCACCCAGTGCAACAGGGCCCTGATCTTGGTCACTGTGTGTCTGTACAGCACCTGGCGCGACGGGGCCCTGATCTCAGTCACTGTGTGTCTGGGCAGCGCCTGGCGTGACGGGGTCCTGATCTCAGTCACTGTGTGTCTGTACAGCACCTGGCGCGATGGGGCCCTGATCTCAGTCACTGTGTGTCTGGGCAGCGCCTGGCGTGACGGGGTCCTGATCTCGGTCACTGTGTGTCTGTACAGCACCTGGCGCGACGGGGCCCTGTGATGGATGCACAAACAGCCCCCAGAGAGGGTGGGGTCACGGAACTGCCCTGGGCCCTGGTGGCAGGGTTGCCTACAGTCCCTTATTACAAGGGACGTCCCTTATCTTTCCATCTCCGTCCAACAAGACCGGGAGCTGCTGAGTGCTGCGAAAAGCAGCAAGAAAGACGCCCGGCGAAGGTAGGTGAGTCCTGCATCTCGGTGATGTTGCTGATAATCTCAGGAGATGGGGTGGGGCGGGGATGCTAAGGAAACACCCCTTGTTTGAGAAATACAATGTAGGTGATGGGCCACCCCTGGCAGCTCTGCCCTGCCCCACCCGCAGGGCGTGCCCCACCTGCAGGGCCCTGCCTGGCCGGAGGAGGAGCTTGGCAGGGAGCAGAGAGCAGCTCCCTTGAAAGGCGCCAGCGGAGGGGAGCAGGGCTGGGATCGGCAGCTCTGCAGAAGGAGCCGGCGGCAGGCCCAGCTGATGCGCTACCTGAGCTGTTGAGGGGAAGGACTCTGGGCATTTGCAGGGTCAGAGACGTCTCCTCGGGGTTGTTCTGGTCTTTGCTTCTCCCTCTGGCTTGGGGAGACCGGCGGGAAGTGACCCGGGAGGGTGTGTGTGGGGGGGGTGACACAGAGCTCTCCACGGGCAGGGCTCAGCTGTCAGCCTTGGGGCCCTGCTGGAGCCCGGGGGAGAGGGTGGGCCAGGGGTCCCCGGTCAGGGCTGGAGGCACACGGCCTGTCCCTGACACTAGTGACTCAGGATTAGGGAGATCCCCCATCCCAGAGAGTCCCGACTCTGGGGTTTTGGCCGGGTGATGCCCAAAGCCCTTTGCCAGGCAGCAGAACTAGCATTTGTTGGACCCTTTACATACCCCAGAGGGGCTGGACACAGCCTGTGACCCAGCCGGAGGGCGAGACAGGAGGGGACAGACAGCACAGGGTGGGAGCGGCTACCAACAGGGGGCACCAGGACAGAGAGCATCTGTCATGCCCTCCCCTGACCACTAGGTGGGAGCTGTGGGCTCAGATCCCTTCCCTGGCCCCGATCTCGGGCACCGTGTGTCTGTGCAGCGACCGGGGTAGCACAGAGAGCCTGGAGCACTGGGCCTGGGGCAAGATTTGAGGCCTGAACCGGAGGCTGTGAACCAAAGTCAGGCCGTGGGTTAGAGCAAATGCTGACAGGTTTGCTGTGCAGTTCACGTACTCGGCAACGTTGTCGCTAGTGTCCTAGGTACTAGAGATTTACGTAAATATAGCGTAGGTGGGACAAATACATTCACTTTAGTGCAAAATAAGATGATTGGACAAAATAATAAACAGGGGGTGTTTTGTCCAAGATCTCAGGCCCCAGGGGAGGTGACAGGTGAATGTGGTGACACACGGAAGGTGGGACGGAAACTGTTTGTCTCAGTCTATTGCTCTCGGGTACCTCATCGTCAGTCTGTGTGTGGCCTAGGAGACAGCGGCGATTCCCGTTGCCGACTGAGCCGCTCCTTGCCACGGGGCACTCGTGTTAGTGAACCTGTAACCACGGAGCCAGGGAACTAGGACTGCACCTTCAGGGCAATGAACCTGGCCGAGGGTCTTTGTCACCAGACGACTGTGCTCTGGTCTGTCTTTATAAGTAGCACATCCTGTCTTGTCTGCTCTTAGTGCTGACCTCAGTCACTGTGGGTCTGGGCAGCGCCCGGCCCAATGCAGGACTGATGTTGGTTGGGACCTATAGGCCCTGCCTTAATGCAGCGGGAGCTGGGGCACACAGCGTCTCTGGATCGGTCGGAGCAGGAAATGGTGGCACGGACGGTGGCTGACGTGCTGTCCCCCCGGTGCGGCGTTCCCCAGCTCTCCAGGCCGGTCTGTGCTCTGTGCCCAGCCTTGCCCAGGTTGGGATGAAGGTTCTGCCCCCGGGATCGCGCTGCCAGACCAGAATCGCTCCCTCCCACTCGGACGCAGTCTGTCGGCCCTGGTGCTGCTACAGACCCCTGAGCCCTGCTGCAAGAGCCCGGCTTGGTCTTCAGCAACCGCAGCCCTGGTGAAATCCCCCCAATCGTTCCTCCACGGTGGCTGGGCTCTCAAACAGCATCGGCACGACGGTTTATTGACCAACTACCTGGCCCCACCCCCGTCGCCCTGGCAGGTGCTTATAGAGAGCAGCAGGTGCCGGTGCCGGGAGCTCACTCTCCTCCCACCTCTGCAGGAATCCAGGTGGGCACATGCCAGCCCCCCTCTGCACCCCGCAGGGCGCCGGTCTCCATAGCCCAGCTCTGCCCCCAGCCCGGCTCTTCTCCCCACAGACCCAGCTGGGCAGTGTTAGTACAGCTGGGGCCAGCACTGAGCCTGCAGCTCAAGGGGCTGCCATGGGGACCCGGGGAGCTCGGGGGAAAGGGGGATCTGGGCAGGGCTGGGACGCTGCCCTCAGGCGACAGGCCGGGCTGGGAGCCCAGGGCAGCCGGAGCGCAGGGGGATCTGCTACCCAGGGGCTCTGGGTATGTTTGGCTCCGGCCCAGCAGCGCCCCCTCCTGCGGGTGGCAGGCGGCTGTGACAGGCGCGTGTCCCCACAGGGCCGAGCGAGAGGAAGATGCTGCTGCTGACGCGGGTCGTGTTGCTCTCAGCGCTCTGCGCCGCGGCGCTCGGTGAGTTTGGATCCCCCCGGGCCGGGGGTGGGGGGCAGGGCTGGGAATCCCTGATGCAGCGCAGAACCCAGGAGGCGGAAACGCAGGCATGGGAAATTAACGATGGAGGCGCCCAACTAACCCAGCCCCTGGCCTGGCGCCCGGGGCTGGACTTGCCCCTGCAGAGCTAGAGATGCCCCTCGGCTTCAGTCCAGCCCATCCCTCCATGAGGCAGGGCTGGGTCGTCCCCTGCCGCCCGTTCCCAGAGCCCTAGTGTTCATCGGCCCACGGGACGAGGCCCCTGGCCCTGCCCATGGGGAGCCGATCCCAGAGTGTCTTGTCGCACACCTCCCGCCCAGGCCGTGTCCCCTGCCAGCCCAGCTCAACCCGAACTGCCCTGGGGCAACCAAGAGCCAGAAAGGGCCAGCTCCCAGCAGCAGAGGGGCAGCGAGCTGAGGCTGTGTGGGGAGGGCAGGGGAAAGGGGGCTGGGGAGGGGGAGAGCAGGGGCAGAGGTGGGGGTGGGGGGGAGCTGTAACAACACTAGCTGGTCCCCAGCTCCCACCAAGGCCCCGTTAGCAGGATTCATGCTGGGAATGTCCCTGCAGCCAAGAAATCGCCCCCGGATCAGAGCAGGGCCCATCTACCCCGGTGCTCCAGCAGTGGCCAGTGCCAGATGGTCCAGAGGGAGGTGACTGGCACCCCCTAGTGGCCCATGATGGAATAACCCGGCCACAGGGCAATTTCCTTTCTGTTCCCATCAGTTAATGGCCCCAAGCCCTGGGGCGGGAGCCCGTCCAGTCCCACGCTGGCTGGTCTCGTTCTCCGTAGAAACCTCTGAGCCGTTGCTGGATCCTGCTCGTGGCCCAGTGACAGCCAGTGGCAGCGAGTTCCACAGGCTGATTGTGCCCAATGAGCCTTTTCTCAGGGTCGGATGCTCTGACCTTCCAGTTTCTGGGGCACTGGGCTCCATCCTGGTCACCCCGACTCGGACGTTCCTGGCAGAGGGGCAGGGGGGTCAGCAGTGGGAGACCAGAAGGATCAGGGGCCTCCCGGATGCAGAGAGAGCGGAAAGGCTGTACAGCGGAGGGGACAGGCTGGAGGGATACAAGTGACCGGAGGGGGCAGAGGAGACAGACGGGTTCTGAGCCGCACACCCTGGGTGGGAGCTTCCCCAGCCCGGGGTGAGTTTGGAGCACCAGCCCCACCCACGTTCTCCAGCCCAGCCCTTGTTTGGCCTCCCTCCAGCCTGGCCTGGCTCCCCGTTCGCCCCTTTCCTGCCAGCGGCGGGTGCTGCTGCACGGCGAGCAGGCTTCCGGCCAGGCCTCTCCCCAGCCCCGTCTCATTTAACGCAGGGCTGCGCGTCCCTCCTGCGCCGTGCACGGCCTTTGCTGGCCCCACCCCCACCCCATTGCTGCGGCCCCACTCAGAGCACCAGCTCTGGGCCCGATCCTGCTGCGTGGGCTGGGGCAGGTGGGGGGCAGCCACATTAACCCAGCCCTTTCTCCCCTCCCCCGCATGGCACAGGCTGCCCCCGCATCATCTCACGCCGACAGTGGGGGGCCCGGCCCCCGAGAAGCAGGGTCCCACTGAGGACCCCAGTGCCCTACATCATCATCCACCACACGGCAGGGAACCGCTGCACCTCACAGGCCTCCTGCAGCCGGCAGGTCAGGGGCATCCAGAACTATCACATGGACACCCAGCGCTGGCCCGACATCGGCTACAAGTGAGTGCGGCAGGGTGGGGCGGGGGCCTCCACAGAGCTGAGGGGCATATGCCCCCAGGCAGCCATGGGGGGCAGGAGGGGTGAAATGTGGGTTATACAGACTCCCTTCCATCGGGGGGGGGGAAGCACCCTGCGAAGGGGGGGCTGAGGGATGATGGGGAGCCAGGGTTGGTGCTGAGACTTGGAAGTGTGGGAACCGGATTTAGGCTGGGAAGGGCCAACCCAGTAGTTCCTGACTCTGTTTCTCAGGCAGTTCCTCAGCAGTTGGCCCCCCGTGTGCCCCCTCCGCCATGCCCTGCCCAAGTGCTGGTGCCCTGTCCCATCCCTCGCCCCACCCCAGCAGCTGCCGTTCATGCTCCTGCCCCTCCCCCAGGCCGGGACCCAGGGGGGCTGGAACACGGGACCAGGCTGGGCTGTGGCTCCAGACCCTCCCCCAAGTCCTGCCCCCCCATGAGTCACTGGGGGAGGGGGGCAGGTGCAGAGATGTGTTTGCACCCCCAGCCCTCCCAGCACTGCGAGCCCTGCCTGCCCTGGAGGGGGACGGGGGCCACAGAGCCCCTGGCAGGGGGAGATTGGGGGGGGGGGCTGAGGGAGTCCCTGAAGAGCAGGGGATGGGAAGGGGGCAGTCATGGAGCTGGTGGGGGGGATGGAGGGCCACAGGGAGCCCCTGGGCCATGCCAGGAGCTTGGCTGACAGATGCTGCGTGGCCTGTGCCCTGCTCATCTCTGACACTGCCCCCATGCCGGTGTTATCAACACCTTTCCGTGGGGCCGGCCTGACGCCCCGCAATGAAAACCTGGCCGGAGATTTTGCTCTGTGAAATGTTTTGAGATGGTGACGTCGGGGGATGGAAACCCAGCTGGGAATTTCCCGCAGGGCGGCGGGTCCAAGGGCTGTTCTCCTGCCCCACATCTGGGCCGGCTACAGCCCTCCCTCACCCCCCACCTGTGTCCAGGTGAAGCCCAGTACTGCTTCCATAAGGGGCATTACTCAAAGCGCCACCTAATGGCCAAACAGTGCAATACAGGTTCCCCCCCCCCCCGCCTTCCAGTCCCTTTACTCACTGGGTCTTTAGCTGCATGGCAGAGGAATGAGCTTCTAGCTCCGAGGGTCCCAGGTTCAAACCCGGGCAGGGCCAGCGACGACCCTGGGGGAGCTCCCGGGAGCGATGGGGAGGGGAGGCTGCGGCCGACGTGCCTGTGCGGGTCTCACACTGCGCTCTGCCTGCAGCTTCCTGATCGGCGAGGACGGCAGAGTCTACGAGGGCAGAGGCTGGAGCAGCGTGGGGGCCCACGCCTACAACTGGAGCGCCAAGTCGCTGGGATTCAGCTTCCTGGGCAACTTCTCCAGTACGTGGGTCCCGCCCCAGTCTTTGTTTCTAAGGTGTTTCCAGCAGCCATCCTGGGCCGGGATTCCGTGAAGAACGAGCGTTGATGATGTCACTCCCCTGCCTTAAATAGCCTTACAGATGGCGGGAATCCTTTGGGCACTCACAGGGCGGCTGCAGCTGGGGGCACTGGGCACCGTGTGCCCCCTCCCAGCTGAGAGCTCAGGGGCAGGGGTTTGGATTCAGCGAGAGATCTGCCCCGGGGCTAACCCAGCTGGCTTCAGCGCCATCCCGCCGGGCTATGCCACGGTCGAGCTCCCCCCTGTGGGGCACCAGGCTGGGGCACAGGGCCAGGAAAGGGGGGAGGGACCTTGGCTAAGCAAATGCAGCTGAGCGGGGGGGATGCATTACCGAATGTGTGGGAGGGAGTGACACTGACGTGGCCAATGGAGAGCGTGGGCAGAGGGGGGTTATTTATTCAGGCCACAGTCACATCCCCTGAGCAGCAGAGAGGGGCCGAGGGCCAGGGTGAGATTAACAGGGGGCTGTTCTGTCCTGCAGGCAGAGCCCCCAACGCTGCCGCCCTGAACGCCGCCAAGAGCCTGATCCAATGCGCCGTCTCCAAGGGCTTCCTGAGACGCAGCTACACCCTGACGGGGCATCGCAACGTGTTCCCGACCAGCTGCCCCGGGAACGCCCTCTACAGGGTCATCAGCAAGTGGCCCAGGTTCAAAGGCAAACCCTGAGTCACTGCCACCTCAGGGCAGCCCCTGCGCCCATCGCTGACCCCGCCTGCGGCTTCTGCCTTCTCAAGCAGCACCTCCGTCCTCCAGCAGGGGGCAGCCTCACGCTTCCCGCCCACCTGCTGCTCCTGGGGCCCGGAGAGCAGGGATCTGAGAGTTGGGGTTACGCTAGGGTGACCAAACAGCAAATGTGAAAAATCGGGACAAGGGTGGGGGGTAATAGGAGTCTATATAAGAAAAAGACCCAAAAATCGGGACTGTCCCTATAAAATCGGGACACCTGGTCACCCTAGGTTACGCTCCCGTCTCCCCTGGGCTCTGCTGCTCCCCCCCGGGGGGCTCAGATTTCTAATGGCACCTGGGAGCCACCTGCCTCCCCCAAGCTGTTTCCTTCGGCAGAGGCCAGGCCTAGCCCCTCGCTCCCGCCCGGAACGGGCACGTCGGCTCAGCCCGGCTCCACACACAGCCAGGCCCAGGGTCTGACAGCATCCAGGGGGTGGGGCCAATCCTCAGCCGAGCTCCGTGGCGACGGCCCTGCCAATTCCTGGGCAGCTCAGGGAATGTCGCCTCCATTCCCGGGTTAAATGTCCGAGCAATTCTCACTTCCAGAGTCAAACCCTCCTCTGCCCCCAGCCCCCTGACAGCTGCAGCGAAATTCAGCTGGACTCCCCCAGAAATTGGTCGCTATTTACCCCACCCCACAAAGGGAACCCCAGTGTCCCCGAGCCCTGACCCGCGGCTCGGCCTGGCCCCCGCAGGGTCTGGTTCTCAAAGCTTTCAGCCCCAGCCCCTTTCGCTCTGACAGTCCATTCCCGCCAGCCTCTCACCGAGGGGGGGTGAAGTGTTTGGATCTTCACACGGCAGGTGCCTGGGAAGGACCCGGCGGGTGGTTCGCAGAGTCCCACAAAGGGGTTTTAATTCAAGTGCAATTTGCCTCTAACCCAGCGCCCCTGCGGCTTAGCGCTTGCTTTGCTTGGGAGCTACTGAGCGGTGACAATAAACCAGCTTCTAGCACATGAAAAGTTGAAGCGCCGTGAATCATTTCATCTCCTGTTAAACCATAACCACCCCCCACCGCTGGGCTGGGCTGGGAGAGCTCAGAGGGTGAGATTATGGTCTGTCAGAGTGGCACTGACACCCCCTTGTGCTAGGTACTTTACACACAGAACATAAAACAGACAGGCCCTGCCCTAAAGAGCTCACAGTCTTACTAGACACAGGGTGGGAGGGGAAACTGAGGCACAGGGAGGGGAAAGGGTTTTACCCAAGCTCACAGAGCCAGTCAGTGGCAGCGCGTGGAACAGACCCAAGGGCTGCAGTCAAGTGCTCTGCCCACTAGGCGGTGCTGCCTCTCAGTCCAGAGGGAGGAAATAGAGGGAAACCAGGGGGCGCTGGTTCTGCACGGGTTACACACAGACAGGCCCGGCAGGAAGGGGAGGGGAGCTGGGGTTGGCTCCTGGTGATGGGAGCTGGGGCTGCGGCTGGAGCGAAGGAAACAGCCATGCCAGCAGCAGTGTCCCAGCCCCGCAGTGCCCAGGGCTGCCCAGCGTGAGGGGCGCTATGGGGAGGGGGCAGCAGCCCTGATGGGGCAGCTCTTTGTTACCAGAGTCGCTGTGGAGCAGCCCCCGAGCGAGGCTGGGAGCCCGGTGCCCCCAGGGCTGAACGGGCCCCAGAAATGGGAGCAGCAGCTGGAGGCCTCGTTGCAGAGAGCACAGGCCTGGACCCCCCGCAGCCCCCGGTGTCCTGCCCCCGGCACAGTCCGAGTTCAGCCCAGTTATTCCTGCTTCTGAGCCGTGGGCCCAACCTCAAGGGGCTGAAGCAAGAGGTTTCACAGACGCAGCACAATCTCCCTTCCCGTCCTCTCTGAGACGCCACCATCGTAACAGCTCCCCCGGCCCCTGCGGGGCTGCCACAGCCTGGGCCCCCCAAGCCGCCTTGCCTGGTCCCTGGGGTGTTTTGGCCACTGGCCCCATGGAGCTCGGCCCAGGAGGGGCGAAGGATCCCGCGAGGCCCAGGGAGAGGTTGGTCCCCTCGCCAGGGGAGGCTCTGGGCAGTCACAGCCACAGGTACTCGGCCAGGAAGGCAGCCAGGATCTTGCAGAGGTTCTCCACGGTCGGGGGGTGCAGGTTCTGCTCCGTGTCCTCCATCGTGTGCCAGACCCACGGGAAGGGGGTGGCGATGAGGTGCAGCACCGGCACTCCTGCAGCCAGACAGATACATGGACGGTCAGCGGGGAACCAACCCGGAACCTGCAGCGCTGCAAGCACCAGCCTCTATTGCTGGAGCTACAGGAGTAATTCCACTAGTGTCAGCAGTAGTAGACTATTATCCTTATGTGGCCCAGCCACTAGAGGGCGACGTGTGACACATTCTAAACCCACACACCGCCTCAGCAGATGAAGCCAGGCCCTCAGGGATCCGGGCACAACCTGACCTTACATCTAGGAGCCCTGTGCTCCCCTGACCTAACAACGAGCAGCAGGCCAGGTGCATTATGGGAACCAGGTTGGCCAGAGACATCAAACAGGTCAGGGCCAAGTGGCGAGATAGCAATGGTGTGTTTATAAAGTCTTTCACCCCCAAGGATCCCAGAGCCTACGTTCAAATTGCAGCCACCTCTGGGGTGAAGCGTGCCAGGCAGGCAAACAACATTTATAAAGCATTTTACCCCCTTAAATAACACCACTTAGCTCTTGCATAGCCCTTGTCCTCAGGGGATCCCAAAGCACTTTACAAAGGGGGTCAGAATGATTCCCCCCACTTCACAGATGGGGAAACTGAGGAAGACAGCAGCAAAGTCACCCAGCAGGGCATCGGTAGAGCCAGGACCTGAACCCAGGTCTCAGTCCCTTGCTCCACTCACGAGGCCAGGCTTGTGGGGGAGCCTGGGGGAGTCTCACCACACATTCTGCCCTAGCTCCTCCAGGGAGGCCCCCCCAGCTGTCCGCCCCCACTGCTCTGCGCCTGGACGCCCGGTAACCAGGGGCAGGGCAGGTACCTTTGCGGAGGAAGGGGACGTGGTCGTCTTCGACAGGCCCATACGCAGGCTCCCGCTGGAAGTACGTCTGCTCCCGGGGGTGGGATTGCAGCAGGCCCAGCTGGTGCAGACGCTTCTCTGGGCGAGACAGAACAGAGGGTGAGGAATGGGCTGGTTAATGGGACCTGCGAGGCTGGGGACGTGGTGAGACGAGCCCCACAGCGGCCTGTCCGCTCACACCAGAGCTCCCTGAGGGCATGGAGACGCTGCTGTCTCTGGGAGCAGGCAGGGGAAAACGCCAGAAAGGGAGGGGGGATTTCAAACCTGACATGTTGTGTTTGAGGGAAATAAAGTGTTGGTGAAAGATGCCAGGTCAACAGCCCGGGGGGACTGAATCCCCAATTCCCAGCTCTTTCCCACAGCTGGGGCTAGAACCCAGGAGTCCTGGCTCCCAGCCCCCTGCTCTAACCACTAGACCCCACTCCCCTCCTAGAGCTGGAGCGAGAACCCAGGAGTTCTGGCTCCCAGCCCCCCTGCTCTAACCACTAGACCCCACTCTCCTCCCAGAGCTGGGGCTAGAACCCAGGCACTTTTATTCATTATCAGACAGATGCAGGACCATCAGGACTGGGGGGGGAAGGGGGAGGGAGAGTAGCTGTCCTGCTACGGGTGCCTGGGGGGACAAGCACCTCCCACCCTTGGAAGGAAGGACGGTTCAGTACCGATGCCGACGAGCCGGTCGAACCAGGAGGCGGTGAGGGGGAAGTGGTTCTGGATGGTCGGGTTTCGGGCCCCCAGCAGGTCCAGCAGGACAAACAGGCTCTGGAAGGAAGCAACGAGGGGTTAAATCTGCAGGGGCCCAGTCACCCCGGGAGGCTCTGAGGTAGAGATTGGTACAAGATCCAGTGCACAGAGTGACACCCCCCCCCCCCCCCAGACAGGCACCCCCCCATCCTGAAAGATCCCCTGTGCAGAGCTCCCCAGAGGGGCAGGCGGGCGGCTCTCACCATAGCCTGGAGCTGGCTGGTGCCCGGCTGGTGTTGAGCCTTGGCCATGTGTTCAGCCAGGTGGCGCGCCCCGTACAGGGAATCCCTCTCGCTCCACTCCCCGAAGGCCTCCTCGCCGTCCAGGAACAGCAGCTGCAGCGTCACCTCGGAGCCCTGGGGAGAGACACGGGCTCGCTCAACCCCGGCACTGCCGGATAGGTGAGGGGACTGCACCAGGACAGCAGCAGAGCTGGGGATAGAACCCAGGAGTCCTGGCTCCCAGCCCCCTGCTCTAACCACTAGACCCCACTCCCCTCCCAGGGCCAGAGATAGAACCCAGGAGTCCTAGCTCCCAACTCCAACCATTAGACCTCACTCCCCTCTCAGAGCCAGAGATAGAACCCAGGAGTCCTGGCTTCCAGCCACCGCTGATTTTACCCACTAGACTCCATTCCTTTCCCCAAGCCAAGAGTAAAACCCCCAACCTGGGAAGCACTCACCTGCTCCTTGGCCTTTAGCAGCTCTGCATCCAAGGCTGTGGCCAGCTCCAGCAGGATGGCGCAGGGCACGGCCGAGTCGGTGGCCCCCAGGAAGGTGCGGCCCTGCCGGTCGCGGGGGAAGTACTTGGAGTCATAGTGGCAGGCCAGGACCAAGCGCCGCCCGGCAGCGGGGTCCAGCGTGGCCACTACATTGGCAAAGCTCACGACACCCCGCGGGGTCCGATCCTCGAAGGCGTCCAGCTCTACCCGCCAGCCCGCAGCCAGCGTGGCCAGGCTATCCACAATGAACTGGGACAAGATGGAAAAGCCGTCAGGGTGCTGTTGGGGGTGGGGGTGGGGGGCAGATGGCGGCGGTTTTGGGGATATCAGCAGGGAGGCCTGGGGGGGACAGTCTCACCCTTCTAAGGCAAGGGGCAGGGTCGGAGAGATGCTCACTATCTCCAAAGGGATCTGCCCAGTGCAATGGGGCTAGGATGCTCCGAGGCGGACCCCACGCGCTGCCTGACAGGATCAGAGATGCAGCCCACCTAGCCTGGCATCCCACCTCTGACGGTGCCCAGCACCAGCTGCTTCAGAGGAAGGCGACAGAACCCTGCAGTAGCAGCCGTGGGATGATCTGCCTCCCACGTTTGGGCTCATCCTAACTTAGAGACCAGCTCGATGCCTGGCACGGGTTCACTCTCTCCACCAGATTCTTGGTACTGACCACCCACTGCTCTGGGTATCCTTGTTCTCCATACAAATGTCCTGTTCCTTTGAGAATCTTAGTAAGTTCTCAGCCCTGGTGAATTCCTGTGGCAGTGAGTTCCACTGGCTAATCACACATCACAGGAAGCAGGTTTTCCTTTTACCAGATTTGACTCCCCCACCTTTTAATTCCCTGGAACGTCCCCTTCCAGGCGCAGGAGAGAAGCATCCTATCTCCCCTATCAAGTAACAACTGGTCTGGAAAGATTGCTGCCAAGATCCCTCTTGCTCATCCCACCCCAGAGTAACGATTCCGATCGGTCCCAGCTACACCCAAGAGGTTTTCCCGACTCTGCTCAGTCTTGTCCCCGGTCTCTGGACCCCCTTTGTTCGGTGCTATCCCATGTGAGATGGGGGCCATTCCTGAGCGTATCCAACTGGGTTAGCACCCGGGAAAAGCCGGAGGAGTTTGCATTCAGCGTGTGTTATGCTGCCCGTCACCAGTGAATTCCATCGGCATCGCGTCACCCCCCCCCCCATTGTTATTTGTTATTGTTATTTTTTTTTGTTATAATGGAGATATCCTGTCTCCTAGATACTGGAATGGACCTTGTAAGGTCATCAAGTCCAGCCCCCTGCCTTCACTAGCAGGACCAAGTACTGATTTTGCCCCAGCTCCCTAAGTGGCCCCCTCAAGGATTGAACTCGTAACCCTGGGTTTAGCAGGCCAATGCTCAAACCACTGAACTATCCCTCCCCTCAGTTAACTAATTAACATATATGCTAATAAGCTTGAGGTAGAAGGCCTAGTGAACTATGAGAGAAGGGCACCCTGACATTAGTAGGGTGAGGAAATACAGATGACGGCCGCGCGGCTTGGAGGGAACTTAGGTCGCAACCATGCACGTCGGGTCTTAGTCATTCTAACCACACTCGGCTTGATCTTGGGCCAGGAACCCACCAAACCTCAGCCCGGTGGTTGGGAAGATAAGTAATCAATGTAATTAATACACAATCAATAGATGAGGGAACAGTCTACACTGTGACCCAGGCCAGCTGACTCGGGCTCGGGCTGCAGGGCTAAAAGTTGCCATGTAGATGTTCGCTCTCGGGCTGGAGTCTGGGCTCTGAGACCGTCCCTCCTCATGGGGTCTCGGAGCCGGGCTCCAGCCAGAGCCTGAACATTTGCATGGCCGTATTATAAACCCACAGCCCCAAACCGCATCAGCTGAGCCGGGCCAGCTGCAGCGACGCCCCGGGTCTTTCATGGCAGTGTAGACACGCCCTGAAGCAGCTCTTTGCTTCCTGCCTCTTGGCCAGTTTTGGATCCAAGACAATATTTTGTCTCTCACGCCTTGGTGACTTCGCTTCTTTAGTCCCAAGTGGCGCTTAGAAGTTGAAATAACCTTCTCCATCAAGCAACGAGACTCTGAAGTCCCCTCTGCTTGCCTGGAACCGGTAGCCTCTCCGAGAAAGCTGGTACTGAGGTCTCGACCCCAACCTCCTTCCTATTTTCCACACCATTGGTACCAACGTGCACCATGAGCTCCGCCCCAGAAACCCATCTAGGGATCTCGTGACCTTTGCACCTAGCTGGTTTCATGGTCACCAGGTCCCCGTTGTCTACATTCCCAACGGTCCACTACCCCACAGCCCGTCTTCCCTCTCTGCTGCAATTCCACCCCCTGGAGCCATCTCCACAGGGCAGGAGAATCGCCAGGCTTCACTAATTGGGGGGCTTGGAGGATCCCCCACATCCTGCCTCAGGGTCCGTCCATCAGGCGATCGGACGGTGGGGGAAACCAGCCCAATCCCCAGTATCCTCCCCCTTCTTCCCCCCCCCAAACCAGTTGGGACATTTCTGACAAATCGTTTGTCCGTCAAAAAACACCAACTCATCCAAATTGTGTGAAACAGGGTCAGGTTCGACAATTCTCCCGCCTCGAAAAAATGTTCCAACTGTCCACATAAAACGTTTTGATCACTTCAAACAGTCCCATTTTCTGGGTCAAACCAAGAACGTTTTGCTCTGAAATTTCGGCTAATCAGACTGAAGAAAGGTCAAAACTGAAATTAAACATGGGAAACTGATCAAAACGAACCGTTTCCATTGACCCAAACTGGCAAAGAAACGGTCTTGGGGGGTTGCACATACCCGAGATTTTTGTCCTGATTCGAGACAGGAAAATATTTGGAACTTTCAAAAATATTTGCAGAACGGGAAAACCAATTCTCAACGGCTTGAACCTCGGCATGCTGGGTCTGCAATGGACATGTCGTTCGCACAGACGCTTCCAAAATGCACTGCGCTTTCGGCACCCACTTCAAAGCGGGTGTAGCTTCCCCAAGAGGTGCAGCAGACCCAACCCCAAAGATCTTCTGCATCTCTAGTTCAGGCCAGGGTGACTCCACAAACCCAGCTTAGCTTTGTCGTTTGGGTTGTGGAAAGAAAAAAAACAATATACCCTGGCTGCCAAAACCCCCAGTGTAGATGCAGCTGCCATGGAAGTGTCGTTCAGGGAAATTGTTCCTACACGGGCAAAACTCTTCTGTCAGCGTCCACACTAGGGGCAGTGCCAGAGGACAGCTATACCAGTACGGCCATATCTGCAGATCTTGTGTAGTGTAGACAAGGCCACAGACTAACCCTGTCCCCATTGCAGCCAGGGCCCTGTCACTCCTTGGGGCTGGATTCTCCCTCGTGCGATTACAAACACCAGTGCCCTGCGGACACTGAGTTAGCGGGTCTCTCGCGCCCACTTTGCACCAATGGCAGTGACTGCCCAGGGTCCCGGGTGCAGGGAGGCAAAGCCGCTGTTTGCACCGGAGCCTGAAACAGACGAAGCTGCCCCAGGGCAATTCCTGGCCTCGAGCCACTGGCTGCAGCTGGGGCAAACCCCTGGAGTGTGCAGGGCCCGAGTTTACTCTGGGGTCCCACATTCCAGGGTGTCCTCTGAGCCCAGGATGCGCCCCAATCTTCAGCACAGCACCAGGACCACACATCCCCAAGGCTTCGCCAGGCCACAGCCCACACTCACCTGCCGCACCTTCCTGTTGCCCGGGCTGCCCGGGTACCGCTCGATCAGCATGGGCCTCAGGAAGGAGCCCCAGAGGCGCTGGAGGTCCACCAGGGAGGCCAGTCGCTTCACCTGGCTGCTGGAGAGGCTCCGGGGCTTGTGGCCGAGCTGCGGAAAGGAACAGCGCTGGAATCCAAGGGACCGTTCAAAACACACCCCGCACCAGGAACGGACCCAGACCATCCAACCAACAGCAGAGGGGTCCTGCGGGCTGGGTCTCGAGCCAGTGGCTGTCTCCTTCCTCGTGTTCGTACAGCGCTGAGCACAACGGGGCCCTGCTCCGTGACTACGGCTCCCCAGGCATCCTGTCCCCAATACAGGCAGTGGCTGCGAACGGGGGGCGCCCTCCCACTGCGTCCCCCTGCGCTGCACGACCCCGCTAGGG
Source organism: Chrysemys picta bellii (assembly GCF_011386835.1). Taxonomy (NCBI): domain Eukaryota; kingdom Metazoa; phylum Chordata; order Testudines; family Emydidae; genus Chrysemys; species Chrysemys picta. The sequence continues at coordinate 6,322,217 of NC_088807.1, forward strand.
TGACGGAGAACAGACCACAAGAGCCAGTGAGAATTAAAGGGGCTCTCCCTGCCCCCACCAGAGTCAGTGGAGGGGAGATGCCAGCGCTGGTGTTGCTACTGCCTTTCCAAGGGCTCTGGGCACCCGCACGTCACACCCAGGGCCTCCCCTCCAGCCTGCCAGCCCCGGGACTCAAATCGCCCAGCTCCCCTGCACCTTCCATGCCTCACTGCAACACCCCCCCACCCCGTCCCCCTCCTCCCAGGCACCCTGACTCCACACCCCCTCCCTCCCGGGCACCCTATCCCATCCATGCCTCACTGCAACACCTACCCCCCCCCATTACCGGGCACCCTGCCCCCACGCCCCCTCAGACACCCTGCCCCCATGCCTCTGGCACCCTGCCTCTACGCTCAACATACTCCCTACCCCCCCTTCCCCCCAGGCACCCTGCCCCCCCGACCCCATTCTTCCGAGGCACCCTATCCCATCCATGCCTCACTGCAACACCTCCCCCCCCCATTACCGGGCACCCTGCCCCCACACCCCACCCCCTCAGACACCCTGCCCCCGTGCCTCTGGCACCCTGCCCCTACGCTCAACATACTCCCTACCCCCCTCCCCACCCTCCAGGCACCCTGCTCCCACACACCCCATGCTCCCTACCCCAACTTTCTTGCCCCTCCCTGGGCACCCTGCCCCCCCCATGCTCCCTACTCCCGCCCCCACGTCCCCCAGACACCCTGCCCCGCGCACCCGGGCACCTGCCCCCCATGCTCCCCACCCGCACCCCCTGCCCCTCACCTGAGCGCCGGGCGGGCCCCGCGGCTGCCCCCCACCGGTCCCCCAGCCCAAGTACAGGCCGGCGCCGGCCACCAGCAGCAGCAGCAGGAGGAGAAGGAGGCGCGGGGGGGCGCGGCGCGGGGGGGCGCTGGGCTCCGGGCCGCCCCCTCCCCGGCCGCGCCGGGCCCCCGCACCCGGCCCTTTCCGCATGGCGCCGCTGGCAGAGACAGCGAGCCCCGCCCACGGGGAGGAGCCGAGAGGAGCCCGCAGCCAGAGGGGCGGGGCAAACGCAAGCCACGCCCCTGCGCGGCGGGTCCCATATAAAGCCCCAGCCGCTTGTGGGCGGGGGCGAGCCGCAAGACCCACCCATAGGAGGAGGGGCCACAACGTGTTACGCCCTGCTGGGGCGGGGACGCGTCCTTGGGGGAGGGGCTACACCCACAAGGGGGCGGGGCCAGGGAAGGACACCTCATCACATAACAAGAGCATATTACAAAATGTAACCCCTCCTCCCCCCGTGCACCCCTGGGTCCAACCCCCTCCCCAATACAGCCCAGGGTCTGACCCCCCCTGCACCCCTGAGTCCTACCCCCCACCACCATACCCTTGGGTCCAACCCCCCTTCCCCTAACACTCCCCTGGGTCCTACTCCCCCACTGCACCCCTGCCCTGGCTCTGACCCCCCTTCCCATAAACCATCTCTGGGTCTGACCCCCCCTCAACACACCCATGGGTCCGACCCCCCTTCCCCTAACAAACTCATGGGCACAACCCGCCCCCCCAACACACCCCTGGATACAAACCCCGCCCCCACTGCACCCATGAGTCTGCCCCCCCTTTGCCTATCATTCCCATGGGTACAACCCCACCGTGCCCCCATGGGTCCGACCCCTTTTCCTGTAATACACCCCGAGGTCTGACTCCCCCGCACCCATGGGCCTGACCATCTCCAGCACATCCCTGGATCCGATGCCTCATTCCTCTAATACACCAATGGGTCCGACCCACCCCATACACCCAAGGTCTGACACACACCCCCCATGCACCCAAGGGTCCGACTCCCCCGCAGCGCACCCATGGATCTGAATCTCCCCTCTCCAGTGCACCCAAAGGTCCGACCCCTCCCCGCACTGGGTCCCGATGACATGGGGATGAGTGCACATGGATGACAGGTCCATAGGGAGAGAGCAAGCCCATGGAAGGACAGAAGGACAGACTGACTATTGCAGCTGGGCCTGGAAAACCGGGGGCAGGGGAGCGTACAGGGATGGATGGGTGACTAGATAGGGGGTGCCCCTGCCCCCTGTGCCCCTCAATATACCAGCAAGGAAAACAGTGCTTAGAGCCCAGCTGACAGCAGCTGGATTGACCCCCCCCCCCCCGCTTGCTGCTGGCACAGGGCCCGTCTGCAGCATTGATGTCGCTGGGTCGTTCTAACCTCATGGGTCCCGCTGAGGGTGGTCCCTGCGTTCGACCTTCCTCCTGGGCTGTATAACAGGGTTTATCACAGGATTTGCCCCTCACTTACATGGCCAAGAGCACTGTGTGTGAGGTTGTGTGACACACACAGGGTGCTCCCAAGTGGCCAGTGCTTGTGGTTTCATCACGGTTCCCCTGGTATTTGGTGTGTCTCTTAAAGCACCAGCTCCCGGAGTCATGGGATGGAGTGAGATACTCGGCTTCCATTGAAACATAAGTTTCTAGGTGTCCATGCCACCAGCAAATAAAAAAATCTCCCCATTTTTTTAAGCTAATGATTTTTAAGCCCATGGCATGATTTTGGGGACCACTCCTGCGGTTTGAACGCTTGGGACTGGCGATGCTGTGTTCTGACAACTCCCTGACACAGCAAAATGTCCCAGGCAGAGCGGCTTGTGGATCCAAAAGTGTCAGAGAACGAGGAGAGGGGGCAAGTGGAAAGGAAGGCTGGATATCGTGATCGTGGAGCTCTCCGGGCCCAGGGGCAGGCTGTCCTGGCCTTAGTACCGCACAGC